>NC_139080.1:3865090-4182381 GCF_965140915.1 Aythya marila | reverse complement strand
CAGTAAATGAATGCAGTAGCATTTCATTTACTGCTATTTCTCCAATGTGGCTCTGGAAGGGAAGACACCATAAACTCCTTGACCTGTGGTCTGTGTCCCTGGGCCTGACATTGAAAAGCACCTATCTGTCTAGTGGTTTCCAGGGTGCAAGTCACCAGTGAGTAAATTCCAGCCCTGTCATTGTGGAGGGCAAAAGCCCAAACAGGCTCACGTGAGGCTGGGATTTCCTAACAGTCACAAGGAACTCAGCTCTCAAGTTGGATTTTCACCAGAGCAGGAGAGGGACCAGTGGTCTGTGTTGCATGGCCTCCCAGTCCAAATGAAACCGTACAAGCTGAGATGAAAGGCTAAGCAGTGTAATATAAATCCCACAAAACCTTTGGTAGCCTCCAAGGGAATACAGCTGAGCACACTAAAGCAGTCAATTCCTGTCCTGTGTCTTCCTTCTGTGCCGTGGATGGTTTTGATGAAGCGTTGGGTCGGTGGAGTGGGATGACTGAGGGAAGTCCCAAAATAAGGCTACCTCTTGGCAGCAAAACCCTCGTGTCCTTGGCTGCCATTGGCACCACTTCCAGTTGTTTGTGTGCTTTGTGGGAGTGAAATTCATCTGTGCTCCAAGGCCCAGAACCAAGTCTGTGCACCACAGACATCCTACTGTAAATGTAAGGTTCATATATGCTCTTCAGAGTGGTTATTAGTTTCCCAGTAATTTATGCCTCCCCATAAATTATTATACTGTTGCTTATTATTCGAGGTGCGTTGTTGCATAAGAATGGCAATCCTGGGTTAGGCTTTCCTTGTACTAAATAGTATATTAACATAAAGCAGGAAAAATGGTTCCTGGGGAATGATTTCGGCTGTGTCACTTCTGTACTTTCTAAGGAAATCAAAACGTCATTTAAGAACAGGGGAAAACTGTGTGGGATGACAAATAGCATGTGTATTAAGGGTATAAACAAGGCTGAGAACCAGAAGTAGCAAAGAGCTCCATATTCTCAACACATGCAGCTTTGCCTTTGTGGTGTTTAGTTTTATTTATTTTTCCCTGCTTCTCCCAGCCAGTAGGCAGCTCATCAATGCTTAACTGCTCTTATACTTTATTTTTTTTTCTTTTTTTCTTAACTTTTCTGGTGGCTTGTGCAAGTTCAAGTGTTACTGAAAACTTGGGTCCTCTTTGTCTTTCTGTTTGTTTGTTTTTGGTTTTAATATGACAAATGCGTGTCTCCTCTAGAAATGGTATCCATGCTGCAAAGTAATTATTTAGTGAATGGTGGATCCAGTTCATGTTGGCAGGGATCAGATTAATCATTATTAATCATGACCCCTCTGACAGTAACCTCATCCCTTGCCTGAGTGCTGTTCTGTATTACAAAGTAATGGCTGTTAGGGGATGGTTGGATCACTGCTCTCACTGCACCAGCACTGGGCGCAGGATTTGTGACAGGGGGCAGAGGAACTTGGTTCAAAATCAAAAATAGCCACACACAGTCCATGCTCCAGAAACGAAATAGGCAGCTTCCCCTGGGGGCTTCTTTGCCTCATCTGAGTGTCCTCCATTCCTTCGAAGCCTCCTGAGAGTTTACCTCCTTCCAAAGGTTGAAGTCAGTACTTGGATGAAATCTCTCTGGTGTTTTTTTTTGTTGTTGTTTTTGTTTGTTTGTTTGTTTGTTTTTGTTTTTTTTTATTTGCCTGCTCTGATTTTTGTTGATGTTGGTTTTGGTTTTGAATTTGGGTAGAACCCAGCACAACCTAAAGCATGTGTAGGCCAGATCCTTGCGGTCTATTGCAAGGATAAGATTTTAATGTCTAAACTACTGCCTGCAGCAGGTTTCAGCTCTGGGACTCCAATCATCCCAAACATTCCCTGAAACAGATACCTTTTTGAGGATTTCTGAATTCTCTGAGAAACAGTGCACTGCTGAGGTGAGGTGTGTGGTCAGTTTCATATTGGACACAAAGCTGTGAGAAGTTCAGATACATGCTTAAAATAAATACATGCTTACTGCTCATGACACCAGAGATCTTCTGACAGCCGACAGTAATTTAATTCATGTTTATTCTGGCTTTCCTAACACTACCATGTCTTTTCAGTAAGGTATGGCACTGCTTTCAATGGCTGTCATCAGAATTTCAGCAAAAGCACAATGGGTGAAATATTGGATCGAAACTAATCATCTTCCCAAGCCCCACACCCCAAAATTCACCTTACTTCTTAAACCCAGGACAAAACCCTTTGGAAGAGAGCAAAGGAAAGAACATCCTTTGTCTGTCTAGCTCTTCAGTACCTGGAGGGTAGCAGTAGGAACTTGGAGCAAATCTGCCACACTCTTTTGATCTCTGCCAAAGTTGTTGTGGGAGTAGTATTGTTTAATGGTTGAAGGAATTTATTGAAGAATAAAAGTAACAGCGAAGACAAAGGGCCCAATACAAATTATCTGGTAAACCGCTGTCAAATTTTACGTGCTCAGGGCTACTGGTAATTTCCCGTCTTAAAAAACAGGGGGGAAGCTCGAGAGGAGGAAAGGAGGGTAAAAAGTATATAAATAAACCCACCTCTTTAAATAGCTAACTGCCCTGGCCTGAACTGTGTCGGAGCTAAGTTCCTTTGGCAGCTGGCACTGCAAAGTCTGTTGAGGGTGTAGCAGAGGTCTGACACCAGGTTTGGAGAATCTGCCTTAGCTTCAGTGGCTCTGCCTTGCATTCGTCCACTTAGCAAGAAATGTGCTGGAGCACAAAACGAGGGAGTGCAAAGGCTCCCACCGCCACACACCATCCAAGCAAGTCTGGATCACACCCCCAAGGTTAATGTTTCTCTCCTCTAAAAGGAATAAGAGCAATAAAAATAAATGAAAACATTGCTAACTGTTGGAAATACATGGATGGAAGAAAGCAGAGGGAGAGAAATGGGGGAGTGAAGGTAAGCCTACATCTCCTGCCCTGAGTTTATGGCAGAGATTTAATCTCTGCTTGAAAAATCATTGGATTCTGCATGGGTTATAAAAAGAAAAAACAAGAAGTAAAATACAAAGAGAGAGGACATTAATTGTCTAAGTTGTCTGGGCAGTAAAGCAACCTTAAAACTATTTCATTCATTGAACGAAGCAGGCTAGGTAATCCTATAAGGAACACAGGACTATAGGAAACTTTCTAAGATCATCCAGTCCTTGAGATCTCAGGCAACTTACACATTACACCACTGATTAACACATTCCTTTTGTCACAGGTTACAAAGCAATTATCAGAAGTAATCCTTGTAGCTCTGTCATTACACTCATCCCACCATTTTACTTTCCAAAATACTCACTGACATTATTACTGCATCTTGTTCCTGCCACTGGGTTAGGTCTTCTTACCCCTAATGACGTGAGCATTGGTCGTGGTCAAGTGGGCTGACTTTGTTTTTCCATTCACCCACCACAATTCTCGTTCTACTGGCCATTCTGTAGGGAGGAAACAGTCCCACTTGTTTTTTTTTTTTGTGTGTTTGTTTTTTTTTTTTTTTTGTGAAAACTTCTTCCTCTCAGTGGCATCTGACAGGGGACAAGAGGTATTTAAATGAGAGACTCACCACTTCTGATTTCTCTGGACCTTCTAGATTTCCAGAGCAGTTGTGCTTTGGTAATCTCTGGATTTAGTGCTAAGCACCTGCGCTCCTGGTGGCTGGGAAAGTTTTTTGCTTTCATTCATCTGTTGTGTGGAGTGGAGGTAGTTGTGAAATGGAACTTGGATGGTTAAGTACCCATTCTTCAAATTTACGTAGGTTTTGAAGGGATGGTGTTATAAAAGAAACTTGCTAAGTGTAAGCCTCCGAACAAAAGAGATGGAGGTTATGGGTGTCCTTTACAAGTTCAGCCGTAATAGGCTTGTGTTGCAGCAGGTTACACCTCCCTCCATACAATGCCATTGGTAAGCTGACATTTCTAATGACCTTTTATAATCACCTATTTCCTTTTCTCACTCACTTTATGAATAGTCTTGTACTCAGTTCAAGAGTTTCCTACCTCATGGTCTCCTCTTACAGTTCATGTTCATTTCAGAATGGGTTGGGCTTCCTGTAAAGCGTAGCACAGTGTGGACTGAAGTTCAATAGAGCCTTTCCTTTCTACAGGAAAGGAGGGGGGAGGACCAAAAAACGCAGAGTGCCCTTTTGCAGGAAAGGCTCCAGAAATGGCAGACAGCAAATTACTTTTTTTTTTTTTTTCCTTCTGAGGCAGTTCTGAATGCATCCTCTAACACAGTGTCCGGCCCCTGCTTGAGATGTAAAACTTAGGGCTATGACCTTCTCGAGTGAGTGCTGACCCCACGGCACTTTCCTGCCTGAGCTGCAGTATGAAAGTCCTGGCACTGAGGTTTTGTCCAGGTTCTAATACAAGAAATGCATTTCCCAACTTGACTCGACCCTGCACCTTCAGTGGGATGCATTATCCTTCGCTTCCTGCCTTCAATTGCTGTGTACTGCCACCTTGCATCGATGGGTCCTTTGTTCCAGCTCAGAGGTAGGGGCGGTTCAGTGGTGGCTGAAGGGAAGCTATGCGGTTTTGAAAAGCAATTTGAGAGCCCTCTGAATGGAAAGTGCTTCACACGTGAAAAAATTAGTGTTATCAATTGTTATCATCAGACTCAAATCCTGAAATGTCAAAGGGTCATTTATACTAGTCAAACACAAACATGGAGTGTGCTAAAAGAGAGCTAAAGCAGCTGAAGAAAATGCTGTCTCATGTCATTTCAGGATTGCAATCCAAGGGAGCATTAATAACTATTTTGTTATTAAATTCATTGATCTCTCTATATGGACGGAGATGGAGAGAGTTGGAATTGAGAGGCTGTAGCATTGAACCTCTCCAAGTGATCCCATCCCTCCCAGCATCAGCTAAGAGGAGATGCAATCAGGGCAGGGAACATGTGCAGGTGAATTGGGAAAAGGTGCAAGTGAAAGTTTGGGTCAGTCCATTTGATTTCAGCTGACTCAGGACTGTCTTTCCATGTCACTCTCTGTCACCCTGCTTGCATGTGCTGCCTTTCCCTCTTTGTTTTGTTACCATTTCCCCTTAGTGGATGCCAACGTGTGAAGACACCATGGCAGGGTCAGTGTCAACCACCCTTAGGATGACAGCTGCCATGTGAATCCAGATCTCATCTCCTTGGAGGTTCGTGCAAGCTAAATGGCCTGCGCAGAGCTGCTGAGAGCTGTGAGGTGCAATGAAAGTTCAAAGGTTTTGCCAAGGGTGGCAGATGGAGAGTAGGACCTGCTCATTGCCCAGGGCATCATACTGGCAGCTTTGTGGAGCACTTCACACTAACCTCGGCGTGGGTGCAAAATGCTACCCAAGCAGAATGGGAGCAGTTTGCACCCCCCTTTTTATTCTGCTTGTACTGAATTTAATGTCAAGACAAAATGAAATGGAGGTCTTAAATCTCCGTAGGTCACCTCTCTTGGAATTGTACCCAGTGTGGTGGATCTGCATTCAGCAGATACTCAGTCATGATATCAGTTATTCACACAAAACTTGTTCACTTAAGTTTTCTAGCAGCTCATGGAACGGCTATTCCTGATTTTCTCATGAGAGCCTGTTCTGCTTTTGAGTTGACCATACTAATACAAACAGGTTGCTCCATCTAAACAGTTTTTTGTTTGTTATATCCTTCTACTTGTTGTTATATCCCATTTAGTGAGTTCCTTGTTTGAGCCTACATGTCTGGATTGGTGAGAGACAGCAGCAGCCTAAGGTGTATATATACTTTGGGTTTAAAGTTTCATTATGTAGGTCAAAAGCAGTATTGAAAGCAATACCTCCTGGAAGCCACTCAGAAAAGTCTGTCAAATAAAACTATAACCAAAGTGGTCTTTTTGTAGAAGAAGAAAAAAATCCCCTGTGCAGGGGAGAAATCATTCATGCTATACTTGGAAAGTCTTTACAGCAGGTGGGAGAAGAAGCGGTTCGGTATCTACTGAGTCAGCTTACCCTTCAGAGATGCTGCTTCAGTCCCACCATCTATCACAGGTAGACATGATTTAATTCCCTCAAGACCTCAGCTCTCTTTTTAAAGCAGGGAAAGCAGCATGGGTATCCTTCATGTTAAAGACTGGGGAGTACTCAGATATTATGGTGACATAGGCCTTACCTGAGATAGGTTAACACCAGCTTGAATTTATAGTGTGGTTCCTAATAGCATCCCAACAGAGGGATTTTTTTTTTTTTTTTTTTAAGTGTTTTATCTTTAAAAGAACCAGACAAAAATCTGATCTGAAGTAGAGGGGAAAAAAGTCATGATTCTCTGCATGAGTAAATTCCACTGCAACTGGTTCCAGCCTGGAGAATGTATTCACAACTGGGTTATAAACCCTCAAAACCAAGACAACATTGCTAGGGCAGTGTAATGGGATTGTTCTGCTGTGGCTCATGGGCACATGTTAAGTGTCATCAGTTTAGTCTACAACTGGAGGTTGTTAAGTGCAAAACCATTTTAGCAACTGCATCTTACATGCAGGAATGATCGAATATTCATGGCTTTTCTTTTGCTGGGAAAAGAAGGAGAGGGAAATGCAAAACCACAGGAAACCACACTGTCCTTCCGCAAGTAGTTTAGTATTTTTGGAGGGCAGCTGAATCAGTCTGGCAGCTGAGTATTGGTGTAGGCGACCAGGAAATCGGCTCTCGTTCTCCATCGCTGATCTGTTCTGCAAACTTAGACAAGTTATTTCATCTAACTTTTTCCTCTTAGTCTTATCTGCTCGAGGATGTGAGTTGTTTGTCAGGGAAGTTATTTCACTGTGTTTTTGCAATGGGTTAGTCTCTGCCTGCAAGACACTGATACTGAGCAAATAAGGACAACCTATCCAGGATGAGGCATCATGTTTTGTCCCACCTAGGATGCCTATTGTGAATATTTTGGTAGTCGATGCCAAGCTCTTTATAAAGAGCTCAAAATATTTTGGAACTGAGTGGGAAGTGATTGCCTTACCCCAAAGCTGGGGTGAGGAAAGGTGGTAAAATTAACTGTCCCAACCCAACAGCCTTCTCAACGTGTCCTGGGCTGCCTGAACATTTACCTGCTATGGAGCAGCCATGGGAAAACATGACGATGAGCTGGTGTAAGAATCTCCATTTGGATGCAGGTGTTAGGGAACGGAGGCTCTGAGTTGAACAATGGCCATGTTCATGTGGAGGTCCATTGAAATCTCTCCCTCAACACCCTCCCTAGAGGTCAGTGGTTATACTTGGAAGACAAGGGAATGATTCCTGATGAATAACTGCCCACAAAAGCTTTTATATTCTCTTTTTATCATTATCAAATCATGCTGGAGAGGCTGCAGTGAGACAAAACTCTCAAGCTTCATTTTCAAGAAGCTGCTAGGATGAAGACAGGGTATTTCAAAATCAATACTGAAGCTTGTATTTGAAAGAGCAAATGGGAGAGTCATTATAAGCTGCTTTGCTTCTCATCTCTAATTCCCCATATTCATAACTTAAGCCCTGTCATTTGGATTTATCCTCTGTGGCCTGCAGTGACACCAGGAAAAGTCCTTCTTTTTAATTCTGTGGCAAAAAAATAACAACACTGCAGGGCAGGATCATATCTCCACAGAAGTTTAGGGCTTAAATGCTCCATGTTGGGCACCAGATTCTGCTGTCTTCTCCCCCTCCCGTTTGTTCCCCTCCTCTCTCATCTGCTGTTATACATCAATCATCTGCTTTCCTAGAGGCTAGAATACAAGCAGTGTAATCCCAGAGTGAAAGGATACTGATAGAGCCAATCCTGCTCATGATTACTATTCTGTCCTCCTAGATGCCATCACTGGACTAACAACACGCTTTTGCTGATGGCTGTGTTTCAGCTAGGCTGAAGAAAGCAATGGGGGCGGTAATCTAAAAAACCAGCTCTGTGATCGTTAGGTGAAGTGTTGCATCTCCATCCACTTCTATTTTAGGTGGTTTCCTAAATTTCTCTTTCCTTTATTACTTGTTGCTTTGCGCTCTCTTGGTATGTACATCACAAATGCAGTTTCCTCAAACAGCAGTATTTTTAATTGTGACCTGGAAATGAACCTCAGACCTGACTCAGCCAACCCAGCTGAACTTTTCATAATACATAAAGGATTGGTGTTGAATTAACTAATTGCATGGAAATAAGAAAGACTTCCTACATAGGCTGTGTTTTTTGTTGTTGTTGTTGTTGGAAAAAAACACCATAGTGTCAAATGGTATTCTGTTAGGTGGCCTTCAGAACAGAATTTTTTTTTTTTTTGGTATGGAAGTAAAGAGTATGATTAGAAAAGGTGGCATTACTCACCTCCAGAAAACTCCCACAACAGTGCGTGCAGGAGAAGCTGATGCACAGCAGTTGACTTCTGGCAAGCCCAGGCAGTGACAGCTTGTTCCAGCAGCACCGTCTCCCTGCTCCTGTCTTTACTGAGCCGGACTCGAGAACACATGATATTCCGTTGGCAAGTTTGGGAGTGAACTTTGCTGGGAACCCAGTACTTTTCTCTCATCTGCTAAACCCTTATTGAGCCCCACCACTACTTTTTCTAACTCCCCTCTGGACTTTGAATTATGCTGCAGTGAGCGTAGCACACGTGAATAAGAGCTTAAGGTCTCCCCCACTTGGGTGGTCCCATTAACCAAGGTTTGCTGTCTTGGCTGCAGAGCCATTCCAAACATTGCTGCTATTTTTCTTCCCCCAGAATTTCTCACCTGCCTTTTTATTTATTTATTTATTTATTTATTCTTTTTTTTTTTTTTTCCTTCCATGCCCAATCTATTAATATGTGTTTTAACCAGTTAACTCTGGAACCGAAATATTAACTGCACAGGAGGCAGCTATTCTGAAAGTTCATAAAATATGTATCAGAGCTGGGAATATAAAATGCTCCCATTTTGTAGCAGACAAAATGGATAAAGTGCTGAGTGAAAATTGAGAGGGACCCAACTTAAACCTTTGAAAATCGCTGCCAGTTCCGACGTGCTGTATTTATTTTGACTCGGGAGGCTCAATCCGGTCCAGATGAGGTCATTTGGTGGGGAGCACACGTGTCTGCACAGGGCTGGAGGGAGAGAAGCCTGTGGGATGCTTCGCCTCTGAGGCACTGAGCTGCCAGGGAGCAGCGGTGGGAGCAGGCTGCCAGCCTGTCGACGTGTTGATCCTGGCATCAGCGCGTGGCGTTGGGGTGGAGGTGTTGTAATGTTTAAGTTCATTTCTTTTGAGGCAGGCGGGACAGTGTGGCTTTTGTATCCTCAGCTGCTTGTTGGGTAGGGTAAGTGGAGGCAGTGCTCAACGTGCTCCAGGAACTTGGGGATGGGGGAATGTGATTCAGTGGGGTGCCTGCAGTTACTCTTATGTGACTCCACATGGCAGAGAGCCGATTTCATCTGCAGGGCTTTCAGCCTGCCCCCTCAGCACCTGATACCTGCTCAACACTTTCTTTTCCCCTCCCTACTCTCCTGCATCTTCACTTGCTTGTCTTGTCAACAAAATTGATAGCTTGACCATTTGTCTCGATGCAGCTTCCCTTTCCTCTCCTGGAGCTCCATCTCCACTGCTCGCTGCTGCATCCCAGCAGGTGGGGAAGGCTTCTGCACCCTCGCTGATCAGCCCCATCCTCCCTGCTCCCCCCGCCGCCTCCCTGCCAGCAGCGTGTTTGCCAACACTTTGCACGAGGAAGCTGCCTCTATAAAAATAAACCGTGCTGAAATCTGAGAGACAGAAACCACGCCAACCTCACACTTCATTATTGGTAATGGCAACCTATTTGGTTTCCATTTGCAAACAGTAGCCTGCATATGTTCCTCACCACGCAGCCCTCATCCCTGCGCTGCTTTATGCACAAATTCAGGTTCTCCGTGCCCCTTGCTCAGTCTGCTTCAGGGTTTGCTTGCTGTGAGCCACAGACACCCTGGGCCAAGGGGAAGATGCCTGCTTTACAATTATAGTATGGAAAAAAACCATTAAATCACTGACTTAATTGGCTGGGTGCTCATTGCCAGTACAAGGTTGCCATCTGCAATGGGCCTGATCTCTTCTCCAACCAGTTTCACCTTTTTTGCCTCTCAGCCTGCTTTTATGGCTGCTTTACATCAGAGAAACAGACCCACATTTTCTTATCTTAGCCCCAAAGATCACTGCCCCAAGGGCACTGCCGGGGGCAGCTGTCTGTGTAGTGCCTTTCTCCTGCACTCCTAATGCTGCTTGGGCCGAGGCTTTCAAGCAGATGTGCAAGTCTCTACCAGGATTATTTAATGTTCCTGATTAAAAAACAAACAAGCAAGCAAGCTTTCAAGCAGCAAGGTGAGTGCTGCGCTGCTGCCCACAATGCCCATGTGAGCTGCCCAGGTCCTGGTCCCATCACAGGTGGGGATAGGGTCCGTGGCTGAGTCCTGCAAGGGGCTGCATCCACAGGGGACCCCACAAGGGCTGGAGGAAAGGGCAGACACACACATGAGTCTCAGGAGGAGCTGCCTGTATTGACTTTCACTCGATTTACTGGAGCAATTGAGTTTGTCAGTGAAATGCGAGACGGGCTCAATCAGCTGTCACACTGAGACACTCCTGTCACTACTGTCAATAGCTTCGAGTTTCTGATCCTTTCTCAGATTAGCTCTGTGCCAGAACATCAAATGAAAAGCTGTTTGGGGCATGGGGAGGGGAAAAAGTCGAAGCAGTTACCTAGGAATCAGTTTACAGACTTCAAAGCGCTGCCAGGTTTATTCTGATGGTACAGAGCAGCAACATGCCTGGAGTGTAATTTAGCCTTCTCTTCAGCCCCAAGTTCACTCCAGAGCGAGAGGCAGGGATCGGAGAAGAATAGAGGCATCTCTGAGATGCACCCAAATGACATGTAAATGGCTTTCCTCCTGTGGAAGAGCTGCACTTGATGGAATAAGTTGCCTATCTTAGCTTTCATCCTGAAGGACTCTTCTACCTTTGTGTTGGTGGAGAAATGAAGCCATTGCTGGTGGTATCGGGGCACAAAAGGCAACACCCCTAAAAGGAGAAGAGTGGGGGGGTCTGGCCAGCCCATGTGAGAAGCTTTCCAGTAGTGCTGAGCCCAAAGTATGCTTTTTTTCTATATCAAGGCAAGAGCTTTATGGCCTGTTAAGTCATTTCAAGACCTCTTCCTTGAATTTTGTTTGGATCTGGAACAGCCCTTCTTGAGAATGTTTCCGTCAGGAGAGATCTCAGTATTAATCTCTCTATTTATGGGGAAGAATAACCCATCAGGAGACAAAAACACCCCCCAAAACCAAAAACTTCAAGAATTTAAATCTCTTTCCTCTGTTCCAGCCAAAACAGTTTATGAAAAGGTGAACTCACCCATTTACACAGAAACCGAGAAGGTAATGTTAATCTTATTAGAAAAATAATCTACCACCAAAAATATAATAATGATAGGAGAAGGAATCATTTTGAGGCAAATTCACAGAGTAATTCCTGGGAATTTACTATATTCTTCTCGGGGTTGAGGTGTTAAACATTTTGATACCAATACGTGAATTATACAGATTACTATTTTCCTTCCGCTTTCACAAAGAAACTAAGCATGGGAAAGCCATGCTCTGCCTCCCTTTTACCAGCATCATTGCTGCAGGGCTGTTAGCTTTGGAAGTTTTTGACCAACTCTGTCTCACAGTGGGGCAGTGTCAGTGGGGAGGATTTCTGGGCAGAGCACTAATCTTAAAATTGCATTAAAGGAAGAAGTCTAGGTTTTATTTTTTCCCCATTGCTTGATTCCATTTTCAGGTTGCTTTTGAGCTGGAAGAATCAGAAGGTTCATCTCTTCCTCCTTCAAAATCACCATTATCCTTCCTAAATTGCAGCTGTAAGTGTATTTCATTGCTGAGCAATATGCGAGCAGCTCCCCACCCCGAACAAACTGTACCTTCCCTCCTTCTTAATTGTTAAAAAAAATACTCTGTAAGTGGTCTTTAATATCAAAGGTAATCCTGTTGCTTCTCCTAGTGGCATAAATATCATAGGGAATGGAAAAGTATGGGAAAAGCAATGGTAAGGAGGGGGAAAAATAAAAAAGCACATTGTCCTTATAGAGCATTTCAAAGCAAATGCTGGATACATACCTTTCTTTGACCTTTTCCTTAGATTAGTGGTATAGGCAGCTGCTGTGCTTGGATTACACATTCCGGGGTAGGGTCTGCCTCTCAAGCAAGGTAGGGGTGTGCATGCATGCGTGTGTGCACGCGCGTGTGTTATCCAACCTGTCAGCCAAAGGTCTGCAATGCTAGTTTTAGCTCTTTCTGTGTTTTCATAGTTTCCAAGGGGGTGGTGGTTGTTTGTAGGCTTTGTTTATGTTCACTTGGTGACAGGAAACCTAAGAGCTTTTAGTGAATTCAGATATCCTTGGGATGCAAGGTGTGAATCTCCAGCCATTTGTGTTTAAAGGGTTTCATTAAACCTGAGAAAAGAGGAAAAAAATAAACATCCAGCTGCTTTCTAGCTGCAGATGGATGAAAGGTTTGCAGCCTGTGGGCCCCTCTAGGACAGCAGAGATACCTATAAAGGGAGAAATTTGGGGAAGAGATAAAAAGATAAAATAATAATAATTATTAAAGACACTGCTCAAGTAGTATGTAGTGTTTATTTTACTGAGCCCCTACCGAGCCAGCTGCCCTTGCTAAGACCCTGGTAGAGCAGAGCATGTCCTCATCCCCAGGATGGGCTTCGTGGGAGGGAGACAGCTCTAACAAAGGCACAGAGGCCGCCCTAATGACTCCAGCTATTTGCCTCCACCCCAGCAGAACGGGATGCAGCCAGGGGATGTGCTCACCCCCTCCGTGCTTGACCTCCCTCGATGGGCAACAAGATGGGAGACTGGCACTGCAGAGTGTAGGGGGATGGGTGCGTGGTGCTTGGGGTCCCCGCAGGAAGGGTTTGGGGTCACCACGCTGAGGCTGGGGGGAGCCAGCCCCGTGCTGCCTCGTGGAGTGCAGCAGGACGGTTCAGCTCCCGGTCTGACACTTGCTCCTTGGGGCAGGTCCTTCCCTCCGATCATGTGTTTGCATGGTGCCTCAGTGCAGATGCAGGGGTAATATAAATAATAAGGTTAAAAGTCACTTTTCTTGAGGGGAGGTGAAAAGGGAGCGGAAATGGGGCTGCTACTCAGCTTCCTGGCTTTTCCTGGAGTCAAAAAGAGAGTGCAAAGGGTATTGCAGGATATGTCAGAGTATTTAGTCTTGAAGCGTTGGCCATCCTGTTTTTATTTCCTTGCAGACATATTTCAAAGAAAGTGTTTAGATGGAGCTGATGACCTCGCTTATAGCTGAATTGGCTGTAACTTCCCAGGACAAGTCCCCGATGCCATTGGTTGGGCTGGGGTTGAGCTCAAGGTTCCCTGCCTGCACGTCTGCCTCTCACCATGTTCACACCATTCGCGCCAGAGTAGGGCAGTTTTCAGTGTATTGCTAAAACCACACTGCTCTTTATCATTTGGGAAGGTGATTCTGACTTTTTTTCTTTTGTTTGATCCATACCATGCACCAGCCCTTAAAAGGGATGGGAAGCTCTGAGATGAAGCTGTCTTTCCATGAGCAGAAATATCACAAAGAGAAAACGAATGTGTGGGGAAGGGATCAAGTGAGCTGCAACATGAGGACATCAGTGGAGATGAAGGCTTTGCCTTCTTGTGTTGTGGAGTTCAGACTGTCCCAGCTCCGAGTGAAGTACTGCTAGATATGAATTTAGATATGAATCCCTGTCTTTTTCAGAGCTTTCATGTAATGAGGAGAACTCTTTCTTGAAGACTGAATTGTCTATTTGTATTTTGTCAGATGTTGGCAAATCATCAACAATTAATTGCCAAAGAACTGAATCCCTAGCCCCATGGACAGATCTGATGATTCTGGAGATGTTCTATGGCTTAATAGCAGCCAATCAGTACAGCATTGCTTGTGCTTCGACTTCAGCTGTGATGTGCTCTCTGATGCTGTGTGCACACCACCTGCTAACACATAATTTTGGGAGTTGGAGAGAAGTAAATTATTATTTCTAAGTCTTCAGCTTCTCCAGTACTCATCTCCTGTGTTTCTTCAAGACCTACTACAGTGGCATCTCTGCTTAACTAGGGCCAATAAGTTTCTTCCTTAATAGTAATGACATAATTTATTTCATGCTCGTTTTCATTTTACCTCATCTGCCCAAGGTTCCTAGCCATATTGTTCCTGGCTTACATCAAGTCTTTTCTGGTCCACAGAAAATCATGTGGGAGCTTTCTAAATCATCTGTCTTGCCAGGTCACCCTGGAGCTTGTCTCTCACTCAGTGCTCTCATCTCAAAATGAGGGTGGTGTAGCTTCTTTATGTCAGAAACTGGTGCCAGGAGGCACGCATTAGCAGTCATGGTGACAGATTATAGTTATTCCAACAATTCAGGCTGTAAAGCTATTGAAAATAAGTTTGCATCTACATCTGGGTATGCTTACATGCCTACATGAGTGTGACTGTAAGATGCAAGACTAAAGACAAATGAATTTTGATCATACTCTTAAATAACAAAGTTGGTCTTGAAGTTTTTTAATGAGTGCTTTCTCTCCAGTTAAAATTTCCTTCTCCCAGTATTGTATTTGCTGTTATGGATGACAAGAATGCTCACAGCATAGCTTCAATAAAGATCACATCTCATACTGGAGAGTCCCATTTACCTCTAAAGCATCATTCTCAGCTGTTCCCTATTGTACAATGCACTTTTCTTCCCCTCTCACTTACCTTCTTCACTCCATCTCCAGCAACAGTAGCGAACTGTCCTTCTGCATCAGCTGTCATTTACCCAGTAATGAAAAAGGCGGTAGAGAACAGTTTTCATTTAGTCTCCATAGACTCAGTATGCTGCAATGAAAAGCTTTCATTCTTACCATGCCAAGGTTCCCAGCTTTCCCGATTCATTTCAGTTTGCCCAAGGATCTACATTTGAACCCTTACCTCCTGCCTACATTATCCACTTAGCATTCAGCTGGGTCCAGGAGTGGAAGGATGGATGGTTTGTCTGGGTTGAGTTTTGCTTTGGGCCCAACATAGCCAGATCTTCTGATTTTTAAGAGTGATACAATGTGAAGTATGCCGTATTTTCTTTTTTTTTTTTTTTTTATTCCTTTTTTTTTTTTTTTCCCCTTTAAGTGTCTGCAGCAGCATCAGTGAGTGATGAGATTGAAATTGTAAACTTGAAACTCAGAAGACACATACATAGGATCTCTTTTTTATGATGTCAAAGCTAATTCAGTATTCTTAAGGAGCTGGGCCCACAGTCTTCAAATATTTTGACTTTAGTAGTATTAGCAATTCCAATGATAACTGTGCTGATAGTTTCTCATGTGTAGGTATGATCTTTAATCCTGAAGTGGGTGTGATTCACCAACAAGGAACTCACACTTCCATGCTGGCAGCTCCAGCATGCTTGCCTTTTAAAATACAGATCCTCTTTGCAGTTCTGTGCAAGGTTTATTGGCCCACTCCTCTGCCTCCTGACAGCACTCCCAAGATTGGAGGTTGAAAATGAAACTACAAAAACTTTTATGCTGTTTCTGGTGGCTCCACCTGCTCTTTTGTATTACATAAATATGGGGAGTTACACCCTGTGACTGCTTTTTCCCATAAAATTAGATTATTATATATAAATTTTTAAGTTCTAAAATAGCTGTAAGAAATGAACACTAAGCTCTACAGTGCTATGTGCAGTAGTAACAACACTAGATTATTAAAATATTTTCATCCACTGGCTCCAAAATGACTTCACTGGTTTAAAAATCAGGCTGAAGTTTGAGCTGGCGGAAAACAGAAAGGTCTTTCAGGTTGCTTACTGGCTTCTGAAATGCTAGAAAAGACTGGAGTTGTATTTTAAAGATTTTATCTGCAGCAGCAAGGCTGACAAAATATCATTTGACACAGGCAGTGGGAGTGTAGGAACAATAAATTGAAAAAATGCAGGGAAATTTGAGGTTTCCCCAATCTGTTGATGACCTCTGAAGCTGGAGAGCCAGCAGGGGGGATAGGGGAGATGGTGTTTGGTTTTTTAATTCATTCCTGGAGGACGTGCGTGGTTGTAGGACCGCTGTGCTTTCGTGCCACTCGAGCTGCCTCTCCAGCACCATCTTTTATCGGGAGGATGTTTGCATAGTGAGAGGCAGCCTCTTCATGCAAAGTCAGCTGAGCATTTCTGCACAAACAGTCAGATGACACGACTCTTTTTTCTTTTTCCCTCACTCTGAAGAACCTTTTGCCCATATTTCCTTATTTTTATTTTCTTCTGAAGGCTGAGAAACGCCTCTGGAATGCACTTGCTTTCTCTCCTTTCGCAGGCTAGCTCTCCCGGTGATGTATTAATTAGCTGGAGCACTGAACACTAACAAGCGACTGCAGGCTGATCTCGTTAAACATTAATGCTTAACTAGAAAAGCAAGAGCTGTTAGAGATACGCCACTCAATGTCATCTGTGTCCAAATGTAGAAGAAGTCAGGAGCTGAGCTACCGGCGCTCGTGTTCCCAGCGAGAAAGGCTGGGTAGAGCCAATCCCTTTTACAGCACTGGCTGGAAACACCTCAATGCAGATGGGTTTCCATGCTCCTCCGATTGCCTTCCGCATCAGTCCCAGTCCTTTCCCTCTGGGCAGCCCCCCTTGAGGAGCTGGACCTGCAAACTCTCTTTTTTTTTTTCAGCAGTATTCAAGCCTTGTTTTTAGTGGACGGGTCTGGAAACCAGCACGTGTTGTCTGCTCCTTGCCTGCTCCATAACCACGAGCAGTTGGTAAGGCCAGTGTCTTCAGACATTAATGTTTAAAGCCATGTAGTTACACCCAATGGAGTCATCCAAATTACTGGTTGTCTTCATTATTATGGGCTTTGCTGGGTATTTTAGGCAAGCCCATTTGAATATATTGACCTTATCACTACTTTGCTTCAGATGACCCTTGGAAGAACTTGTTAGGACAGCTTTTTAGATTGCAAGGCTTGAGGTATTTCTGCTAGTATCAGTCAACTACCTCACAAGAAAGTTTCAGAACATTTATTTATTTGTTAACCCACTGGAGACATCACTGATGAATGTGGATGGAGCCCTGGAAGCCCCAGTCCTACTCCTCTTCAAGCGGGTGCAGAGACAGCCTGGCTTTGCATGAGCTGTTGCTGATAGCACTTCTGCCCTTCCATTTGCATGGGCAAAAAGGGATTTTGTATGTGCCGTCTTAATAACTGTTCATGCAAATCAGGCACAGAGTTTTGCATGAGTATTTATGCTCCGCTCTACAAGGAGGTGCCCTGTGTGTTGTGGGATCCCTTTCAGTTCCGTTGCAGACCAACCAGCCTTCCCATTTACTTTCTGCCTGCAGCTTCTCCCCACTACAATAACATAGGCACAGCAGCCAGTACTTTTCCTTACCCTCCAACTGTTTGCATTATGCAATCTGATTGTGATTGATAATTCATTAATCATTTCCTATCATGGTTAATATTTACCCTGCTTGCTACTGTGCAGCCAGGGTGATGGGAAGGGCGGGTGCAGGGAGGCAAAGGATACAGTCAGAGAAGTACAAAATGTATGGGAACACCACGTCTTCAGAAACAGACTGCTTTTTTTTTTCTTTTCTTTTTTTTTCTTTCTTTTTTTTTTTCTTTTATTAATTTTTTTTTCTGTTTCCTTCAAGACAAATGTTTCCATGGTGCTGCCACCAGCAGTTCTCTAGGGTTTGTCTTGATTTTCCAAAACCAAGTTCTCCTTTTTTTGTCCTCGAGGCAGCCTCAGTCTACAGATTTTTTTTTTTTTCTGTGCCTTCTCCAGACCCCTGAGTGCTGCCTTTTCCTGCCTGAGGAAGTGAAAGCGAAAGGGTTATTGCTGCCCAGCTGCGATTTTGTTGGTGTTGTTGGGGATTTTTTTGGACTCCTACCTAGCATGATGCTTCCTCTGACCATGTTTAAAAGCCACTGGGCTTGATTTCCCCCCTAATGGCATTGAGACTGGAATTGGAGCTGCCTCTGCTGCCTGGTCCTCTTCCTGCCTGGGTCTTTAGACGTTATGTCACTTGCTCAGGGTGGCTTGCTGACTCCAGCGAGTGTCCCCGGGAGATGGAAACCAGGTTCCCTTCCCCGTGGCAGCAGTGCCCACATTTAAGAAGCTGCAGTGCTGAGCCGTGACTGCATTAGTTCTGCTACATTAGAACAGAAGCAAAGAGCTTAATTTAATTCACTGGTCTGTATGCTGACACCTGAGGGCCACTAATTCACTGTCACGTATTCACAGTGAAACCAGGCTCTTTAGTGCTCAGATAGTCTTTTTCACTATATATATATATATATTTGTTTTGTTTTGTTTTGTTTTCCAAGAGCAGAGTGTTGCAATGCGAATGTTGTTCATTTCCTGGGAGTGGAGAAAAATATCCCATTGCAAGGATCACCCCAGGTCAGGATGACTCACTTTTGCCAGGGTCCACTTGGAAAGGAATATCTCATACCTCTTTTCTCTTCAAAATATATAAATTGATCCATGCTTTCATTTTCTGATTAGCAGCATCAATAAAAGTTGTTTCATAGTGGCATATGATTGGCCATAAAACATTATCCACCACAAGCTGTGTTTGGAGATAATTCAAGGGCTTTGAGCCTATCAGATGCTTCAGCCCACTCTGTCTCTACAAGTGCTAGGATCCAGTCCTGTAGTAGCATTTGCTATGCTGTAACTTCCAAGAAGCAAACCTTGCCTATGTTGTTTGTGCATGAAGACCCATTAGGCTAAATTAATCCCTAGAGTAAATGTACAGACTTCAGCAGAATGTTATCAGGGATAAATTAGGCCTATTGATTTTTAATGAGGCTCTTACCTGAATAAAGAAGAGTTTCTCTTCTGTCATATTGTTCTTCTACTGCAACCTTCACCATAAGCAACTGCTTTGCCTCTAAATTTTTAAAACTGAAAATTGTGGACTTCTAAAAGTATGAGAAAAGATACTCCTTTTTATTTGTCAAATTTTGGTCAGTGCCATTACACAGTGAGATATATTTCCCAGAATTTCCACATCTCCAAACAACCTGTTTGAAAAAAAAAAAAAAAGCAAGTAGTATGCCAGAGAAAAATTAAAATACAAGTTTTCTCTATTTTAAGGCTGATCTCTTACCCCAGAGAGTATCTGCATTGCAAGGAGTTTTCTCCACACTAATCAATTTCTAAACCATCCTTTTGAGGAGTTCGAATTGATCAGGTTTTCTGAGCTAATCTAGCTGAGATAATCTGCACCTTGCAGTTTCATGCCAAGGGTTTCCAGATTCACCCCATCCTCTCAGCCGTCAGGTGGGTCATGTGGAGTTACTCTGCATCCCCAGGAGACATACCCATGGGTCATACAGTTAGTGGCATGGCTCTTGAGGAAACAGCAGTGTGGAGTGATGACTTCCATGCTGTTCCTGGGAGGGCAGGACACTGCTCATCTGAGATATGGAGAAGCAGGTATCATCACTGGATATGTTTTTTCTCCATCATATCTGTGCTCCTTGGGATCATGGGGGGAGAAGAAAAGGCAAGCCTCTCTGGTGCCTCTTTACCCAGGTGCAAATCTCAAACAAGTCTCAAACAGCAATGCTTGTGAGTGCTTTGCCTCTATCTCTTTGTAAAGAGAAGCCATCACCACTGGGAGATGAATTCTGGGGCTTTCAATATGACCTGTGGTGTTCAGGTAGTGCTTGATTTCAGCCTGGCTTCCACAGTGTGCTCTTCCACCAGCCACTTCCCCAGGTGAGCTTTAGGTCTGTACAGATGAGACTATTTCTGTGGCTCACTGATGGTGTTCAAAACCAAGCGTGACCTTCTGTGCCCTGGCACTGCGGTGTCATACATGGCTGCAGGGGTACACGTGGGTATCACTTCATCCATCCTGCTGTTCATGTTCAGAGCCATGTGGATAAGAAAACTATACCATTAGACCCCTGCACTCTCTGAGGACTCCAAAACACAGTTAAATTACATCCTTTATAGCATTTGATTTTAATTTTTATATTTAGAAATTAAGAAGCATCCTTTAAAACCATTAGATAGCTATCAGTTGGTAATAGGCTTTAGCTGGTTGTCTTGGCATTAATCACCAGTCTAAATGGCAATGTGTACAGACTTCTGAGTCATCGTTTTGTGTTCCTGAACGCACCTTGCCACTGGAAGAAACGTTTGTATTTACCCAGAAATGCTAACAGAAGCTCTCTGTGCCCTTCTAGCACATGCAGGAGAGGTCAAGGGATTGAACACAGGCAATGCTAACTCCAGATGTAAACCTGTCGTACTTCTTGAACATTTCCTGAAGTGTGTCTCTAGTAAAGGACTCTGTTAGCTTTAAAGTATTTTTGTTATTTTGGAATTTTACTTTGGAAAAGCAACCAGTCAAATAGGAATATTCCTATGGTGCATTGTAAAAGTCATTAAGCAATATGAAACACAAGACATATACATCTTACAGGCTTAAATGTCATCTTTGCAGTGTGATTCTTCTTTTTCATACACACGTCTTTCTTCCCAGAAAACTCTACAAAACCCTCCACTGACTGCCACCGGAGGCAGAGATAAGGAATGCTCCAATTCAGAAACATACCCTAAAAAGGGAAAGGACAGTATTTTCCTTGCAGTGAAGCTTAAGGCCTTTAAACTCACCCCTGGACAAGAAGAATCAGTGTCTCCTTGAAAAATGCCACAGTGTTATATAGCAGACCATTCAGCTATGGTAACAGCCGTATATTTTCTATTCAAAACTGTGCTGCTTTGTATATAAACATGTGGAGGCTTTGTAGCTGTATATGTCCACATTTTTGACATGCGTAGGTGGAGCTCACGTAGGAGAGCCTATTCGGGAGTTGGTACCAGCTGCCCTAATGGGATACTATTGACTTTAGTTACATCAGGGACTAAATATAGATTGGACAGCAATGTACACAGGGCTACGTCTGACAGCCAGGACAGAATGTGCCGCTCGATGGACAGATGCTGGACTTCTGCTCCGTTTAGGTCAGGGAGCTATCTCGTGCTCTTTTGCCCTTGCTCTTTTGCGTGCAAGCATCTCTGCTAGCAGAAATCCTGCCACCAGCCTCTTAAGGCTGTGGATCCGGCCCATGGGGGACGTGGGGCTGGTCTGGACACAGGTCTTCTGCCAGTGTCTGACAACATAGCTGCCCCCAGATTGGTGGTGGTGTGCTAATTTATAACCACTGAGGGGCTGAGTGCTGGGAGGTGTATCAGTACTTCAG
This sequence comes from Aythya marila, assembly GCF_965140915.1. Taxonomy (NCBI): domain Eukaryota; kingdom Metazoa; phylum Chordata; class Aves; order Anseriformes; family Anatidae; genus Aythya; species Aythya marila. The sequence continues at coordinate 4,161,170 of NC_139080.1, read as the reverse complement.
GTATTTTGCTGCTGGTCTTACTCCATTGACCCCTCCCCTCACTAAATCCTTTAAAGTTTCTTATGTGCAGTTTAAATTTTGAGACAGGAGAAGGGAAGATATGTTGTAGCTGCTTTCCCTCCAAGTTGCATACAGGCAAAGGAGAAAAATTGGGAGTTTGGACACTTGGCAAGATCTTCACAGGGGCCATCTGCAGAGGTCATGGTGAAAAAGGGGACCAAAGCACAACTGCTACGCAAAGTACCAGTGTGGATTGCTGCTCACCCTACCAGAGGCACACTTTTGAAGACAAAATTTGCATTTTAGAAGTGTTCTTCAGATACCCCCTTCCAGCCTGGACCAAAAAGAGATGGTCCACGTGTGCCCAGTTGTCAGTGTCCTCAGCAGGAGGTTCTGTCCCTCTTCTCACTTTCATGGAGAAGGAGCAGTCACCTCTGAGACTTTTTCTCAGTTTTCCAGGGCTGGACAGGCGTTTTGTGATATCCCCGCACAGAATGGAGCCTGTTCTTGCTATTGTTCTGAAAGAGGATGAAGCCTTCCGAGGTAATTGGATTTGAATCTCTTTTTTTTTTTTTTTTTTTTTCCTTCCTCTTCCCAGCCTTGACTGCTATTTTTAAGCCAGGAGAGCACTAGTGTTGAAAGGGATGTGCTCATCCTGACAGGCTCTGTTGAGAAGTGTAGCAGGGTTACAGTGCATCTTAGCACAGAGATGTTAAGGAACTCTGAAGACTTGGCAAGCCGCAAGGATGCCGAAGGCAATGCCCAAGGTGCCCACAAGTTCAGACAGCCTTTTATTTTCCTCCCTGGAAAGGAAAGCCCAAGGCTCTTGTATCATAGAAAGTGACAGTTTTGAAGTGAAACAGACTTGATAGCCCAAATGCACCAGATTTGTGATTCTTTTGGAGAAAGGAGTGTGCATATCCCCTTGTAGCTGTGTGCTCCCGTGGATTTCAGTCTAGTCTGTAGCGAATGTGCAGAGCCAGGACCTGTGAAGTGCCCCAAATGATTTATGGATACATAAACCATTAAGGCAGACCTTCTTTCATTTTCAGTGCTACCTTTCTTCAGAACACAAGCTATGGAGCATCATCTAGTCTTATGTGCAATGGTTAAGAGGAAACAGTATTTTTTAATGAAAAATGTTCTTTTTAAGATTTCAAGGTCATAATGAGTCCTCCAGCGTCACAAGGCAGGGAATGATCCCAGTACTAGGACTCTGCTTCCTTTCTTCATCATCTGTAATGAATCTAGAATATTTTATCTTTGCTCTCTCTCTTACTTCTCATCCTTCCACGTTCACTGAGCACATAACCAAACAAACCCAGGCTGTGTAGGAAAGGACTGTCCATGTTATTCCATTTGGTGTCTTCTATATCCAGCCCCTTCATGATGCTTTGAGCATTACAGATTAGGTATTTTTGACACCCACTTCTCATTGCTTACAAAGAAAAAGTGCACATTGCCTTACCTTTCAGTCTTTGGACTATCATTTTTGGTTCAGAGTATGAGGAGTAAGGCAGAATGAGTATATTGTCCTCTTAGATTTATAGTCCAGGAGACAGGTCACAACCCTTAGCCACTCTAAAAATGATCTATACTCCAGGGCTCTGGGGGACATATCTGAAATATATATCCTAGTGTGTCTCAAGCCAAACTGGGACACAAATGTCTGCAGACCTGAGCCAATCATTAAGCAATGGTGTTGCACCATGCCTCAGGGAGGGCAGGATTGGGAGGGACGTCATCTCTTAGAAACTGACACAGTACTGACAGCGGGAATTGATGGTCCCAAGTCCCAGTGCCCCAGTGCTGGTCCCGCTGGGGACATCTCACCTCTCTCTGATGGCTTTTATAAGAGCAGGGAGATGTGGTGCTCCTCCAGCAGTGTTTTTTCTTGGTTATTTCATTGCCATTGAGCAGGACTAGGAGCTTGTCCGTGTGAAGCACTGTGCTGCCTGCCACCCTGCTGCAGGCTCAGACCTCCAGCTGAGCCTCCAAGTGAAGCCTCTTCGCTCCTTGACCCGGGAGTTTTCAGATCTGCTCAGTCAGCTGCAGCAAGGAACGCTTTGAACCGCCAAACGTGGAGTTTGAGCTGTTCGGTTCAGAGGCAAAATGCAGCCTTCTTTCTCTTCCAAGAGCTGAAGGCGGGCTGCAGGAAGTCCTGTTGGGATCCTGTAGTCAGGCTGCTGGGGAGAGCGAACCCTGTGCCCCACCACACTGTGCTGGGGGGACCTTTCAGCACTGTGACCCATCAGCAAGTCCTCTGAGGCTTGAAAGCACCCACAGGTATCATACACGGGGTATTGAACATCTTTGCCTCCTGCCGAAATCATTTGGCTCTTGCAAGCCCGAGCCCCATCAGGACCAACCCTTGTGTGCCTCAGCCCCTTATTTTGTGGGAGGACACTGATAATGTCCGGATTGGAATTTTCTTCCCCCTGGAAGCAGGGAAAACACAAGTTATACCTGGAATTGGAGGAAATGAGATGAAAAGTTTGAATTTGTTACTAGATATAGAGTGAGTTTTGCTTACTTTTGTCAGGTCTCCTGAGACATGAGAAAATATCACAAAGAATCCCTTCCTTGCAGAAGTTGTGCTTATCCTATGATCTGTATTTCTTTCCCCATCTCTCTAATGTTGCTCTTAACATCCTATTATCAAAGGGCTTCAAAAGAGACCAGCAGAGCTCAGCTTTTGTATTCCCTTGAATTTCAGTGAAAGGATTACATTTGGGTTTCTAGGAATTGCCAGAGAAGGTTTAAAAATAACTGAGGATTTTTTTTTTACAGTCTTCTAAGTGTTTTTTTTTCTGTGCTCATAGAGTGAGGTTTTCAGAAGTGCTCGGCATTGCTACTCCTGAAGGAAGCAGCACAGCTCCCCTGTCACCTGGCTGTGGGAGCAGGACACTACTGAATATCCCGCTCTTCTCCTGTTCCGAAACCTAACCCTTGGACAAGATTATCTAGCAGAGACTTCTTAACTTGCATCAACACCCTTCACCACAGTAATGACTGGGTATGAAGCTCCTAGTTACACCCTCCCGTATTCCCAGCAACACACACAAACTCTTTTCTCTTTTCCTTTCCCATATCCATTCACGAAAGGGCCCCAGGCCATGTACCCATTTGGAAAGAAAAATAGAGCAAAGAGCTGGCTAAAACCTGTGATGGAATAAAAGGAGACAGAAAAGGGCTTGAACAGGGACCCCTGAGTGATGCTGGTGTCACTAGGATGCTCTTGTGGTTTGGTTCTGACTGTTCTCCCTCACTTCATCTTCTCTTTGTCTTCTCACTGATCCCTTTCTCAGATAACCCCACTGTTAAACTAGGTTGAATAGGACCAAGAGAATAACACAAGATTTACACCTGTCATGGTGTTCATCCTATTTACGTGCTGCATCTCAGCCCTTCCTTGTGATTACTTCAGCCTTTCAAAGTGCACCCTGTAAGATGCTCTGCAGGTCTTTATTACACCTTGCTCAAAAGGACATTTTAGTGCCTTTAGGCAGCTGTATAATAAGAACAGCATTAGTAAAAATTATGTTCTTACAGTTTTCTTGTGGGTTGCTTTGCAGATTACATACAGAAAATTATTCACTGACAACTGCAAAACCTTTGCAGTTCACTAGGGCTTTCCCAGTCCTCAGCACTGGGCATCCTGTTAGGACATATCTAGAACTGGAGTGAGCTGAAGTGTGCCCACTATATGGAAATATCTGTGCCCTGTGGCCTATTGCAATACTAATTTTGAGATGTTCCAGAAGGCCCTTAATGGTTAGAGCACCCTTAATGTTCTGCAGCTGCTCTGTTTCAGAATAGCAGAATTCTTGTTGCTGCATTCCTTCATGAATAAAAGCAAGGGTGCTTGTCTGATGCACAGGAAGAAACTAAATATTGCAAGTGACACAGGGAGAAACTGAATATTGCAAGCGAAAGCATGAAAAGGAAGAGATTGTGAATCATGGTCCACTTCTACTTAATGTTTCAGTATTGTTTTTTCTTTTTTATGTGACCTGCTGCAATCTTTTTAAAGCTACCAATGCTCACATTCATCCAATGCTTGGAATTAAATAACCACAGTGACCCTCCCCACCAAATTTTTCCGCAGCATTGTGTTCCCAGTTGGGAGATGTGTGGGCTGTGGGCATACAGCCTTTCTGTCCATTTGCCATCATTTTCACCTCCCATGTTTGACTTTCTCCAGAGAAAGCCCAGTGCCAGGATTTCTGCTGGCTGAATGAAGCAAGGGTGAAGTTCTGGCCTGATGGAAATCAATGGCAAGGCTCCCAGAGACGAGCAGGAGCGCAGGCTGTGATTTGGAGTACGGGGAGGATGTGCACAAAGCGATCACACAGAGCAATGTAAATGCGGCCATTCAGAGGCTGCTAAAGTTAGAGATCAACAGGCTAGCAGCTATAAATAGCAGAGATTTCTGCTGATTCCTATTTCTGTTATTTTAACCGCTATTGGAAATCAATGCCATTCCTGCCTTTCAGGGTAGGTAAAAGCCCACCGCCAGCTCTCTCGATGCGCAACTTGGGCATTTTGTTATCTCGGAATAAATATGATCCTCCTAACGGAGCTCTTGTGTTGGCGTGCTTAATATTTTCCCCACGTCCGTGCAAAACCTTTTAACATGTTAATGGATTTGTTTGCTTGTCAAGGAAAATTTTGCCCCCTGCAATGACAGCTTCAAACTCGCACTGGAAAAGGGCAGGCAGGCAGGAGCTCCGTGGCCAGGCGCGACATGCAGCTCCCGGCAGCCAGGGCTCCGGGCTCGAGTCGGGTGCCGTGCCACTCTGATCCGCAGCGCTGGTTTAATCATGTTAATGCGCTGTCTAATTATGGTAAACACTGCATATTATTCAAATTAAAAATGTATATTGCCATTCACATAGTCAGCCTGCAGACATTTTGACGCATTAATGTTTTCTAAGCTGCATGCCCTCTGGTAGGCACCGGGGGCTGTGTATCACTCCATTAGCTAAAACGGGAGATAGGCGATCACAGGCAGTGGCCATCTGATTTGGGAAGCGTTTAACTCAGCACGCTGTTGGGAGACTATTCCTGCTTTCCCCAAAATTGTCCTTGCCTGGGGGCACATCCAGAGGTGGATGCCCAGCCCCTAGGTGGGCTTCCCCAGGAATAAAGCACTTCTGCTGTAGCTGAAAGCGACCGAGCCCCACTTACAGTGCTGGCAGACCTACAATTATATATCAAGGGTGCCTAATTAGACACAGAAGTTTGGGAGATGGGCCCAAAATGGAAAGCATTTCCCTAAATTGAGATCTGTGTTTCCTCTTTGTGGGGGATTGTTGGGATCTTATCCTGATATGCTGGATCCAATGACAGCATCAATAAACTAACTTGTGATTTTGTGATCTTGTCAATGATAAGAAAAGAAATGAACATGATATATAATAATCATAGTAATACTGTCACATTGCCTCTCTGTGTTATCAGATATACAATGTGTCTTCTTTTGTAGGAGTGCGATTGTGTTCAAACTATTCCATATGACTATATACAGTAAAAAGATTCGCTTGGATATTTCAGCACATGCTACATTTCTATACTGTAGTTGTGGGTTACAGAGGAAGCTGCTGGGTGGTGTGAGATCATAAGAGTACTTTACAGAGTTTAACAAGTGGACAGTACAGGAAAGGCAAAGCAGCAGACAGCATATCAGTAAACAGCTGGGTTTTACTGGCAGATGGGGTTTTGTGTGTTTGGAAATGGGTGCCTTGCATGCACTTGGCTCCACAGTTATGTAATTGGGCCCATAAAATTCTCTCTTTTTCATTGTGTTGGGCATTTATAGTTTCCTGTGAGGAGGTTTCTTTTTTTTCTCTCTCTTTTTTCCCCTCTGTGATGGAAGAGTAGATGCTTATACTTATATATTTAGTGTGCTCTATTATCCCTTTGATTGCCTCCCCATGCTTCATTCACTATGGTTCAAACTGGAAAATTACAGTGGAAAGGACTTCAGTGTCTTGGGATTTAATTCTTTTAGGGAACAGAAAGAGTTCCTTGAGACAAATTATATTACATTTCAACTGTCCCAGGTCATTTGTTTGTTTGTTTTTCCCTGTTAATTTGTTTTAGCTTCTGGGAATGGTTCCCAGTCACCATCCTCTCGTAGAGCTGGGTTAGCCAGCAGGAGCTGGAAAAAGGTTTTCCAGACATCCTAATGAATTCTGAATTTTAGCTCAGCAGTTATCCTCTTCTGGTTTTGAAATGGTTTGGAAATGAGTATTTTGTATAGGTGAAAACGAGGAAATGGTTGGTCTCTGGGGAAATGCAGATCATAAGCATACGTAGTGGTGATATATAAAATGGCTGTAGGTACTGTTTTGTGTGCAAAGAGCTTCAGGAAGAGAGGAAGGAGAAAGCTCTCTGAGTGGTTTTACATGATCATTTGTCAAAGATAATCAAGGTCAGAGCAGATAGCTCACAAGTAGCCTGTTGGCTGCTGTGTTTATATCCTGCTTGAATTTTAAAGATACTGGATGCATTGATAAATCAATTATTTGGTCATACTTTACAAATCTGTTCCAATGCCTAGATCACTCACTGATAGCAGTTCTGCTAATCCAGCTGAATCCATGCTAGGTGCTTTGAAGTAATTATATCAAGTATTCTTACATTAGGGTGTCTTAGGAGGTGATGTGGAAAAAGGGCTCAGAAGAGAGGAGAAGAAATTTAGGATTAAGTGACACAAGCAACCTGTCAGGTAACGCTGGGATCTGTAGACAAGAAGAAGACAAAAGCTGCTGCCCAAGCAAATAAATTAAGTTCACGCTTAAGACAGACTTTGTGCACAGCAGAGAGAATCAAGGTACTGGAGTTGTACCTTGAGTGCTTCTTATGATGCATGAGATACAGCACCACAGAGGTTATATCATAAGAGAAGGGCATCAGGTCATCTGCTCCAGGCTGGGCTGTATGAGGCTGCTCCTTTTGCTGCAGTTCCCTGGGGAAGGAAAAGCAATCCTGCCTGCTATTTCCTGCACCTTGCTGGAGCCCTGCTGCCCTGTATTGCATCCAGATCCCTGCCACTTTGGAAACTGGATGACTTCAGAGATATTTTTAGACCCCTGTCTGGAAAAGGGCAGCTGAAGTGCATGGGCGCACTCCCTGACATCCTGGCAAAAGCTCTGCACGCAAAGTGCTTTGTGCTCACTGGAGGAGAGGTTCCCACTGCTGCCAGTGGAAGGGGCTCTCACTGACCCCCCTTACACCTCAAAATACCCGTTAATATTTCAGGAACTGGACTGCAGGACTGTGGGAGCCCTTTTGTTCCCCTTCTTGACATTCTGGATACTAACCAGCCCCCAAAGGGAGCTAGGGGGACACTGGCAACCTGGGGACCAGGAGTCTGAGGACACCAGTGCTGCAGGAGACACCTGGACACCAGCACAAACCCCAGAATGCCAAGAGCCTTCAATTGCCACCAGGTTTCCAAGAAGTAGGGGTGTAGGCACCGCTTCTTCAGGGACAACTGCTGAACTGCAAAGATGCCTTTTGGTGAAGAAGAAAGGAGAATTGGGACCTAACAGGATATGTAAAATGGGGCAGCCACCCATAACAGTTATGCCTGGCTTCTTCGACCAGGCTGTTTAGGGTTGTGTCCTGCTCTGGAAGGAAACAAACCTCTTAAAATGGAGACACTGAGCAGTGTGGATGGTACAATGGGTATGCACAATACCCAGGCCTGTGGGTATGAAAGCTAGGAGAAAAATATGTCTGTGAAAATGAACCTGAAATGTCATTCAAACAGGAGGAACATGGAGTGCAGGTGAATCTACGTGTCCTGCTTTGGCCTTGACCAAAGCCAAATGTTATATCCAACCCCCTCACTCTTATAGTATGGTGGTGAATAAAATCCAGAAATACAACCTTTATGGCCATAAAAACTGGTTGGTAGCACCCTGTAGTGCTTGAGGAGCAGGAGGAGGATAGCAGCCCTGGAGACAGGCAATAGGTGGGGATGTCAGTGCTGCTTTGCTCTGGTTGTTTTTTTGCAGCACCCACTGGACCCTCAGAAGGAACGAAAGAAAGAAAATGAAAAGAAGGAAATGAAACACTTGTATGGATGGCAAAAACAAACAAACAAACAAAAACCATGAAAAATTCAGTGTAGAACATTCATGGGGGAAAAGAAGTGATCAAAGAGCAGCAAGGCACATGGGGAGAGGACAAACAAGTCTGGCAAAGCTGATGTGATGGAGTGGGAGGGATGCACATTACTTCCCAGCGTATCTCTGCCTCCATCTCTGATGGAGCATACAGGACCTGCTGCAGTTGTGGATTCCCTACAAGGGATGAGAGGGCTCTGCAGAGTCCCTGGGGCAAGAGATGAAGGGGACAGGCACCCCGTTTTCCTCCTATCTGGATGGGACACCACATCCAAGGCTTTGCCGCACATGGGCAGCCCACACCGAGAGCAACACCTCTTGGTGCAGAAAAAGCATCGGCACAAGAACCCCTCCAGATGACGCCTCAGTTTCTAGGAATAATAGATGGTGTTTTTACAACCTCTCGGAGGCCTATTCCTGGGTAGATGGTGAAAGGCAATACCTCAGGACCACTGGGTTACAGGAGGTTGTAAAATTTCTCCTCCCCATACATATATATTTTGACAATGCTTTGCTTTCACTGAGGAGTGTTTCCTTTTTTTTTTTTTTTTTCTTTTTATTGCTCTTGCAATCAGTCTGTCTTTTTTTTTTTTTTTTTCCCCTTCCCATCCTCCCCTTTTCACTTTGACCTATCAAACTGTAAGTCTTGTTTCGAGCTGACAGGGGGGCATTAAATGACTGGCTGGGCCTCCAATTTAAGGGAATTGATGATCTTTGGGGCTTCCTCTCATGCGGGTCAAATGATAATGTTGCCCTTCAGGTTAAATTCATATGTTACGTAGGGAAAAGTGGGAGGTTTTACTGAACTTGGGGCCAGTGGGGCACAGACCAACTTTGGCCATAAACAATCATTTATAAGCTTTTTGGGGGAGGACAATGCAGGGGTGCATAATCTTTTGTCTGTCTCTTCTTATCACATTTTTTCTTCTAACTTTCTGTACTCTCCTTCAGGCAACCGTTTTCTCTTTGCCTTCTGAGAACTTTTACATGAAAATCAGGGTCCTAAAATAGATGTATGTGTATATATATATATACATATTTAGGTATTGATAGATACAGATATGGTCATAGATATGTTGTAGATATAGATACGGATATATAAAGATATAGCTGTGGATATTCATATCCATTTTACTGTATCCCATACCGTACATGCAACCAGAAGCCAAAGGCATGAAGTTCAAGACGCTTGGAGTCTCATCTCCTGGCACAGCAGAGCAAGGCCTACAAATGATGTCATGTCACTAATTATTAAGAAGATTTTCTGCCTTCTGTGTTTGTTCTAGTCCCCTTTCTGCCTCATCATGCTCTCGTTTTATTATCCCATCTTCCAATAAACCACTATCTTGTCTTTCCTTTGCTTCACAGCTCTGCCACCACATATCAATGACCAATTATGTTTTGTTCAAAAACAACTATCTCAAGCAACTCAATAAATTGGAAGAAATGACTATACCTCCCACTGCCCTCCCTTTTTTCTCTTTTGCATTCTCGGTGGAATCATAAACAAATCATTGGTAATGGCCATTTATTCCCCCCTGCACCCATGACAAATGAGACTGACATTATGGCTCCTTAGCTGCCAGTAGTTACAAAACGGTTTAAAACCTACTGGGTCCATTCATAGCAAAGCCTGCAGTCATTTTTTATGGGCATAGATTTTGATAAATACATCTGTACATCCTTTTCTTCCCCTCTTTTTTATTTATTTTTTCTTCTTGTGGGGGTGATTCCAACAATTCCACAAGTTAAAAAAATCAAATTTTGGTTCACAAATGCAAAGAAAGATTGTCTGTTTGACTGGAGCTCAAGGAGAGGACGGAGAGCTAACTCTAGCATGTTTACAGTCTATTCTCCACCTTCATTCACCAATGGCTCAAAGAAGCCCTTACACAGATGCACTGTTGATAGGGCGTGGTTCCCAGGTTTGCTCTTGGATACCAAAATAAGAAAGCTGCATCTTCAAAGAACAGCACATAAATAAATCACAGGGGTGATGCCCTTCACCTTTGGCACAAATGGAGGCTAATGAAGCCCTATACATTTTTGAAACCCTGCTGGCTCTCCCTGCAGAGCATCCCCCAGCATGGTGGCTGTGGGTTCGAGGCAGCTCCTCCTGCCCTGTGTGTGTGGTAGCGAGATTTGGATGACCCTGGCAGTCCTAACAGGATGGGGTGTGTTGTGCAGGGGTGTTAGCGTTAGCCAGTGATGACGGGGCTGATCCTGAGTGGTATTTTGGGTGAATTTGCATCTGAACCTAAGTCAAGGATGAGGACTGATCTGCATGCTTGCCTAAAAAGCAGGCACCTCTCCCATCCCTGTGTAAAAGGCTCAGGCCACGTCTCTATCATGAAAGAAGACACTGAATTGGCTAGGGTTTATTGCAGGTGTAGCCAGGCTCAGCCCCTGTAACAGTGCCTGTCTGCAGGAGAACAAGGGAACTTTGACAGATACCACAGATCGGGGATGCTCCCCCTCTCCCATCACAATGTGTGGAGTCATCATTCAGCAGTCACCTCCTCAGGGATGAATTCTTTTCCTTGGCATGTTCTTCTTGTTTTTTGGTATGAAAACAGCAGGTGTTATATAATAAATACAGAGGAAAAAAAAGTGCAAGTGTTTGTCAGCTGATGCCATTTCACCTCTGGTAATTATCAGCTTTGCATTAGGAGACCCTGAGAGTGGACACATCTGACAAGGAAACACATCTGAAATCTCCAAGTAGCACTTGATAATTGTTTCAAATAAATAAATGAGGACTTACCTCTCCCAGACCCTGATGAGGTAGTCAGCAGCTTGCAGTAGATAGATTGCTACTTACCCAGAAACGTCAAGTGTCCTCCAGGCCCAGGAAAGGAAGATCACTTACTGCAGGTCCCCTGAGAGTTTAAAGAACTAAGAAGGAATAAATATTCAACACAGAGCTTTCCCAGGTAGTGTTGAGATGATGATCTTTTGCTTCGATTTAAAAATAAATAAATAAATAAAATCATTTTGCAGATTATTCTGTTTTGTTTTCATCTTATTAATTGTAAGTTCTTTTAAATGCCAGTGACTTGTTTATTTTACTTTGAGTTATCATGTCATGGAAACCTACCTTTAATTTTCAGGCAGAGCCTCAAAACTCAGTATCTTGATTAATAAAATATGAAGAGTTTATGCTATCTGTTTTTCCTGGTTTGAAAGCAAAATTTTCTGTTCCTGAGAAGACAGGTAGCATTGCTAAGAGGAGGAGATTATTTTTTTTTCCTCTCTGTGCTAGGGGCTGGCCTAGGGAATAAGGTGCATGGACTGAAATCTCAGCCCTGCCAGAGACTGTCTGGGTGGTGTTGGCTGGATTCAAATGGCATGGCCTTTCATATCCCCAAGTGATGTCACATATGAGAAAGTCATTCCAGATCTTTCCTAGACAGCTCTCTGGAGATGGTGTTTTGGTGTCTATAGATGGAACCTGGGACCAGTAGACACTTGGATGTCTAAATTTGGTAACACAAATCCTTGTCTTCAAAAGATAATCCTTCTCCACACTCCTCTTAAATGGGGCTAGCAACCCTTCCTTTTCACCCAGCCTTCTCTAACTTCCTCAGGGCTTCTCCATCTCAGCATATATATATATGTATATAGTATATATATATATATATATACAAAATATATATAAAAATATTTTTTATATATATATATATATATATATATATATATATAAAATATTTTTTAAGTTTTAAGTCACTGCTTTAATGGGATTTTGTTACAAGTAGGATGTATTTGTCATACATATATACAATACTATACTACATAACCTGCACTTCAGTTTTAATGAATTTCATACCTCAAACCCAAACTATAAAGTAGATGTAAAATCTAATCAAAATCTGGACATTCACATGGCATCCTGTGGATACTTCAAGCAATATGAAAATGAAATGTTTTATATATGTACAAACATAATGCACAATGGTATGACACAAAGAAATTAGGTATATTTTCTGATTCAGATGTGAAAGGTGTTAGGACTCATGTTGTATAGCTTCTTTCCACTATCGGAAAGACAAATGGAACTTTATCTATTTTTAATTGAAATCCAAGATTTTCAAGTAGATGAATGGCTCCAGAAGGTGTGAATACAAGACAACAAAACATCATGACAGCATCAGAGAGACAGCAAGTTCTGCAGAAAACTACTCTTTGGGCCCCAAAACATGAAACAACAGAACAAAGCTTTCCCCTCACTTTTTCATGGCAGATGGAGAGTTAGGGGCTTGCAGAGGAGCTGCGTTTAATTTGTTTGTTTGCTTTGGACCTGTCCTAAACAAGGGCTTTTGCTAGCCAATCCCTTTCCACATACACCCACCCCCCGCCCTCAACCCTTTGCAGACTCCCCTGCCCTTCTCTCCCCTTCCCTTTTATTTATTTAAGTTGTGAAAAGAACCAAAGGGGGTCCCCAGCATCCCACCGTCTAGGAGAGCTGCTTTCCCTACGAGGCTGCAGATGCTGGGCAAAAAGGACTCAAGCAGGCAGCAGCAAGGCGAGGCGAGCGTTATCAATCACTCAGAGTATTAAAAGAGAAGAGGGAGCAAGAAAAAGAGGGAAAGCGAAGGCGGGGAGCAGAGAGGGGGGGGGAGTTGGGGGAGGCAGAGAGCCTGAGCTGAATTGGAGGAATTTCCTCCCCCCTGTTGCTGAAGGGAGGTTTTTTGGACATCTGCCCAGACACATGCCGAGTTAAAGAAGCGGGATAAATTCTGGAAGAATGAATGGGGCGAGAGGAGGGGTCGGGAGGACAGAGGAGAACGCGGGCTATGGGGGGCCATCATGGCCAGGCGGACAAAGGAGGTCTGTGGGGGCAGACCAGAACAGTACCGTGTGTGTGTGTGCTTGTCTTTTTGCTTCTCTCTCCTGCTGTACATTTCAACCACTGGCTCCTTATCACATGGCAGCAAGACCTCTCTGTTGGGCTGCACCGGGCAGCTTGTCATCTCCTGAATCTTCCTCTGTATTGCCCCGAAGAGCCAGGTACCTGGAAGGATGGAAGTTGTAACCAGATGAGCTGTATCAGGGCGGGTAAACATGTTGTAAACAGCGAGGGTAAGATGATTGTTTGAGCAAAACTCATCATGGGCTCTCTCCATCTCACGTCTCCAGGCGAGGTTGCGTGACCTTCTGAAAGATTCATTGAGCCAGGCAATTTCTGAGCACGATTCAAAGTGTGTATGGGCAAAATTGTGTGGTCAGCTTGGATAACCCAGACAAAAGGTCAGATAAACTGCTCTGCCTGCAACAAATCTGGGATGCGCAGGTCGCTCTCTGGACAGATTGTTCCTGTGGCTTCTCAGCCCCTATGGTTTCAGGATGTCAGTCCCTCGGCACTTTCAGTTCAGCTCCTCATACAGTTGATTCCTAGCCCTGCTGAAATACAGATGTAGGCTAGGACCCATTCAGATGACGAGGCTACCAGAAAAACTGGGCCAGCAGCAATTCTTGTTCGAAAGATAGAAGAAGCAGCTAGACGTGGGTAGCAATAACCCCTTCCTCACACCCACTTCAGGCAAAGAAGTTTGTTTCAGCTTTAATATTCAGCTTTAAGAGATACGAATCTGTGAATTACTCTGAATTTGCTGAAAGGCCTACATAACATCAAAGTGCCTCTGTGAATGTCTTTCCCAAACCCAGTGGCTCTGGTTATGACTTCAGTTTCTTGAAGCCTACCTGAAAAGAATCACACTTGAAGCAGGTTCTTGTAGCCTTTCTGTGGATGAACTTTCCTCCTTTCATGTAATAGCAAGGACATCCATTTACGCCAGCATAATACACAGATTTCTTAAATGATACATCTTTGGCAAATGCACTGACTGATTAACTCACCAAAAGTCCACGTTACCTGGAGGCTGATTCTGGCTAGATCCCAAACTGAAGTTTGATCAGCTGTGATGGCTCCACTCAGTGTTTAATCACCTCGCTGTTCATCACATTGTCTTTTGGTCCAAAAAATGCCCCAGTCATCTGTTACCAAAGCTTCCCTGCAAGTTTCAAGTTGTCTTTATAAGGGCAGTGGCTATTACTAGCCTGCTTGAAGGTAGAAATTTTCTCTAGAGAAAATTTTCTCTCTCACTTTGGTGAGAAGAATACCCAAAAGTATGTTTGGTCCATTTGTTGTCATCATTACTCACAGTAAAAATAATATTTTTTGTTGCTACAAAGCATTGGTAAAACGGTCTGCTGGAAACAAGGGTATCCTTCCTCCCACCTCAAGAAACAAATAAACAGAGGTATCCCCAGAGCAGTTTAATATATAACATTTTGGTTGCATAGAACAAACACTGGTTTAATTCTTTCCCGAGTGAGTTGCTTTAACCCCTAAACTAAGCTGGAAGGAGCTAATCTTGAAAATGAAAGGTGAACAAAGTGGGTTCAAGTACGGAATAATCATTACCATTACTTTGCATTGGGATGCAGTGGCTTATAAAGAAGTAGTGGAAGACAGTAGTTATGTTTTGACTGCATCTGGCCTCTGCTGAGGCTTGTACAGGTGTATTAATTCAGTTTTTTCATTCATCTTCAGTGTAAAAATGCTTGGTAACAAAAGATTCAATTAGGCATTCAAATCAGTTCATGTTTTGCACCACTGAAAAGCAGTTCAGCTTCAAAATAAAAAATCCTATAAAACTTTAATATATATATATATAAATCCTTAAAACTTTGAAAACAAATCATCCATTGTGATGATATTGGGAATCTTTATCAAGAGAAGCACATTGGATGTGCAGATCCAGATAAGCCAGGCATTAGCCAGATGTTGGTGGGTAATATTTAAGATGGCCCAAAAGTATGAGCTAAGCTTTTAAGAGTTGTAAGCTGTAAAAATGCTGCTTCTGCTCCCAGCAAACAGGCAGTTATGGCCAATCGAGTCCAAGGGCTGGACTAGGAAACCTGGGAGACCTGTGAGTCAAATGAATGGATCAAACACTTAAGGGCATGAAGGCTGGGTCTCTGAAAGGTTCCAGCTCACACTGTTCCTCCAAGGCAAATCTGTCCTCCATTTCTCCCAGCTATTGCAAGTGAGCTTTTAGGACCATTAGCTTCACATCCATAGAGGTTATGAAAATTGTTCCATCAGATTTTGTTGGTTTTATTATCTTTGTGGATAAAATCATGATTTTGTGATTATGAAAATCAGATTGGTAGGGGACAATTTGTATATGAACACAGAGATATGCACATCAGGGTTATTAACTGAGCATCCCTCCTTGGTGCTGTGCTTGTATAAAGGGGAGACTCAGACTCTGGTTCCCCCTGCTGCCTCACTCACAATGAACAGGATTTTAAAATTTGGGTATACTTCTCTTTTGAATGATTAGAAAAGACCTGCTCCCTTGATACTAGAGCTATTGAAGCAGGAAGTTGGTGAGCACCTTTCTGTGTCTTGGCAAGCTGTGCTACACCACCTACTATGGACCTGGAAGAGCATTTCAGCCCCCAGGTTTTCTGGCCACATCCCTTTTTTACAGCCATGGCTTTATATTTGTCTCGATATTATAAATAAATATCAGTGGGAAAAATGAGGAGAATACTCAGAAAAGGCAACATATCTTTAAAAATTCACCTGTTTTAGCCCTCTGATATCAAACCTTTAAAGCACACTGTAGTGTTTTCCACAGTGTGAGAAAAATCTCAAATAATTTTCCTCAGACAGAACCTTCTGTGAAGCTACTTTATTCGCGATTGCAATGGCGGGCATCCTGTCAATTAGGAGCACATTTTAGTAAACAAATCATAACCTTTTATTCCCTATTACCCGATGCCTGATCACCTCCCCTGTTTCCTCATTGGCTGAGTACTACAGGTTGGCAAGCTACTCGACGCTCTGCTATACCATATATGTACAATTTTTCTTTTTTGTAACCCTTTAATTTCTCCTTTCTTATGTTTTGAGAACTTGTGATCTTTGTTTTACTGTTCTCACACTGCTCATCCTGTTTTTCTCAGTCTTCTACCTTGTTTTGGAACAGTGAGGCCTTCTACCGTCCACTTACCTACCTAGCATTTCTCCTTATTATGACTACACAACTATCATGGAATATAGAAAATTAGTTCTCTACTGCAAAAACACAACTTTGGTTCTCACAATTCCCCCCTCTTCTTTTCTTACTCTTATTGTTTGTTTTTTTTTTTGCACCTCTTCACACACCACACTCTTGATTTTTTTCCAACATCAAGGTGAAATATTCTTCTTCAGATTTCACGGGAGATGACAGATATAAAATGCCATTATTAATACCAATAAATGGTTGTTTGAGACAATTCTATTCAGGTAACCATGAAGTTAGTTTCTCCCAAATGTTTCTAAATCCTCAGGAAGTGTCATCTTGAGCTAATCTATGTAGGATCCTGATTTATTTATTTATTTATTTTAACAAATATGTTTTAGATCAGTCAAATTCATTGCATTTGATCTACATATATACAGTAAATAGTAATAAATACCATGCACACTCCTCCTTATGAGGTTATTAATAAATCTAATACTATTTGATTCTAGAGTACTATTTTTGCAAACTTATATTCTAGTTCTTCAATTATAGCTGAGATATTTACAATAGCATTTTCTAATTCACTCATAACTAACCAAGGTAAAAACCACCTTGCAAAATGCTGTAAAATGCTAGAGAAATTCACTGGAGGATTATCTGGAGTCCGCTTAATTCTGTGTGTGGTCTCAAGGGGGCTTTGGCTTTGTGGGTCTTCAGTAATAGTTACATTTGGAATTATTGCCTCCAGGGTGCAAGCTCCCTTCCATCCTCGGGGCAACACCTTCCTGGCTTTATTGCCACATAGCCAGTACCACTCCTTGCCATTTGGGACAGGCCATCCAGTTACAGGATTCTCGTGTTGTATCTGGTGTGCATTATGTATATTAGCATTCCCATGGCTATCATATTCAGTACAGTATGGATTATTCCCTATTTCATGGATATTTCCACACCCAGGGTCAGTGCTACTGCCCCCTGAGTTTCTACCATTGTTGTTTAAAAGGCACCTTTGATAACACAGTATATTGTAGCCAGGATTATGTGTAGGGAACTCAACTTCAAAATCTATTCCTTCCCGGGACTGAGTACGATCTGTCATTTTTAGAAATCTAGAGAATCCAGACACAGTTGCTGCTGGAAATAGCAATCAGGGACAAGGCCTCTTCAGTCTTTCTAGGCATCTGGGTGCAAATCCAACAATTATTTTGAGATAGAACTCAAGAGAAATTCTGGATTAATTGGAAATGCTGACTTTTCCCTCCATCCTATCACTAATCCATTGAGAATAGGTATGACTAAGATAAACTTAAAATACATCATTTCTATGTATATATACACCCCTATAATGATTAAGAAATAACAATTAAGAAAAACAATAGAAATCACAAATTAATAAGGGTTCTTCTGCTAGGGATTAAATATCCTCCTTTCTTTTTCTCCCACTTCCAGAGTGTTCCCTAGAAACACTCCTATTCTGTGTAATTCAATTCCTTTTACTCATTAATTCAGTAAGAATTCTTCTAAGGAGAAGATAAAGGTTTACAATAGATAGTTTTAACAGTTTTAACCTTTAAATTCTTTGTTAATGCAGTCTCTCTGGTGTCAGGGTTAACTGATGGTTTTACCCAGCTATGAGTTCACCCTTTCTCAGCTGTTCTTACTGCCGTCTTGGTAGTCAGGAGCACTTGGAACAGTCCATCCCGCATCCGTCACATCAGATGTTCGCATCAGCTCCCAATCTCCTCTTAAAACTTTTGATACTTTTCAGTTTTGGGTAGGGGTAGCTCAACACTTCCCTGAATCCTCTCTGGATTTATTCTTTGTTCCCCCACAGACACCAGAAGCCCTAAATACTTGACTTCTCCTTCTACGTATTATAATTTATTTTCCAATACTTTCATGCCATATTTTTCCAGAAAGTCGAATAGCTTGTTAGTGGCTTCCATGTCAACTGTTTTCTTCTGTCCTAACAATAAAAGATCATCCACATGCTGTAACAGTAACACCTCCTTTGGAGGTTGGTATTACTCCAAAATTTGTTCTAGAACTTGCCCAAATAAATTGGTGGCCCTGTAAACCCCTGAGGTAAAAGTGTCCACCTGTATTGCTGCTTCCGCCCCATTTGAGGGTCTTTCCAGTCAGAGGTGAATGTATCTTTGCTCTCAGGGTCTGAGAGCACCTCATTAGTAACACCATTATTCCAGCCTAAAAATTTATTATTTGAATGCCCAGTTTCATTCTCAAATCCTTTCCCAACAAGTTAGTCTCTGCCTCGGGTGCATACAATAATTGCCCAGTGACCATTCTATCCCTAGCCTCAGCTTGGTGTCCCCAAAAAAGTGGCACTGTTATCCCAGTCCCTTCTACCCCCATCACATCTAGGGTTTCATTAGTTAATTTAATCCCTGATACTTTACAGGCCAGGAATGACCTAGCTGCCTTGGTGTATTGGGTTCACATGGCAAGGTTCTGGTTGTTTGAGGAGGCTGCAGTGGTAGCCCCTGTGAGAAGAATCCAGCAGCATCCCCATGTTAGATAAGGGCCAGTTTCAGCTGGCTCCAAAAGGGCCCAGAGCCAAGCCGTGAGCAATGCAGTTTAAATCTCTATGAGAGCACACCCAAGAAAAGGAAAAAAAAAGGGCTGCACAACAGCAGCTGGGAGAGTGAGGAGGGAGAAACCTCCCAGCAGACACCAAGGTCAGTGCAGAGGAGGGGGAGTGCAGCGCAGAGGTGCTCCAGGTGCTGGAGCCGAAGCTCCCCCATGGCCCACAGAGAGGCCCCTGGTGGGGAAAGCAGACCCCCACAGCCCATGGTGTACCACAGCAGAGCAGATCTCCATGCTGCAGTCTATCCAGGACCAGCCCAGGAAGGTCGGCACCCCACAACAGAGCAGAGGGGAGAGTGACCATGAAGGAGCAGTGGAAATGAAGCTCCACAGACTGAGTGCAGCCCCCGCTCATGGCTCCCCCCAGCCCCGTGCCACTCAGGGCAGAGAAGAGGTGGAAGAGAGTGGATGGGGGAAGGTGTCCCCAGCTTGTTTCTCTGTTTCTCACCACTGCAGCCCGTTAGCAATATGTAATACATTTTATGAATTTTCCTATGCTAAGTCTGTTTTGCCTGGAATGATAATTGTAGAGTGATCCCTATCGAGGTACACTTGAGGAACCCCTGAGGTACACTTTTTCCATTAGCAGGGAACTAGCTTTCTGAGAAGCCCTCACTCCCCTATTCTGAATTGATAACAGCAATCTCTCCTCCTTCTCCTACTCTGGATACTCCTATTTGAAGTAGGCAGCCTGGCCACACTTAAACATCTTTTCAAAGCCTGTCCCTGTTAGGATTTAGGCGGCAGCACAGGTGGCTTTGCTTGTCTGCTATTCCTCCGTCTCTCTTCTTCTCCTTTCCATCCAGGGCCCGACTCCTTCCAAAAGTCCCTCTGTCTACCCCTCTGCCTCATTACCCAGTACGCTGTGAATACCATTTGTTTCCCTCTCTGCTTTTCCTTCTCGTCTCCCCTCCTGGCATACACCTTCATGCAACCCGCACTGGTCACTCCATCCTCCCACCTTCTGGAGCTTTTCCTGTATATCTGGCCAGGCTTTAATCACAAAATGAACTTTCAAGAGCCCTTGGGCTACCGGGTCCTCAGGATTCATCCCCGACTACTTTCTAATTCTGACCCCAAGTCTCTCATATGATTTCTGTGTTGTGGGTTGTTATTGTTTCAGTCGGGTAAGTGGATATTTCTGCTCTATCAGAATTCCTCTTGGTCTGGGGAGGGCTGCTAGTTTTTTCCCATTCTTGCATAGCTGCCTGGCAAATCATTCCTCTCCTAAACATTCTTCTCCAGGGAATAACATACTCAAGACTGACATTTAACCCCCCCCAGGAATACAAATTAGGCCATAGAAACGGATTTGACTGTTCTGCTAGGCCCTCAATTAAAGACTTCAATTTCCTTCTTAAAACTCCCAGCCTCTCTGCCAGTAAGGGGGGAGTGGCACTGGCCCTTCGTCGGCCCTGCATGGCCCCAGGCCCCACCAGGACCCCCCAGCCTCTGCTCCTGCTGGTCCGCACTCCCCTGCACAACTTCTCCAGGGACAGCAGACAATTACACAATATTTAACCTTTTTGTAAAAAAAATATATATATATATATAAATATATACATGTATTTAGCTCTTCTTCCCTAGTTTTAGGGTTGTTTTGCCACATCCTTAGAATTCTCTCCAAAGGGCTATCTTTAGGCACAATCCCGGGGTCCCGAACCCCACACTGCTGACTCTTGGACCCTTAATCCCCAGCTCTTCCCGACATGCTGCTGTGGACTTTACCATCCACACACCTTCACCTAAGATTAGGACAGAGGTGGGATGTACTGCTGAGCACGTCACTTCACTGTGCTCGGGGTACCGTACACGTAAGGGCCCAAACTCTTGAGACTCTCTTTCACTCTTCCCCTTTCTCTTTCGCTTCGTCCCTCTCCAGCGGAGAGGACTTTGTTCATCCCCTCACAAGACCGCCGAGCCTCACGGATTAGGACTCCACACTCACTCCGCACTAAAAGTGCGTCTCATTCACACTCAGACTCATTCACACCAGGGTCTCCCTGAACCCAACCCGAGGCAAGGTATGGTAAAGTTTCCCTTCCCTCGGTCCGTGCATGGCTTCCTGGTCCAGGTTATCAGCAGTAATCCCAGTGCCTGTTCCCGATCTGGGCTGGACTATATGTGGGCTGTGCCTGCATATGTTTGTGCTGGCCTCCCTTCTCCCCAGAGCTTCACAGAGCCTGTCTTCAAATTATCAGTCTCGGTCCTTTGCCGGCCATACCGAGACAACCCACCACCCCTGATGGGACCACCAAAACCAGCGGGGTGCACCTTCCTGTCTGTGGTGGCAAGAAATCTTTGGCAGGTGACAAGTTCCCAGACAAGCCCCCAAATTGTGAGAAAAATCTCAAATAATTTTCCTCAGACAGAACCTTCTGTGAAGCTACTTTATTCGCGATTGCAATGGCGGGCATCCTGTCAATTAGGAGCACATTTTAGTAAACAAATCATAACCTTTTATTCCCTATTACCCGATGCCTGATCACCTCCCCTGTTTCCTCATTGGCCGAGTACTACAGGTTGGCAAGCTACTCGACGCTCTGCTATACCATATATGTACAATTTTTCTTTTTTGTAACCCTTTAATTTCTCCTTTCTTGTGTTTTGAGAACTTGTGATCTTTGTTTTACTGTTCTCACACTGCTCATCCTGTTTTTCTCAGTCTTCTACCTTGTTTTGGAACAGTGAGGCCTTCTACCATCCACTTACCTACCTAGCATTTCTCCTCATTATGACTATACAACTCTTTGGAATACAGAAAATTAGTTCTCTACTACAAAAACACAACTTTGTTTCTCACACACAGGTACTGCTTGGAGGGCTGGTCTACATGGACCAGTACACATTTTGTGCCAGGGCAGCACTCCCTACTTCTATCAATGGAATTCAACTGTAGTTAAGTCATGTAATATCTGGCTTGTGCACAGTTCTTCTAATTAGGATGCGTATAAAGATATGTTTTCCATTCTCACATAACTGTACTCTAGGAGCTTGTTTACCCTGCTATAATTCTATCCATGTAGTAAGAGCAGTGCAGCTTCTGCATGGTGACTAATTCTTATCTACATAAATTTAAGACAAAAACAACTGGTTAGCGTCCCGAGGCCATGTTAGCTTGCCCAGTATATTGTTTGTATGTTGCCAGGGTGGTCAGTGAGTCAAGCCACTAAGTACATTGTTGTGTGTGTGTAAGAGAATAGAGACCCTAATTGCATCTGCCTAAAGTTTATGAATTCATCTACAGCTCTATGCATTGCCCATGTGGAAATAAGTGGCCCCTAGCACCAAAATTTGGTCACCCCATCAGAACATTGACCAAAGGTACCTCCTCTGTTGGAGGCAGAGGATACTGATCCTTGAACAGAGATACTTCCGAACCAGCATGGGGCTATAGTTATAAAGGAGGGTGTATGATCAATTTTCTTTCCACATATTCAGTTGGGATGCTTTTGTTTCGCAAAGTTGGTATGTGGCTCTATCTAAATAAATGCATATTCCTCTCCAGCCCTTTCCCAGAAGGGATCAAATCTTATACACATCTCTGCTGGCTCTTTTCCTGATGATGGCTGGCTCAAGAGCCGAGCTCTTACTCCATGTTTACTAGCTACTACCGATACTTAGCTTAGGTATTGAGCGTAAAGAGTGGGCCAGCTTCTTTAAGCAGCCAGGAGGCTGACCTGCCTGCCCAGAGACTGGGTCTGACAGTGTCCTTTGTCGAGCTCCAGTTACAACAACGCTGGCAAAGCCACCGTTGTGTTTGGCGCTTGTTGGTTTCTGATTTGCTCGGCCGTGCTGCACACTGAAATGAAAAACATCTGGTCAACTCACACGCTCTGTTTAGACTGGTTACACAAATGCATGATGTTATGCAATCCAGACCTGCTATCCCATTTCTCCCTCTTCTGAAGCATTTCATATTTTTCTTTTAATCACATTGGACAGACGGCTGGACGGCTTCCAGGTGCTGTTGCTCAGATGGTGAGCCTTGCACTTGACCTGTCGGCATGGGTCAGCCTGCCACCACCTCATTGTGTTGCAAGAATGCCTTGTATCTTTTTTCTCTCCTGTACCCACGAAACTGAGCAGTGCTAGCTCATGCCAGGAGACCAGCTGTGTGGAAGATTGTGAAGTTCCTTTCTGAAACACAGTGAGCTAGTTCAGGCAATGTGGTTAGCTCACACACTTCTCAGGCTTTTCCCATTTGACTGCAGGCTTCCCAGTAGGTAGGACACGGATGATAACCCCTATCCTCCAGCTTTGTAGCAGCCTGTCTTTCCCGCAACGCCTGCATGAGATGATCCACCTGGGGAATGCATCACAGCAGAAGGAGTTCAGCACAGGATTTCTGGATGCTTTCCTCCTATCCTCCTCTTTGGTGTGCTTTTGGTAAATCACACAAGCGTGCATCTTTGTTGGGCTGTTTTTTCAGCTCTGAAGCAAGCAGATTTTCTGAGAAGGGTGATTGTGAACAGCTCAACAATGGAAAATGCCAGTGCTGGCCACTTGCTTCCCACCAGGTTCATGGCTGTTGAAAATCAAGTTTAGTAGCTCAAGCTCTCTAAGTTCAGCTTTTAATTAAAATACATAATTTAATGTTAGAGACTTCATTCTCCAAGAAGGGTACCATTATAAATGCCCACATCCGACCTGGATTGCTGAAATTGGCATATTGCCTCTATTACGTTAGAGATAGCAAAACCAAACTGACTTATCATTGTAATGGTTTGCCAAGCAGACACTGTCTTCATCCCAGATATAAAAAAAAATATATGAAATAATGCTCATTGGATTTGACTTATTTTGTATGTAAGCTGATGCAACAGCACAGCGTGACTGTAGGAAAGGCTGTTGAATGCAAGCCTACACACTCATATCAAATCATGCAAGGCTGTCTGCAGGGAGCCAGCAGGGAAATGTGCACAATAGACCAGCCTGAACTCCACCTCTGGATGCTCCTACAAATTACTGCCACTATCCTATATGGATTATGTAGTATCTGATCAGGATTCCTCCTCTTTTTCTTATGCATGCATGTGTTTCTGTATTTGTGTCTGCACATGTGCACTTAATATATAGAAGAGAGGTTAATGAAGAAAACTAATTAGTACTTGTTATCTTAGGAGCTGATGCTGTTTTTTCTCTACTGCCCAGTTCATGCCCCCTTTATAAGGGTTTCCTTTTATCCTGTGGTAGATTTTGCTACAATCCTGGGCTTCACCAGCTGAGATGGAGGAATGGCTTCTTTAATTTGCTTGGAAGTTGTCCAGTCTTTGGAGTCTGGATCGCTCTGGTTCATATCTTTATAATTTTCAGCCTTCACATGGATCTTTTAAAGTGGGAAATACCCTGGATCTTCCTCCCATGGCTAGCAGCTTCCACGATGCATTTGGACAACCACGAAAAACCTCCCAACCCAAGCCTCAAGGATTTCTTCCATCTAGCAGAGGAACGTGGGATTACCTCTAAGGTGTGTGCACACACATGGGCATACACCGCTTGATTCACTATTTCTCATGTCCCCCTTTCACCTATTAGTGTCCTTTGAAGGATCAGGTTACCTTGCCAGTGGAAATATATGAGCTCACTCTGTGATATACCATAACTGCAACAGCAGATCATATAATTTTCCCCCTGAAGGCTTGTTGCAGACTATGTCGAGTCATTTGTATTTATGACAGCTTCAGGGTGATTTAGTGCAACCTCACTTTGATAAAAGCCATTTAGAGCTCATAAATATGGGTGGCACACTGCCTTCTTGGCTCAGATTTTAAACGGAGAGCTGCATTTGCATTACCATTGAGGTTTTGTTCTTTGGGGGTAAGAAAGGGAAGAAGTGGAAGCAAACAGGAAATAGAAGGAGGGTGGGAAATGCAAAAGGGCAATGGAGAAATGAAGGATGCTGCCATGTTTAGAGCCCATCCAGTTTGAAATATGCCCTCATCTCTACATCTCCTGGGCATCTCCTTGGGGCAACCTCTGCTGGCCCCAAGTGGTCCAGGAGGCAGGAGAAAATGCTCTTTCTGCACAGAGAAAATGCTCTCTGACCGTGTGAAGGCACACAGTGGTGGAAAGGTCTGTCTGCTTTTTGAGGCGTTTATCTCCTCTTTTCAAAGTGTGATTAAATCATACGTTGTTCTACATTACAGATATTGCTGGCTTGGGAAACTTCTGCAGCCTCCCCAAGCACCCCAGCTCCTGCCCGTGAGGGGGAATATTATTTTGGAGATGTCCTCATGGCCTTTGTCATTGATACCGGGGGAGAGGGCAATGGCTTGCTGGTGACCCCAGCCAGCCTCCAGCAAAGAGCAACTCAGCATCATCCTTAAACTCTTGACTGCAATCTCCCATCTCAGCCGTGCAGTCCTCAGACAATGCACATGCTTTCCACTTGCAGCAGTTTTTTGCAGGAATTCATTTATTTTGCTCTCTGCCCACCTGGCTAGAAAGGAAGTGGCTTCCCCTTGTCGGGGGAACACAAATTTAGTGCTTGGTTTTCACAATAAGAATAATACAAAAGACTTCCATATGCTAGCAAGTTTTCTTTTAGCTTGGGTCTTACTGTTGCGTGCTGTTTTTTCACTTAATTTCAAGGAGACATTTCATGACTATATTTATATTCTGTAACTAGATTTCTAGGGAGGTAGACAATTTACAGTTGACAATAAAAGATACTTAAGCCCAGCATAGAGTTGTCAGATTTTATGTGCTAGGCTTAAATTGATTATTGATGGAAGAAAGTAGGAAGATTCTTCTTGGAAAATTATAATTTTTTCATAATTTGTAATGCCCAAAGGAACCTGAACATTGTAGCCCATTGAATTTCACGTGGAGATGAATGCCTTTGT
Source organism: Aythya marila (assembly GCF_965140915.1). Classification (NCBI taxonomy): domain Eukaryota; kingdom Metazoa; phylum Chordata; class Aves; order Anseriformes; family Anatidae; genus Aythya; species Aythya marila. The sequence continues at coordinate 4,135,559 of NC_139080.1, read as the reverse complement.
TTTATCTATGAGAATTCAAAAGAAATGTTGTTCATGTTTGTAGTCTCTGGGAGAGTCAGGACATGAGCCCAGGTGGGTGTTTGACCATCAATCCACTCCCTTTTCTTAAGCAACCAGTGATGATCCATACGAATGGCTGGGAACTGTGCTGGGAAATGTATCTAGCATATTCAAGTGTTTAATAGCATAATTATTGATTGCAGGGAGGTGAGGAATGGGATATGCTTAGTTTTGTGTTGGGAGCTATTCTGTTCATGAACTTAATGTTCAGGGGTATGGGCCACCAAATGAAACTAATCAAGCAAGGACTTAATAGCCTCTGTCTGCAGCGCTAATACAGATCTTTTTCAGAGTTTTACAAATGCAAAATCTTTAGGTTGTGACTTAGAAGTTTGAACATCACATGAAAGTCACCTGCCAAATCTACAAATCAGCAAAGACATTTTCGCATATACCTGTATGTTTGAAATACAGTGAAAAGACTTAAGCTAATCACTTTGAAAGAAATTTATCTTTTCTGAGTGTTCTTTATAAATTATTGTGAATTTATTGAACATTATCATCAGTTTTGAGGTCAAATGGTATAAAGCTATCACATCAGGCAAAACATATCTTTCCTGCCTTTCCCGCAGTGCGATGCCAGATATGTGTGGATGAATGCTGTACCCAATGATTATATCTCACAGTTCAAATAACCAGTTTATCAGTCTGCCATTATTAACGTCCTCTGAGCTGGACAGTGTTATGTGTTGCACTGTTGGTTTGGTGCTCACAGCAGCAAACCCAATGCTTTCTTTGCAACCCTTTCTCCTGACAATCAGTCATCTCCTGACCTGACCAGGCTTTGCACATCCTTGCAGATGTTTCAGAGGAGCAGTGCATGCAGCAGCGGACCACCGCCACACAGGCACGGCCACAGCGAGGGGGCTAAACTCAGAGAAAAGCTTTGAAGCCGCAGCCCCAGGTCTTCTGCATCAGCCTCAGTGGGCCTGTGGCTGCAATCCTCTGCACTGCCTTTGGGGCTCCCAACCAGTGCCTAGGCAAGCGAAGCCAGAGGAATTAAAAGGCAGTGTGCTTTTCATTAAGCAAATGAAAAGAAACTCACAGTCCCTGCCCCGAAGATTGTACACTGTAATCAATGGCAGCATTAATGGGGAACTTCAGTGCACTCAGAGGAACAGTAAAACACGCCTGATGGGGCCCCGAAGATGAGATGACCAGTAAACGACTTACTTGGCTTCGGTTTCATTAGCCATTAGAGCAGGCTAATGGCACTTACCTTACCCCAGCAGAGATTAGGTAGTCATCACTAGCACAGTGCTCCAAATGAATAATAATAATAATAATAAATAAATTTAAAAAATAAAAATAAAAAAGAAAAAGAAAAAAAAAAGGACCATCCCAAAGGAGGATCCTAACCCTCCCATTCTTGACTTCTGCTTGCATCAGGTGAGGAGGTGGCCCAGGGAAGTGGAACAGCAGCAGCCCAGTCTTCCACATGTTGCATCCAGGTCTGGTTTGGGACCCAAGCAAGCACTGTTGGAGACAGAAGCTGACATTTGTCACTGCACAGAGAGCACTGTGATGCTCGAAGCATGCTCTACAGCCAGCACAATGGGACCTGTCCATGGCAGGCACACATGGGGCACAGGACAGGTTGGACACTGCTGCATGGGGAGGTTTGTGCAACACCTCTCTGCACTGTGCCTGGCTGGGGCTGCTGCCATTTATCTTTACATGCAGTTTTATTAAAAGTAGGTCCTAGAGCAAACAGACTTTGCTGCGTGGCTCTTTTCATTAAATGGGCTGATTCGGTCTCTGCTGACTCGAAAAGCCAATCAACAAGCCCTCTGAATCTTTGATCCATTTTTCTACTTAGCTGTTCTCTAAAGGCTCAATTTCCTCTCCTGTCATGCTTTAGAGAGGGGGAAAATACACAGACTAGTCCCCAAGTTATAATACAATTATTTGGTGCAGGGGATTTTTTTTTTTTTTCACTTGAATAAATTAGTTGTTAATTAAAGCTTTTTGATGTAGTGCGAAAGGAGTTATATTTGATACCAACAGCTGTATGCTGTTTGATTTATAGTCCTTTGGGGTGTTGTTGGTTACAGCGATCCATTCCTCCCCCTTCCCCCTCAAAACACACACACATACTTCAAAGACCATTAAGCTCATACTGTGTTTTCAATTAGAAGGAGAATCTTTTGTTGTTGTTGTTGTTTTCACTTTTCCATCTCTTGCTGTAAAGTTGTGGTGGGAACAGAGGAGCAGCATTCCCCTACCACAGCGCCTTCCCCAAGGGTGAAGTCCAGTGGCAGTGCAGACATCGGCAACACCACTGGGGTAAAGGCTCTGGGGGCTGGTCCTAAACAATCTTCCTTGGCTTAGCATGGTGCTTCTGGAGCAGTAGGCATTCCCAGAGAATTTTCTCCAATCTCTGGTTCAAGCAGGTTACGCTGCTGCTGTGAGAACTGAGTCTAATTTCCAGATAACACATCAAGTATTTGGAAGCTGTGTGATGGGTTTCGGTTGAAGTATCACTGTGGTCTTCAACATAGGCAGGGCTGGAGACTTGGGCAGGGAAGAGGATAAGGAGATAGAGGACCTTTGGTTCAATATCTGGGAAGTATAGAGAACACAAGAGAAAATGGTGGTGGAAGAGGTGGATTCTTTCTTTCTTCTAACTGTCTGCAAAGAGTAGCTCAAATATGAAGTGCCTTTGGTACTCTTAATGAACTGGCAGAGTTGCTTATTGCTAGTTTCCCAGAAATTCCTCAGCCCACCTGCTCAGCTGTGACTGTCTCACTGGGCCAGCGAGGTTTTGTGGCAGGAGGACGTGGCATCCGAAAAGACTGCCCAGAGGCTTCCTCTGTCCCATCCCTCACCAGCAAGGAAGAGAGTGGGCTCAGAAGAACTCTGGTGGCTTTTGGCTCCTTAGCATGGTGTCATGTGCTGGTTAAGGAGGAGCTTTTCTGTACACGGTACTGTTTTCAGTCAATTGCCTGCAGCGTGGGCATTAGCAGTAATGGAAGTGGCTGGGCAGAAAGCACATTTCTTCACCTTGGTTTGCAGTTGGGCTCCTGCACCTGGGAAGTGGCAGGGGGATTTTCAGTGCTGTGGACTAACACATAGGGCACCTGTTAGAGACAATCCAAGCTCCACTGAGCAAGGTAACATGGCCAGCTTCCCATATAGAGGAGAGAGAAAGCTCTGCTTCTCCAAAAATCCCTGTCCCAGGCAAGGCTGTCCTACTGCTGCCATTTAATTTGTTTTAATCCGATGGGGGGGGGAAATGGGTTTTAATTAATTGCCTTCTACTCCAGGCTCGAGAGGAAAACCCGCTTCGGAACAAATTAATGCAATCAAAATCTGCAGGTTGTGAGGCTGCTGGCAGAGTTCCCTGTTTGTGAGCAAATGAGTGGAGGTTTCCAGCTTTCAAGGATAGGAGAGGCATTCCTGAAAGACGGTAGCTGGAGGCATGGGCTTTCGGTGAACAAGAAGAGTAGGGAGGCTTCCTCCTCTCCCCTGCCTACCCCAGGCAACACAGCTGTCACAGTGGCCATGAATCCTTTCCATACCTGAGGAGTCCAAGTCAGGGCTGAAGCAAGGGGCTGGATGATGGTGGAGAGCAGCCATGCTGGAGATGGGTGGCCAGAGGGGAACAGAGCTACCTGTGCCACATCACCAGGGAAGGGCTTCTTTGCTCTCACTGCAGCAGAGCTCCATCCATTCTTTGTTATTCATCTATTTATTTATTTTGAAAAATAACATTACTTTTCCCTACTTGCTACCTCTGCTGTAGTGATGGGGGCCAGCAACACCTGCCTACAGAACCCAGCTTCAGGAGTGCCATGTTTATCATGTTTTTGAGAACCCTTTTTTTTTTTTTTTTCTTTGTACACAGTGCTCTATATGGTTGCACATTCATGGACTTGCCAGGGGGTTTTTAGGCCGCTGAGATTGGCAGGAGTGTTGGGGGAATGCCCACCCATCTCAGCATGATGGTAAATACCTTCCAGTTTTAATATTATTTAGCTTGTTCCAACAACCTATTCTAGGAAGGATTTATTTCTCTAAGGATCAGTTTAATGTTCGTGTTCTCAGGACTGTAGAAAATACATTTTCTCAGTTGCTGAGGGACTTTCTATATGTTTGTTGTTTTAGTCAGTCCTACAGAAGTACAAGATTTTCAGCTTCATAATGGAATTTATAGCAGACCACAAAAAGAGAGATTGTTCACGAGGAGTTTTATTTATTTTTCCTTAACATTTAGTTATTTTGCAGTTTATGGTTATTTTCTCTTTTATCTCTTTGGGTTTAGCTGAAGAGGGGAAAATGCATGGTTATCAAATAAGGAAACTAGAATTTTGCATATATGGAAAAAAATACATGTTTTCAGTTGTCTGCATGTTGCCTTCTTGCTGGAAATCAGGATGGATATCATGGATCTCTACGTTTGCCTTATTTCTGCATTACTAATTGAGGACTTTGAACCAAGACTGTCTTGACTTTAGTTAGCAGAAAGGAGTAGGCATTCAAGAGCAGGAATAACATCTCTGCCAAGCACTCAGACAAGCTATGCTTAGCTTGCCCTTGCGTGACACTCTGGTGGTGCTTAAAACAAGTTCGCAGCAAGGTGCTATATTCTTCTGAGCTAGCTGAAGAGGTGATACTATTAGTTTGTTGATACCAAGAAGCCAGCCTAAAATATTGGCTACTGAATTATTCAGACATTTGGACAGCGGGGAGAGAATAAAAATGTTTATTAGCTGTGCACGTTTCTGCAGGTATATGGACCCATACAAAGTAATGGGTGAAATACAGAAAACCACAGTAAGGGGAACAATGGAAAAGAGAGAAGGAAGAGTATAAATGTTGGCTTGGAAGAGGGCAAACCAACAGCACAAGGTGACAGGGAGGTGAAAGAGGGAGCCAGAGAGGAGCAATTCAGGGCTGTGTATCGATATCAGAGTTATCCTAGAGGGATGGGGAGGAAGAAGTGGTGAGAACTGGGCCAAACTGTGAGCAAAGCCATGAGATGAACTTATCTGGGGAGAAACAGAAAGGGTTGGTGTTGTTTGTCCTCCTCTTGAATAAGCTGCAGGAGCAGTCAGTGGGGTGTATATGGCAGGGCAGTGTCAGTGACTCCCATGTGTGGGTTATTTAACATGCTCCTCTGTAACACACTTTCCCAGTTTTGGAGGCCACCTTGTTTTCTTGCCTATGAAGATGAGTATTTTTATGTTGCAAATGTTTTCCATTATCAAAGGTTCTCATGACCTCTTTATTTTATTATTTTATTTTATTTTATTTTATTTTATTTTATTTTATTTTATTTTATTTTATTTTATTTTATTTTATTTTATTTTATTTTATTTTATTTTATTTTATTTTATTTTATTTTATTTTTAAACGAAGCTGTAATATCTCCATTGTTTGAAAAGGAGCCTTTGAATTTTGGCAGGGACAAAAGCTCTGTGGCTGAAGACATGCCTTTCCCTTCTCCCATGAAACTCCCCTCCATTCTGGCTGAGTTATGAGCTGTTCAAGATCGCCATTCCCCATTTCTCACTTATGTTTCTCAGGAAAATGCTGGCAGCAGCTCAGAATAATAACTGAACACGAATCTTCTGCAGAGCCGGGCCCATGTTGCTGCCAAAGCAAAAATAGCAAAGGCTGCATGGAGAACTCCCTGGGGGCTCGTGGGGCAGGTGTAGCAGCTTGGCCAAGGGAGGAGGAGTGTAGAAGGGCTGTCTTGGCCTCACCTCACCACCTCCCTCCCTCCCCATCACCAGCACCTGGCCTGCATGTCCCCCTCGTGGCACCACTGTGGAGCAGGGCACACCTGCTCCCAGTTGCTAAAAGGAGAGAAAACCCATCTCCAAGGAAGGCATCCTCCCCTCTCACTGGGGTCTAACCCCTCGCAGTCTTTCACCAGCAGCTGTTGTAGCACTGCAAGCCAAAGGACTGCATCATTCCAGTGATCCCTAATGCACGAAAGGATGTCGGCACTTTTGGACCCAAGTTAATTTCAAGGCAGAAGATATAGAACAAAACTCTTGGGCTGCTGAATTGTCCGTCTGGAAATAAGGAAGCGGGGATGATTGGCTTGTCCCTGTTCATCACGTGGCAATGTTGCCAGAGAGACACCCACTAGAACAGAAAGAGGTTTTCACAAATCATATCCATAAAGTTGGGAAAATTATATTTTTCCTGCCCTTGCAGTCTAAATATCTTCCTTGTTGCAGTGGTCAATGTAATAAACAGACAGGAAGTGTGTATATCTGTACACACACACACATGCTAGATGACATACATCTGGATGGCCGTGTAAGCATCACCATATGGGATGTAATCATGTTTAGATTTAAAGAAATGCAGATTACAGTTTGCAGTGGTGCAGCACAGCCCAGCAGCAGAATCCAGCCCATTTTAGAACCAGATCTAATCAAAATGCATTTTTGTTGACAAACACATGAGCAAACTCTGTGTTTACATACATGCAAGCAGAGCTGAGTGCGTTGGTGACGCTCGTGTAGCACCGGTGGCCACGCACAGCTGCATCTGCCCCTCTAGAAGTGCTTTATTTCCTTCTGAATAGCCAGGGGACCACCTCCCCGGGGCTGGGGGCTCCGTTTCTGACAATGCACAATCACATTGCTCGTTGGAGTGCCTGTCATTAAGCAATGTGCTGATTATTCTGGCAGCTCTGCTACACAAGTCCCCACGGACAGAGTCAGACATGGAGAGAATTGAATTTCGCCAAGGACGGGGCTAAAGGTCATTACATGCAGTGGACAGCTGTGTCTAGTCAAATCGAAACTATTGCTCCAAGTGTTACCAACAGAATAGCTGATAGCTCTGTTGTCAGTTCATTTACACTTGCATCCTGTTACAAATTAAACTGAAATTGGGGAGCGCTGAAGGAGCGTAAAGTAGGTTTTCTGCCAAGTGACAATTCCTTATATCACCAATTTCCAAGTGCAGCCATTACAGGTCATTGCTAGAGGGGGTGTGTGATTTCCAGCACAGAAGATTTAGGATCCTGATTTTCTGCCATGGGCAAAATTCCCATTAGCACCTGCTCTCATCTTCTAATCCCATAGGTTGAAAAGGAAATGCAAAGCTCTGGTAACTGTCTTCTTTCCTCAGCTCTGCTCTCATGCTCTCAAAGAATAATATAAAATACAAAATTGTTCCTTCACTTCTCCCACTTTCCAAGATTTTTTTTTCCCCTCAATCACAATATATAGATTCTGACAGGAGGAAAACTACAAAGTGCCTTATTTATGGACTCCTCTGTATGGAGGAGGATGGCAGGGCACAGCAGCAAGAGCAGCTCAGTAGCAGTGCTTGTAGACAGTGTTCATCCCAGCCGAGTGCAGCATCTTCCCCTGACCCCACTCTTAAGCCTCTCCAACAGCAGAGCAGAAAATGCCTTCTGGGCAGAAACACAGCCTCTCCCAGGATCCTCAATGGGTCCTAGCAACTAAGCTGAAAGCCTGGGACTTGACCACATTTGGAATAAACTTGCCCAAAACCATCAATGCTAATTAGCTTGTGTTATGAATGGATTAAGTGAGACACCAGCTGCAACGGGGCATTTTGATTTGGGTTGTGGCTCAGTAATTAGATGCACATAAGCTGGCTGGGGAGCTGTCAGTCAGCAAGCAGCAGCTTCCTTGGCGGTGGTAGGAAGAAGAGCTTTTCTGTGTCCCATCATCTGTTCTACTGTGAACCTTTGGGTGATGTACCAATGATCAAACACAGCATTCAGCATGAATTGAAATCCTCCCTTGAGCTACAGCTGTGCAACTCGGTGACTTCAGAACTTAGCTCCTAGAGCAGCTGAGCAACGCTATTTTATTTATAGTGCAAAGTGCTTCTTGTCTGGTGGCTGTTAATGTTAACACCGTTCTTCCCTTTGATTCGTGCCAGCCTTTCTCCCTTTTTTTTTTTTTTTTTCTCCTTTTTGAGCACATTAATGTTTGGAATGGAGTTTGGGGGAAAATTGAAATTACATAGGGGTGAACATGTACAACACTGGTGGCATGGACATCTATGGTGGCAGGTGCCAATGCCGCCTGGCACCCAGCTGGGAAGGTTGTCCTGAGTTTCCCGCCTAGCCAGTAGAGTGAAATAGGTAACCCCAGTGAGATCCACCTATTTCAGGCATCATCAATGTTAGGAGGAGAGGAAACCCTATAGTTGTTTCCCTGGTGGTTGGCTTGGATGAAGGTGTCTATTTTTTAGACCACTGTTTTTAACAGATGAGTCAGGAGGTAAATTGTGCTTTTCCTCCCAAATCAGGGGCTTGAATGAGAATAAAATAATCAGGCAGCAAGTGGGAAAAGTTTTAAAGTAAAAAGGCGATGTGACTGTCTGACACAGAGCCTTTATCAGCTCCATAAATAAAAGGCATATGCATGTAATGGCTGGCTGCATCTCAGATTGCAATACCAATGTTTTAAAAGCCTGCTGACAGAGCATCTGCTTATTTCATTACTCCTCTGATGTCTTTGCAGGTAAGTCATGCATTATACAGTATCGTCTCTAGCAACGCATGACCAGAGAGGACAGTGTGTAAAAATTCGGAATGGTCCATCGCTTTCCCTTACCTTTGAGGAGAGAGAAACATGAGGAATGATGTACTCAGCTAATAGGTGGAATTTGTGAAATAAAAGCATATTTGAAGCGAAGTAGGATTTGCATTTTCTTTAAAGAAAGGAGAACAACTCTGTCTAGTCATTTAGTGAGCTCGTTGCATGCGCAGCGGAGTGAACATCATTTTCAGGAAACTCCTGCTCTGAAAACTTACCAGGGGTCTCAGTGGTCTCAGTATTAGTCAGGTGTAAAAGAAATGTCAGGCATTACTGGAAAACAAGTATGGTGGTGAGTTTCAAGACATGCTGGTGAACCTCAGTGTTGCAATAGCATTTTGAGCAGCCCAGGTACAAATTCAGCCTAGCTGACCACAGCCCACCCCGTCTTACTTTTCCAACAGCAGTGTGGCAGAGGAGGTCCACAGTAATCCCACTGAATTTAAGCATCACTTTAGAAGTGGATTTTGGCCCAGAGTTTGTAAAATATAGCTCGTGGGAGAAGAGCTAATTGTCTCCCAACACGTTATTTTTATTTTTTTTCAACCAACAAGTTCATTTTAGCCTCCTGCTGTGTCTCAGCACCATGCATTACAAATGCTTCCTTGGGTTGGTGTCAACTAAAAACACTGGATCTTGATGTCTTGGGCTTTTTTTTTGTTGTTGTTGTTGTTTGTTTTGTTTGTTTGTTTAAGCAGTATTAGCACTCAGTAAGAGATGATTTTGGCTTGGCTGAACATCAGTAATTCACCATCCTCAAGTACTCAGACATGTAGACTTGAGGATGCCCACTGGCTTTTCTTGCAGTTCTTCTCCCTTCCTCGGCCATGTGCTCTTGGGTCGATATCCTGTAGCAGTACAAGCTTGCTGTGTTTCTTTGGGCACCTACTGTGCTCGATTATGGAAGAAGGCCCCATCCAAAAGCTGTTTTGTCACTGAAGGAAGGGTCCTGAAATAATGTGTGATACTGTGTAACCGTTTGGAGACCAAGCCCAGGCACAGGCTGCCCAGAGGCTGTGGAGTCCCCTCCTTGGAGATCTTCACAAGCCTGGATGTGGTCCTAGGCACCCTGCTCTGGGTGGCCCTGCTTGAGCAGGGGTTGGACCAGATGGACCCGGAGGTCCCTGCCAGACTCAGCCAGACTTATTCTGTCATCCAGGGCTGGGCAGTGAGACATATTCACCAATCTACATGTACACTCAAACATGTTGTAGGTCTTTTTTTTTTTTTTTCTTCTTTTCTTGGAGACAGTGAAAAGCTGTTAGCCATCAAGCAGCTTATGTGAAATGAGTTTCTGGGCCTCTGTCCAGTTGCTCATACCTCACTCATTTATGCACACAAAAGTTGAAATAGCTGCTTCTGGATCCAGCAGATGTAAAGGGGATGAGCATCATAAAGAGACCCATGGAAGTGGCTTTCAGTTCTGGAGCAGACGAGGAGGTAGACAGCAAAAGAGTTTTAGCTTTATAGGCTCTCCTAATTAGCATCTGCAGCTGAGGAAATACTGTAAGACATTTTCCACAAGTATTCATTAGCTGCTGGGTTTTTATAAGCTTGGTTAGACTTCGTACACTTTCTCCCACCATCCCGTCATGTTTGCTCTTGACAAATATTCCAGCAAACATGTTTTTGAGACAGAGTGTTTGTGGAGGCTGCAAATTCTGGAGAATATTCCTGAATAGTGCCCTTAATATTCCCACTGGAAACCTGCTTCTAGGGATTGTAATGTCCCTCTGTTCAGGAGACAAACATTGCCGTGTCGAACAGACATTTAACAGCTCATGAATTGGGAAGAGATCAAGAAGAGTTTTTAGAAAGGAATTTCAAATACATATTTTTAGGCAAATAGCAATCTGCTAATAGTTCACAAATCAACACTCTGAATATGTCAAATGCCTGTCTATTCTGCAATGCCCCATTTCTGGAATTTAAATTCACCAGAAAATTTTGAAAGCAAAATCAAACAGTTTGTTTGTTATTCTCCTCAGTTTCTCTCTGTGAAGAAAAGATTTATTTATTTATTTTTAAAATCTAGTGTGCTTAGGATGGCTTCCATAACATTGTTTCTTATTGACTGATCTCTAAATAAGAGACTCTTGCTCTTGACTCCTGCTTAGATGAATGATTTCTAAGGCTTTTCTTTTTGTGACAGCGATGAATTGGTCGATGTTTGTATTAAGCTTTCCTAAGTGCACTATTAAATGGGCAAAACTTCAACAATAAACAGGCTGACTGGCTCAGTGATAAATTGAAGAGAGGGGGAGATGTGTATTTTTAGACAGAAGAATCATCATGGAAATTGTCCGATTGCCATGCAGTTGGAGAAGTACTATGTGGAAATATGCTTCAAATAGGTACCAGACATTAGCTGCTCTTAAATCAATGAGATTGTGCTTTGGAGAAAAAAAAAAAAAAATATATATATATATATATATAACAATAACAGCAAAACCATGTCTGGTCAATGCCTATCTTGTCCTAAGGCTTGTCTAGGATCTAAGCATTCCTCATAGTCTGGGAAGCAAAACCTTCAGATTTTTGTTAAAGTGCTCTAAATTTCCCTCTGTCATTGTGACTAGCAAGCAGGATTGAATATTTTACATCCTCTACACAAGAAAAAGTTAAGGACAATTAAAAATGCAATTAAAGGTAAAGGAACCCTCAGGGACCTTTGTGTTGTTTTGTCCGGGTTTGGTGATATTATTAAGAAATGAGTCAAGGCAAGCACATTCCCAATTTTCCCCCCTGTTCAGGGGGAAATTGTATTTTGTAGAGGGTGTAATTTGTGAGTGGTTATTTCAGATGAGGATGGATGGCATCTCTGATCTGTTTCTGTCAGTGAGGAAGTGGGACCTGAGTCCATTGCATGGGGACAACCTCAACCCTCTGTGTTGAGCCTGCCACAAAACAGTGCACACCAGCAGAACTCAGAGATATTACCAGCATTGCAATTTGCTGGACACGTCCCCACACCCAGGGATGTATGTATCTGAGCTGTGTATTTGAGCTGAAAGCACAGGGGAGCATTGGGTTCAGGGTCCAGAGCCTGTTCCCGGCTCTGCTGCTGCCCAGCTCCGACCAATGGCAAAGCTGTACCTCTTCCCCGATCTGCACGAATGAGATCGTGGTATCAGTCTCGCAGGGGGTGCTAAGTAGCTTAGTTCATTAATGTTTACAAAGTGTTTCTAGATCCTCAGATGGAAGGTTCTATAAACAAGCAAAATATTACTAATTGCCAGCTTACACTGATGAGTAAAGGGAAAACAAGGATGGCTGGGGAAAGGAGTAGGTGAAATTTGTGATGAGACCCATCAGTCTTGAGGCTTTAAGTTAGAGTTTAGCCATCTGACTTCCCATTATCCTCCTCTTAAAAAATCTCCAGTCATTTCTATTGGTGCAATATTTGACCTTCAGTTTACTTTGGGGAAAATCAAGGCACGTCTGAGTCTGAGAACCAGGCCTCCTATGCTAAAGAATAAATCATACGCCTAATTTGGGTGACCTTTCCTGAATGTACACCATGAGGTTGCACTGATGTAAATGGAATGAATCCTGATTTGCAGAACTAGGATTCAATTCAGGGTTTACACCAAAATACATCAGAAAAACAAATTTGCATTTCTTTACAGCTGAGAAGCACACCATGATACTAATGTACTAATGTTCAGAGCATTTCAGAGCATATGGGTAGGGGTTTTTTGTTTATGTGGTTTGGTTTCATGGTTTTTGTCCTCTTCATTCAGCTCTGGCTGGGAACAAGAGACTGCCTTATTCAGTCCTTTCCACTTTCTGAGTTTTCTTCAATCCTACAGCAGTGTTGTGATCGGGTTCCCAGTTAACTTTTTATTGGCATTTTGGGAGGCATCAGGAATCAAAATAAGTTGTGTAACTTCAGTTGTATGTATTTATATATTTTGTTATTTGTATACATTTTTCTGTAAAGCTTGATACTGTAGGACCAAGATCTGTATTAGGTTACTTTAGAAATTAATCAGGGACACAGAAAAAGAGATCCTTATTTAGTGCTCTTCACTCTTTAAAATACACCACCTTTTATTTTTTCTCAAATCACAGTGTTAAAAAAGGGAAATAAATAGTAGCGGGTAGCCATTTCCCACTCATCCTCCAAAGGGTGAAATCCTCATCTGGTATAAATTGGCGTAACTCTATTCAAATCAGGGCAATGCCATTAATTTGCTCCAGCTGAGGCTCCAGCCCTAGAATGCCAGCAAGGGGAGTGAGTTTTGCACAGGATGGTTTTTCAGGCTGGGTGGAAGGTTTTGCTGTGTAACTTAGCTATGTGTCTAGGCTCAGTGCTGTGGGAAACTGTCTATTTGACATCTGCGGCATACGCAGCAAATGCTTTGGCAGTTAGAGTTAATGCCTTTTGAATTTGCAGGTTGTTTACTTTCAGCTTGAACGTGGATTTGCTTTCAGCCTCAATGGGAAATCTAACACAAGAAGTAATAGGACCAGCCATCTGTCCAAAAGGGTATGAGAATTCCTGTTTTTGAAAACCAATAATGGAGATCAGGGACAAGTTCACCATGTGTGTAATCTCTGGCAAATTATTGGTATGCTCCTTAGATTTGCAACCTGGGACCCAATCCCTTGGGAGCAGAGTGAGGAAGGGCAGGTTTAGGAGATCAGACCTGTAAAATGAACATGGTCAGCATCCCTTTCCAGTGGTCGCTTCTACAAACAAGCACTGTTACAGCCCTTTCTTCCTCTGCTCTGATTTACAGCCCATTTTGGCGCATAAACCATGCACCTGCAGAGCGGTCTGCTCAATCGTCGCTGAAGCCTGGGGTCTCATGGGAGCAGTAAACAGCACAAGTGAATGGGAACCCCGATCCCTCGCCAACGTTTCCTGCAAGGAAATATCAATCTCTGTGTTAGTAACAGGCAGAAAAAAGGGTAATGACCAGACAGATTGGGTCGCTTTTTCAAAAAAGCTCAGGGCCGGATTTCTCAACTCTTGAGAGGGTCCAGATTTTTTTACTTTCTTTCCTTCAAGCCAAAAGTTAAATCCATCCCTTCCTCCCACCAGCTAAACTAAGAAGCAAAAGAGGAGCCAAGCTTTGACAAAAAATGATCAGCATCCTCCTGCTCTTAGCAGGACATGATGCATGGATTTTGCAAAGACCTCAGCACTCAGCGTGCAACAGAGCTGCTCCCGATACACAAAAACAGGGACTTGGGCCTCTCCTATCTCTCTTGGTTGCCCACAAGAAGTGCTGAAACTGCAGTGAGAAGATACTCAGACGGTATGCCCTGTGCTGAATGGAAGGCCAAGCTCCTCTTTTGGAAGGCTGAGTGGTATAAACTGGTGGTCACATCTTCTCTGACTTTGTCCATCCTTCTGCTGATGTGGATTGTTATTCCAGTTTGTACCATCTAAAGACCCTAGTCTTGGTCTCCAAACAACTTGGCTGAAAACCATGGCTTGAGTAATTAATAAATAATAGTAAAGGCAGAAAAAATAGAAGACTACAAGAAACCATTTAGCAAGAATATCACCTGGTCTCCGGTAGACAAAACATTCATTCCTTGCTATACATACAGCGAATGGGTGTGCTTTTATCCTTCCCAGGGTGAATAGTCCATGGACACAGGATAGCTGGCAACATACTTAAAAGCACATTGGCCTGATTCTGATCTGCCTTACACATTGAGCAACATTACTTGAGATACCCTGATGTAAATCCAGCCAAAGATTAAAACCAGCCCTACAACAACCAGAGGCATTAAGCAAAACATACGTCTTTCATCCCAACAGCACCATCCTTGGGCTATTTTACCTCAATTACACTCTGATTTAAGAAAACTGGAGAGCACCATATCATGTTCAAACTGTTTTCTTTCTTCTTTCTCTGTCAAATTACAACCACTGCAGATCTGATGAGTTTCAAGATTGGTTGGGGAAATAAGACTCCCTTCAAAGTCCTTATTTTGTTTATTGATTCAATAGTATTTACTGACTAATAGCCACCCAAAGGCTAACAGGCTCATTTGAATTGGGAGTGTTGAGATCTTGCATGTTATCTGTGGCCAGAATAGCCAGCTTACAAATAAGTGCTCTACTTCAGGGAAACCAAGGCTTGTAGTTCTCTCTTAGGGAAGCCAGATCATTTTATTGCCAGTTTTCAGGCAGTTTTCTATTCTCTTAAAGTTTTCCATGGAATCACAGGATCATTTTTCCTTATTTCCCTCATTTGTGTGCAGTCATGAGAACCAGGATGGCTTGAAATTAAATAAGCGCAGTTCAACCAAAGTCAAAGACTTTGTGGTTTTCAGTTTTGCTTGGAACCAGAAGCAGAAGAGCCAAAACACTGCATAAAAGAAGGAGGAGGAAAAAAAAATGTTTTCATGGTATTTTTGGCATGAGCAACTGCTCTGAGAGATACTGGAAATCATGCAAGAAGGATCTGTTCTTAAGACATTTCCAGTCCTGCTCCGAAGATTGAGGGCTTTAGATAAGCATGTGCATGTGAGGATCCTTATCCAAAACAAACCACCGAACCTTCTGTAGTTCACCCATCACTAACAGCAATTTCCCTCCGTGCATGTCTCCCTGTGCGCTTGTGCACACACAAAAGTTCTTCAAGGCATCCTAAAAGTGGATGCTTTTCCTTGCCTGTAACATTTTAATTGCCTCTCCAGCAAGATCTTTGTCTTGGCAGGAGAAAGAAAAAGAAGAAAGCAATGAAGTGCCCTGTGCTGTCCAAAAGATTTCCTGTCCTCAACCTAACAGCGCACGTTGGCGTCGCTTTCTTCCCCTTGTCCTTTGTCTCATCTTCTCTGCATTTTGCAGGATTTTTTTTTCTCTCTTTCTTCTCAGCCTGGAAAAACCAACACCCCCCTCCCTGGCAGCATGGGTGACAGAGGCAGAGAAATCAGCACAGTGTCAGCAAGAGTTTAGCCCCGCAGCTGGGACCTGAACTTTCTGCAGTGGAGCACAGCGCTGGGTCACTGCACTAAAGCAAGCCAGATTGATACAAAGTGCTTGCTCACTCTGGGAAGGAAAGCATTAGAAGCCAGTTGATAAAAATGCTTAAGCACCATCTATTGTGAGGTTACAGCAGCAGTGGCCCCCAGCTTATCCTGGAAAAGATCACCACAGAGTGTATGTTTACTGCCTTAACCCCCAAAGTGACATGGTGTTTGGATGCTGTCTCTGCACGGGGTGTGTAACATAGGTCAGTGTAGATTTTAGAGCTGTTGAAACCAGAGATGGAGTGTGTGGACTTGACATGTTGCATGCCGTGTGAAGTTTTCAGCTCTGAAGACCTGAATGATCACGTCTGCCAATAGTTAATGTGCCTAGAAAGAGGATGCTAAAATATTCTTTCCCACTCCGGTTTGCAGCTGAGAACTTGTTAGTCTGTAATATCTTTTATTTATAGTGCCTTTCCACTCAAAGGATTGGAAAGTGCGACTCTATCTGGGAGTCCCTTCAACAAGCTGCAGATACCTCCAGGCAAGGATCTTCTCTATAGTGGCCTCTGACTGAGGTCCCAGGGTCTCCTTCACCATGGAGGCACATGAGGGATTCATCTGCCTTGCCAGACACCAGCACTGGATCCTCAGTGCTGGAAGGAAGGGCAGACACCCACCCTAATCCTGAGGAACAGCAGAGAGAAAATCATCTGGTGAGCTTGCTGGCAGGGGATTTGGATTGATGATGGCTCTGTTTGGAAGCAGATGTTGGGATGAGCCATTGCCGGTGCTGGGTGAGATCCTTGTGCAAAAGGCCTCAGATAGCGAAGCCACAGCTCAAAGGAAGGCATCTGGTGGCCTTGTCTGGGCAGCGCTCCATCCAACCCAGTGAGCACCAGCCATGCTGGAGAAAGCTCCAACATGCGGCCCACTGCAGAGGACAGGTACCAGTGGTGGAGATGCTCCTCAGGGCATGGGAACAGGCTCTAAGTATGCACCTACATGTGTCCCTTAAAGAATGAGGCACAGCGAGGTGCCTGCTTGTTTTTCCTCTCCAGTGCCTGCTCCTCGGCTGTTCCCCATGCATCTGGCAGCAGCTGATGGCTCAGCTCCTCTGTGTGGCTCCTGGCAGTGACAGGGTGCCACCAGCCCTCTGCTTTCCTGCTGCATCAGATGTGCAGGCCAGGGAAGCAAAAGTCAGACCAACTGACGGGTTTACGATTCCAGCCTGCGATTTCTGCTTCATCCACCGCCAGGCAAGATTTTGCCAAGATACATATTAGGCAGCTGCTCCGGACACTGCTGTTTTGTCTGTACCACCCCGAGCATGCTGTCTGTCTGTCTGTCTGTCTCCAAGACCCCGCTTTCGAGCCGGTTCCTCTGCTGTTCCCCCGGATGGCCAGAACGTGATCAAGGAGAAACAGCCAGATGCTCCTCTGCACCTCCCGAAGGACTCAGTGCCATGGGGAGTGGAGGCATCAGGGCTGGGATGCAGCTCATGCCCATCTGTCACGCAACCTTCCTCCTGTCCCAGCTTCCACAGACCCGCCTCTGATGTGCCCCGGTGGACAAGGGAGCCCAGCCAGGCTCATCAAAAGCCCCCCAACATCAGACTGCTCACGGGGCCATACTCTGCCCCGGGTCTCCAGCCTGGCCTGCAGTTTGATGCGTTCCTGCCATTGCTTTTGCTGTGCTGAAATCCTCAGTGCATCTTCTCCCCTCCCTTCAGCACCAGTTACTGTGATTTTCTCCCTAAACCTCTCGTTCCTCCAGGCACCAGACGAGGTGTCCTTTACACCATGTTATCGTCATCATGAGCACATCAGTGTTTCAAATTCTGGTTTAACTGGAGTCATGTTGCTGGCTGAAAGTTTTCTCTGCTGGGTCCTTTCCCATGGGGAAAACACATTTTTCTCCCCCCACCAAACCTCCCCCATGGAGAGGGGCTGGCACTTTCTCATTCTGGCGTGTGTGAGGGTTGTTCTGCCTGCTTTCAAGGCATCTCGCCCTCCCTCCTTCTTCCTCGGAGAAGAGCATACATATGTTGTGTGTACATATGGGGTTTTCTCCCCCCTCCCTCTCGGTGCATTGAGCGTTGCATCATGTTTCACTCCCGTTGCCGCTCCTTCCACACGTGCTGCTTCAGATTTGTGGGTGGGAGCGGGCGGGAGCCCCTCCTGTGGGCACGCTAAGAAGGAAAAAGGATTAAAAAAATAAAGATAAATAAATAAATATTTGGGAGGAGGGGGTTTAAGAGCAGAGAAAAACAAATCGAAGCTGGTGCCAGGCTGGAACCAGCAGCTGGCTACCAGCACAGCAGGCTGGGAAGAAGTTGGTGGAAGAGCTCTGTGCCATGTTTGGGTTGCTTAAAAAAATACACCCTCCCTCCCTCGCTATGCCACTTCTGTTTCTCACCCGCCCCACGAGCACGAGGAGGGATTCGGCTGCCAAAGGCAGGCTTGCAGGAAGTTTGTATTTAAAGCGATGTCGAGGGATGCAGACAGAGAATGTCCACTGATGTGCACGTGGGTGTGCACGCGAGAGCCCAGGGTCCCCCCGGCTCACAGGCACCCGGGGGGGCTGGGGGAGCTCAAAGGAGCTTCTGTTGCAGCTGTGAAGAGATGCCAGGGCATTGGCAAGCATGGCACAATTTTTTTTATTATTATTATTTTTTATTTTTTTCCAGTGGAAGAGGTGGGAGGGGTGGAGGAGAAAGGAGGGGGGGTGGAAGGTTGCAACGCTTGGCTGGAAAAATTTAGATGAGCACAAAGGAGAGAGTGATGAAAAGGGGTGGCAGGAGGGGGGAAGGAGGCTAAAAACAGGCTACTATGGAAAGGGGTTTTGGTTTGTTGAGTGGGGTGGTTGGGAGCAGGCTGGGGACGCGGGGCAATGCCAGGGGTGCCTGGGGAGGCAGGCAGCGGCAGAGCGGAGCGCCTTGTTTTCGTCCTTTCTCTCCTCCTCCCTCCGCTGGGCGCTTGGAGGAGAAGAAAAGACAAAAAGCTGAACCGGTGCCAAGAAGGAGCTGCAGCGACTCGAAACCGGCGCTCTGTGCCGCACTAATATTTCCAAGCAGGGCTGCTCTCGAGAGCAGCAAAACGTGCCGGGAATGAGAATGGCTGTGGCGCGGGGCCGCCAGCCAGCTTCAGGAGCCTTCTCCCTCCTCCTTTGCCTTTTAAACGCGACTCTCTTCCTTCCCAGTCTACCCTCAGCAGGGTTTAGGGATCCTTGTTCTTGGCTTTGCACAGGTCCAGGTAGAGCAATGGGGTGGCAGGGAGCTGGGCAGCACCCTGCACCCCCAGCAGCACTGCCCCTGGGCAAAGCATGGCAAGCACTGGGCAGAAATGCTGGTTCCCCACCAGCACCATTTCCAGCCTGGGTGTGTGCATTATCAAGCTCTCGAGAAAAGGATTATAAGTGAGTAACCGAGAACGAGGAATACATCCCCCCCTGCCCACCTCTCCTGCAATCCCTACATAGAGGGATTTTTAATTTTCATATATTTTTCCTAGCAAGGAAGAGAAGACCTGATTCCCTGGGAGTTTTCTGATTGTTTTCCCATTGCCACTCCTTCCCCTCCTCCTCACTGTCCTCCTCCTCTCGCAGTACCCATAAGGCTGCTCTCGCTGCTCTGTATCATGATGCAAGGTTACTTGTAGGACACGCTAAGCTCTGCAAGGTGCAGTGTCGCCTGCCTCACTGCTCCCCGGTGCTTCTCATTTGGTGAGGGATGAGGCAGCTTCCAGGATGCCTGGTGCAGGTGCCTGGCTCTGCTGGGCCCCTGCTTCATGCCATTCAGGGGTTTCTGCTGCAAAAAACCCTTTCTGCAAGTCTGCCTGGGCAGAAAAAATAATAGTGATAATCATACGGGGCTGAAACTTTGACAGCAATTTGTAAGGTTGGTTGATTCACCTGGAGTTTTGCTGTCACTTTTGTCTAAAGAAAACCTTTTGCCCTCTGGCTCCCCTCTTCCCTTTATTCACAAGCTAGGGAAAGGTACATGCAAATAGTTTTTTGTTGTTGTTGTTTTTTTGGGGCGCAGCTTTTTGATATATTTTTTAACCATTTTAAAATTGTTAACAGCACAAGCATTCTTGCAGAAGCCCAGTACTTGAAACTGAACACAAAGATCTGTCCCCCCACCACACATTTCTTTCTGGCTCATGCTGGGATTTGGATCTGATGTTTCAGGTTGACTTTGCAGAAATTGGAGACTAGGGAAAGACAAACTCCTGCCTTCGGGTTTGAAAACAGGTCTAGGTCCTGTTTTACCAGCAGCTGCATCACTGACACAGCCAGCAGGTCAAGTTCAAGGAGTGTTTTCCAAAGCAGGGGCAGCAGCTCATTAGCTTGCACATCTCAGGAGCTTGGGGGTGGTTACCTTGGCCCAGTTCATGGTCCCAGGTGTGGTATGATCCCCAAGACCCCTTCCTCACCTGAAAATCCTACCCTAGTACATATCCAAACCACTTCAAACCTCACATTTGTTTTTGGACATGTACGCCTGGTTTTGGAACACCTGATTCTGCTCAGGTAATGCCTTTTGGAAACAGTGTGATAAATAGAGTAAATAAATAGAGTGTGATAAATAGAATAAATCTGTCCTCATCCTCCTCTTCTCCAGGCTCAGTCCCAAACTAACATTGCTAGGATAGGCACTTTTTCCTGGGGTAACACTTACCAGCATTGTAGGGAGGATGTCTACAGTAATGGGTTTCTCTCCATTCCTCCTCCCAGCTGTGCTTTGACCTTGGCTGACATGGTTGCTGCAGCCTGATTTGGTTTTGAGCAAAGGAGATGCCTCTTTGACACAAGTGAGGGGTTTGCAGTGCTTGGCCAAGAAGCATTGGAGTGGGTGAAAAAAATGTGGCAAAAGTCAGTATGCCTTCCATCAGATTCCATCTGGTCTTAGTGAAAAAGTACGTATATAAAAATACATGTCTGGGTATGCAGACATGGGCTTGCTGCTTGCTTTTCCGTTCTCTCTTCAGACTCAGTGAGATGAGCCATATAGTCAAGCTACCATCCTCACCCAGGGCACATACCATGCAGATCTTGACTGAAATTCCCTTCCTGATGGTTTTGGCTGGTGCTGCTCCTTTTCCTGTGGGCACAGCCCCCTCTTTTTAACCTGAGATCACTCACCTTGTGATGCCAACCTGCAAAAGCAAATGGCAGGAGTGGGGATTAAAGCCCACATGAAATTGAGCAAAGGAGACCCTGGCAGCTTTCCTAAGCCTCATGCACCTGCACAAAGCATGGGTCACGCTTCTAGATGTGCACCAGCTTGTATTTCCTACTCAGTTACACCTCTTAACAAATAACTCCACTTAACAAATAACAATTACTTAATGGATTTATAGACAGGATCTCAAATGTATGGACAAAAAGTTAATGTAGACCAACAGCATCCACACTCACGGAGTAGCATTGTATTGTGTGTCATTTGGGAACAAATATTTGAGGACAGCAAGTGAAGAAACCTCCCTAAAGCTTTATATTTCAGAGCAGAGATCTCTTCTATTTCTTCAGTGTCTTGGCAGTGCTCTGGAGTAAGGGAACTTTTGTAAGGGAGCCTGTCCATCTTGGGGCAGAAATGTTTCTCCTCCCAAATGGTCCAGGTATACCATCTGGCCATAACCTCCCACTTAGCATTGCAATGCATTGACAATGCAACTTTATGTCTTTGTCTTTATTCCTCCCTGTATCAGAGGTGTCTCTGGATGTATTTCCCTGATTCATGATATCTCATGAGTCACCAGTTGCTTACTTCAAACCTCTTTTCCCTTTAACACTCTATACTAAAACCTTGCTTGCTTGGAGTTGTTATGAGATGACTTTCACCTGGAAGGGTTAATCCAGAGGACTCTTCCAAGGCTGTCTTGCACCCCTTCTCCCCACACCTTCCCCATTCCCAGTCTTTTTTCTTTTTTTTTTGGACCGGTAGCCTCGCATTTCTGTAATCTAAATGTGCAAATGCTTTGCAGTCACGGTCCAGTAGCTGGGTTAATCTCAGACCCCTAGAGTGGCAGATGGCTGATTTGCTGCTGATTCCAGTTACAGAGAATTGTGCCACCTATTATCTTTGCACAGGCTGCCGCTTAAAAGGATGCCTTGGGCAAAATCAGTGAAAAGCAAAGCAAAGCAAACGCTCTCTGATCTGCATTACCACAGGTGAAAATGTGAAATATTTCACCTTCATGTGAAGAGCTTGAGAGGTGGACAAAGGGGGTGAGGAGGTGCGAGGGGGAGAAGGGAAGATCTCATTTTTGTACCAGAAGCGTGGAAGCACAGGACAGAGTGGGTTTGCTACAGTCATGATGCTGAATCACAACCACTTACCCTGTTTTAAATGGTTTTACAATGTGGTAATCCTTGGTTTTGGCTCCCTGCTTTAACTCTTAAACAAAGCAGATGGGTTGGCATCATGGGACACTGTCCTGCTCTTCCCATGCCTCCCCAAATTCGGCTGTCCGTGGCTCTACTCCCAGCCATCATGGCTTGGGATGCACCCCGTGGCTGCCAGGCAGAACCTAGATGGCCCCATGTTGCCACTGTATTTGCCTGGGCCAGTCAGAAGAGAAACCTACCCATCTGCATGAGTTAAGGAGAAGCCTGGGGGACCTTCCAAAACTGAGCAGGGATGAGGCAACTGGGGGTGAACCCCGGGACAGTGTGCTCAGGGGGTGGTGGGCACGTAGAAAGATGTAATGAATTGGAAAAGAGCAAAACTTTGGATACTTGTGACCATTTTCCTCACAGTCATGCCCACAATGAAGATTCTTTCTTTTCTCTTTGTTCTGGGAAACACCACAGAGCCAGATGAAGAATTTGGGAAGAGAGTGTGGGTTCCCTGTGCAGAGTCCAGTGACGAAATCTGTGAACAAGGTAAGAACAAGGGGTTGTGGCTGCGAAGGGTTTTGTTGCTTCCTTTTTCCCTTCCAAACCCGTTATTGAAGTGTTAGATGTGAAACGTAGGATGTGTGCGGCACAGGAACTGATATTCCAAGTGCTAAGTGAAAGAGCCTAAAAAGATCAAACTAAATAGGGCTTCTTTTTAATGCATGCCATTATGATGGTTTGGGTTTTAGAACAGTTTGTATTGTATCCAAATGATCTATGTGTGAATAATTGTTACCAACCTCCTGACACCAGGACCTAATTAGGAAGTAAGAGCCTTAAATAGGCCATTTGCGTAGTGAGCTTCCATATGTCTCCTTGCGCAATTTATTTGCTTCACTCCATTGAGATATAATGAGAATGAAACTCCTCGAACTGCCTTTGACTCTGAGGCTCTCCTCTTCATCTCCTCTGCAGTTAGAGCCCACTATTAAAAAGATAATATCTATTTCCCTTTGTTCAGAAAGAAAAAGCAGCTGTACTGCTACCCTTATTCCAGATCATCCAAGTTTTCATATTTCCCATTTTCCAATGGAAATAGAAACAGCCAACCAACCTGCACACACATTTTTCATAGCCTGTGAAAAATGTAAAGCTGTCAGAGGAAGCACAAGGAAGGTTAGGACAGGCCGATCTCGAAGGCATACTATCCACTGTAACTAGGGCTCCTGAAAACCTGCTGAGGGCTGATGTCCTTGTTTCTCAGCTGATGTACAGGTCCCATTTAAAGAGCTCTAAGCTGTGTCTGGATTTCTTCTTTCTAGAATGTTAGCAAAGGGGAAAGGTTGGTTCAAGGATGCTGGAGTTTTGTCCTAGTTTTGAATATTTAGCTCAGTCTGGAACAACACGCATTCTGAGGCCCTCTGTTCATGTTATTTTGCAGAGAGTGTTCTTTAAATATTGTTTCAGATGATATCCTTTATTTCCAAACACCTCTTACATGCATGACTCCACGCCATCCTTCATTCTTGCACTCCTGTCATCCTGAAGTTAGCAAAACTTAGATGGGGTGCCATTTTCTATAGGGCTGACCTTTAAAGAGTGTTCAAAGTGTTTTCCTCTCCTCTCCTCTCCTCTCCTCTCCTCTCCTCTCCTCTCCTCTCCTCTCCTCTCCTCTCCTCTCCTCTCCTCTCCTCTCCTCTCCTCTCCTCTCCTCTCCTCTCCTCTCCTCTCCTCTCCTCTCCTCTCCTCTCCTCTCCTCTCCTCTCCTCTCCTCTCCTCTCCTCTCCTCTCCTCTCCTCTCCTCTCCTCTCCTCTCCTCTCCTCTCCTCTCCTCTCCTCTCCTCCTCCCTCTCCCCCTTCCTCTCCTTCCCCTTCCCCTTCCCCTTCCCCTTCCCCTTCCCCTTCCCCTTCCCCTTCCCCTTCCCCTTCCCCTTCCCCTTCCCCTTCCCCTTCCCCTTCCCCTTCCCCTTCCCCTTCACTTTCCCCTTCCTCTTCTCTTTCCACTCCCTTCTCTTTCTCTTCTCTTTCCCTTCTTTTCTTATCAGGGTCTTATTTCATTTCCCAGTTCAAGTCAGTTCCACGTGCAATGATTTTGTTTATGATAATTCAGTTGCATGTTCCCTTCCAGGAATTGCCATTGCCTTCTAGAAGAGAGGTTAGTGCTGGTCCCCTTACAGTGATAATTATAATCAGACCTGTCAGCCTTCACACAGTCTACGCTTATCACTTGCATTTAGGAGGATTTTTCCTGAAGCTTATTACCAGTGCAGCTTCTTAGGGAAAAATAGTCATGATTTTTCAGCTAATCTTTGATGGCTCTCAGCTTTGAAAGCACAGAGAGGAGCAAAATGACTGCCAGTTGCAGTTAAAGGCACTGTCTGTCCATCGGGGTGTAAAGCTCTGCATCTGGAGAGCGAGGATAGGACAGAGAGTCCAGGGAGAACAGCATTTTAATGTGGCTGTGACATCTCTTCAGGTGTGTGGGAGAGGCAAGGCAGTGCTTTTTCCAACTGCAGCATTCCCCCGGCAAGCTCTGCAGACCTGCCAGACAAGAGCTCCGGGTGGCAGGCAGTCCTTGGCAGTGGCACCTTCTCTCCCCACTGTTTTGGGCAGCGATCTGTGGCTCTGCCCATCTCAAGCTGCTTGGCCGTGAATAGCCAGAGGACTGGCTGCCGTCTGTGGCACGGGCTGGAGGTGATGGCTGGCATCCAGGGATGGGCTCAGCAAGGGACCAACAGACCCGCTGCCACCTGAATATGACACTGTGGCCGTGACTGACTGGCCAGTGCCATGATGGGATGCCACTCAGTGTTTTCTCCATCCCAGGACGTAGAGAAAAGTGCCCACCCTAGTGTTTTTCACCAGGAGAGGCATCCCACCATTTAGTAGAATCCCTCTTGTCTTCAATCCATTACTCCCATTGATATGCTAATAGCCCCTCTCTCTTTGGCTTTTGCTTTTTGCTAACTTAAAAAAGCAATATGACAGTTTATACCTTTCCATTAGTCTAAATGAGTGATGTATTTATCAGTCCCTCCTATGTTATCACCATGCTCTTCTTTATGTTCTCAGAGAGCTGGGTTCCCTTGGAGTTGAAGATGGTCAGTGCTTTATAGCTTTTGTAGCAGAGGAAATGGTGGGACAGTGGGAACTTGTGTTCTCTGCAGTTATGTATTGACAGCGTGGAGGGATATGATTTGCCTTTGTTTTATTTAAATTTACTGGCAACTCAAGATTTATTTACCAGGTGGCACTCCCTGAAGGAAGATAAATGCCACATAGCAAAGACTTCATCTATTATACAAACAGATTTGAAGGCTTTGCTATTGCATTTCCCTGCCTGCTGCAAGGAGTAAAAATGCCTTTGGCTGAGCAGAGTGATACTTAGTGGCAACATCTTATGACCTTTTGATCAGCTGAGATCTCAAGCCATATTAGTGGACAGATTATGATGTGATGGAAAGAGGGCCAGGAATAGCCTTTTTATCGTGAGATCCTTCCTGTGAATATCCTTTGTTATATTCAGGTGGTTAATCAGCAGGGCCAGGACCACCATTTGAAAGCAGGGGAGTGAAATATTGGAACAGGCAATCCAAACACACTCGAGTTTGCCAGCTCCAGTTGGATATTACAGCTTACAGTTTCTCCCTAATATTACCCTACCCTCCCATTTCTATCAAGCATGGGTGACGTTGCAACATTTGCTATTACTAATAACCCCATTTTGGCAGAAAAATCTGCACAAAATGAACCCTAAGTCCTTGGACTGTAGGGAGCTGCAGTCCCCAAATCCAAGGGATGCACATTGTGAATACGGATATCTGACACTGAAGGGAAGCACTCACATGGAAATGTCTCCCTGTCATTTCTGAGATAATAACAGTAACGCTTAAACCTATTTCAACCCTATTTAGAAAAAAAGTGTAGGTTTTAAAAAATGTATAGCCCTGCTAGTATTTTTCTTTTCATGGAACCAGAGAGAAATGAGAATAACTCTTACATCAATCTTGCCTACTGCTTGCTCTGGATTTCTCCTTAAACTTTGTAGTAGGTTTAAATTAGCCTCCTTTTTATCTTAATGGCCAATATTAATATTCAGCATCCCAGATAATTGTGCATGAAGAAGAATGCTCATTCCCTGCTGACTCTGCATGTCGAGAATGGTTGTGCCCAAGTTTGATCTGGCTGCCAAGGCCACTTCTGGTGAGGAAGAAAAGGCGCTGGTGAAGTCCGAATGTTTTCTGGGTCTGCATGAGCCATGCACAGGCAGCTTCTGCTGGTTATGGATTCTGCAATATAGCCCTGCACGTGATAGAGCGGGGATGTCTGAGATGTGCAAGTATTGTTTCTTCTTGAGCCGAGTGATCTGCTCGTTTCTCCATAGAGACAGAAGAGCTGGCAGCGCATGACTCCCAAGCTGCTCTCAGCGTAGTGGGGATGCTGAGGCACCGGGTCTGGAGAACAATAGCTGCCACATCCCTAAGGAAGCTCTTTGAAAATGAGAAGGTTATAGAGGTGGAGGAAATGCACAGCAGGACACCGTCTCCTCTTATCTCCCCCAGCCTCTTCAATCAGATGCCTGCTGGGCTTCCCACTCCTCCTGCCTTTAGCACTAGATCATAGGATCATAAGGCATTATCTGCTGGCATTAACTCATCCACCATCTTCCTGGCATTATAGCTCCCCGAGTCAGGCAACTGCAGTGAAACATGGATGCTGTGAGCCCACATCAGGCTTTAAACCGCATCTTCCAGGGCTGCAGAGATGTCTAAGGAGGAGCTGCAAGGAGGCACTAGCTGCCTGACACCAGTCTCCACTGCCTTTTCTATGGGCATTGCGAAGGGTGGGTGCAACACCAGAAAAGTGCTGCTGCTGAAATACAGCTGGGCAAATATACGTGGGCAATAATACATATAAATACATGGACATAATTCAATAAATACACGGATGAGTTCTGCAGCATTGCAAGCAAAGCTGTTTGAAGAGGTGAGCTTCTCGGAAAGGCACCTGTCTAAGAGTAGCAGCTTCTGTTGGTAGCTTGGAAACCTTACCACAGAGAAGTCTTTGTGCTGTGCATGGTGATCAGGGTGTAAGTATGAAGTGCTTCCACCCTGTAGTACATGGGTCTCTGTGGGAAGCAGGAGCTGGTCTGGGCTTGGGTCACAGCATACCAAGATCTTCCCTCTTAGTGTGGGATTGCCTTAGTGCCGGTGGGTGCCAGTCCCAATATGCTTAGTTCTTCTCAAGGCAAGCTCTTGCACTCAACTTCTTGTAGCTCAGAGGAACTCATAGCTTCAGATCAGCACAGAAGCTCATAGAGAACATCTTACCATCCTCCAGAGCAGTATGGTTAGAGCATATTGTAACTGCTTGAGGTGGGATGCTTTGTTGGGGGCATGCGATTTAAAGTGACAAGTGTTGAAGAGGTAGTACCAGGAAGATGACTGGTGTGGGATGGGAGAAAGAGGAGAGCGGTTTGTTTGTGGAGTTAAGCTGCCTGTGTATAACATCTTTGACATTTTAAACATAGAACATCTGGTTCCTTGCAATTATTCTTAGGCTGCAGACACCAGTGATCTCTAGGTTTTCACTAAGAGTGGTATCATGAACCAGCAAAAGACTATTGTTATAACCAAATTTAGAGCCATACACCTCCCTTCACCTTACAGGAAAGCAATGACCTTAGGCAGGAGAAGGGGAAGGACATTTATGTCATACCAGTGCTTTAGGCTGCATCTGACTTAAGCAAAGTGGTGTCTGGGTACGTTGCTGGGCACAGGAGTGAATATACATGGGTATACTCAAACTACTAGACCTTGGCATGCTTTTGGTCCATGACAACTAGCAAACTCTTAAATCATTCCTAACCATAGATCAGGACTCATCCCAGTGAGCTTTTTGCATTTAGCTGCTGTGTTAGGGGAGCTAAGACATGGTTGTGAGCAGAGATATGAACTGCTCTGTGCCAGCTGGCCGCAGTGCCTGGGAATATTTCTGGGCACATGTAACTTGCTAGTGGCTGAAGAGGCTCAGACCCAACTGAGAAACTGGACTCCATCATCCTAAACTCCATTTGTCAGCAGCAGGAGAGAGAAGGGAGCCACCATCGGGGCTGATTAAGCCTCTTGTGGTCCTAACATCTCCAAACTGTAGGCAGAGTCTGAGGCCGCTGAGCCTACAGGGCTCAACATGCCAACAGAAGAGAGAAGTCCATACTGGCCCCATAAAGGCTATAGTAGAGTTACATGTCCTGCATATTTACGAGTTACCTCCCCTGCTTCTCTGAGCTCAGAGAAGTTTTAAGTCATTGAGTTTTCTTTCCTGAAACAGCAAGGGCCAATTTCCATTGCAGGAAGAGTGTCCTTCTCCCTTACCATGTGGAGATTCCTTTTTCAGTAGGCTCCAGCCATTAGACTGGTGTTCTGTATAATTTCATTTTAATGGTTTGGTGGCTGGTAGTTAAATGTGTCCATCGGAGACAATTGTCTTAGACAAAAAGCTAATTGTCAGTCGGCTTAGATTTAATAAAATAGCTCATGGAAGGATATGGTGTTATGTCATTTAAGTATAAGGAAACTCTCTGTTTGATAAAGAAAGTTCTGTTTCAAGCTATCCAAATATATGGATGGATTTTTTCACACTGAATCTGAAACCTAGATGAAGAAATAGCTTTGGCTCCACTATTGCAACCAGATTATAATGTGTCGTCATCTTTTCTTTCACTGAAATCTGCTCATTCACAAGATGGTCTGATACAACAAATTGAAGTGTTTTGTTTAAACATATCAAACAAAACATTTTTCCTTCAAGAATACCTCATGTGTTTGGTCACAGTGGGGATGAAGTTATTGATCGAATCTGGCACTTATGTGGAAATGTGACCTTAATCTGCAGGTTCCAGTGATGAATGTATTTTCCCCAGGTGTTTTGGTAAGTCAGATAAGAAAATTATATTTTTGACGTGTTAAAGATGTTCCTTTTTAGACAAAGAAAGTGATATCCCAGCTGTATCACTGAGACCCAGTGCCCTGTGTTGCTTGTTAACAGCTCCACGTTTATTGTTTCGGTGTCCCAGTTTGCTATCGAGTATCAATGCACTGCTACATACCAAATAATCAATACTTCTGTCAGTTGAGTATGCCCTGGAAATATAATATTACTGTTAACATCGATCCAAGCAGCAGAAATCAAGGCATCAACCTCTGCAGTCATTATTTGCTAGCACTCTGGGTTTTTGCTTGCAGAGCAGCCAGGTTGAAAATCGTGACAGCCGTTGTCCCCTGGGACTGATGTTTTTGGCACTCCCTCCTTCCGTGCCTAATAGCCAACACGGACATGAGCACGAGCGTATCAGTGCACACATGACCTGCAGATATAGTGCACAGGGATTCATTTCAGCCTTCTGTGGATGCTGGATGCAGCAAAGCAGCTACTGGTGAAGTCCAGAGGCAGCAGCCTGATATCGGTGGGGTGGAAGGAGGAGCGGTGCTCCGCGATGCTGCCTGCACACCCCTGCAGGTTTGGCGTGCTGTGCCCTATCCTTAACAGCTTCGCAATGAAGTTGTGAATGAAAGTTTGGCAGATTGATTTTAAGATTGTCAGTCCTCCTAGAACAAGACCGGAATTTCATTAACTAAGACAGAAGCATGATTTCCTATAAGCTCTTTCCAGATTTTACTAGATCCAGATAAATTAAATCAGTATTTTATCTGTACACCACCAAAATTAGTTGGCACGGTGCTCCCCACACAGGAATAATATTGTTCCAGTCCCTTGTATTTCATCAGGACCTGCATTATGGCACTGATAGCATTTCTTTATGAGGAGCTCTGCTTGAAAAACAGGAGTGCTGGGGAAGGAAAACCCAGATGTGAGCAGGGCATAACCTCAGAGAGGCTCATCAAGGAGACGTGGGCATCTGGGAGAAGGTTTGGCTCCAGCAAGCCATAATTCCCCCAAGGAATCAGCTAATGAGAGTGGGAGGAGCCCACCCTATGGCAGGAGCAGCCGCAGCTGCCTGGCTCCAATGTGGACCAGTCTGAGTCTCGGTGACCCCTCTAGTGTGGCTTTCTCTGCTTGGACATCTCTGGGAGACCCGAGAAGCTGGCAGAAATGTGTGTATGTGAGGAGCAAGAGATGTATATTTAATCTTTCTGGGAGGAACCAAGGTCGGGTTTGGTGTTCTGAGAGCAGTCTGATACGCAATGTGATTCTCTGCATCTACTGGAGTTTCCTAAAACTCGTCTTCATATCAAAGATTAAATTTTTGCACTCATTCAGATAGGGAAGAAAGAGCAATTCAGACCCTCAGCCAGCTGGAAGTGGTGTGACCTACAGCTCACGACTGCTACTGTGCAATACGCAGAGTCAGAGAGGAGGTCGTCATCAGCTGTGGCTGTGTGCTGTCAAAAATAAATAAATAAATAAATAAAAAGACACACAAGAAAAAGAGGCAATGTCATTGCTGCACACTCTTCAAAACATTTTTCCTTTCCAGCAGCATCACCTCTTCTCTGTACAGCCTCAGCAGCTTGCTGTAGTTGCTGAAACTGAAACCACAAATGATGTCATTATATCTTTTTTTCATTGGAAGGTGAATGAGTGGCTATTTCTGCCCTTATCTCCTCTTGTAGATAAAATGCCCCAAAATGCCATCATTGAAGTTCAGAGGTCACCGGTGACTTTAAAATCCTCTCCAATTGCCTTGGATCAAAACCAAATGAAATAAAAATCAATGTGTGAGTCAAGAGGCCAAGACACCAAAATGATGTGTCCAACGCAAGCAGCTTGCTGGTTTCAGAGCATTTCTGGCAGCCATCTGCTTGTTTGAATTTGAGGATGTGACGCTTTTAAAAGTCAGAGAAAAAACACACGCTCGACCACAGTCTTCAGATATTTTGCTTGATAACAGGATTCTCTTTTTTGTGCCCATTTTTTTTGCAGCCTCAAGAATGTCCTGTTTTGCAATCATACTGTCAGCAGGTGTTCATGGTACTGAAACACCATGTTGTGTAATTCTCTAATTTAAGAAAAAAAAAAAAAAAAAAGCTTTTTGAAACCTCAAAACATTATCTCCTCATCCCTCTTCATGAATGAGCAACAAAACAGAGTGTGTTATTAAAACTCAATAGCCCCTCATTTATTTACATAGATAATGATTGGCTGTTTTTAGCTAAAAATATACTTTTTTTTTTTTTTTTTCTATTTTTTCACACTACTCCTATTTCAACTCTGTGATCTCAGCTTTGTCCTGTGGAACAAAGAAACCGATGTTTTTATGGATGGTGTTAACTGAGACAACGGTGGCCGAATCACATTTAAGAGCTAAATTCCCCTTTTATTCTTGAAGGTGGTTGGGATCAAAGCACCACGAGGCTGGGGCTGGAGGGAGAAACTTGAATTCACAGTGCATCCTTCCCGTGAACAAATAAAGACATCATAGATCCTCTTGCTACCAACGTGACCCCTTTAATCAGCAGCATGTCCGCAGCTAAGAAGACGGCATTGTGGTAGTCCATAAAAATCTTTGCCACAGTCAGAGCATCATAAAGCAAATGTGAGATTGTTCCTGGCCCAAAGACTGCATGACATTAAAAGGTTCAGATGGGAGTCAATGTATGGGCAGAAGCAGGCAGGCAGCTGTGGGAAAAGGCTTTTGGGTGCCTCTCGATGCAGCCAGCTGTGGCCAGCTGTTACTGGGCTGTCTGCATGGTGCTGGGAGAGGTTTGGAAGAGGGCTGGAGGCTGTGTAACGAGAGCCTTTCCTCTGCTGGAGAGACAGCCTTGGAGAGGAGATGAAGGTACATTAGCAGAAGTTGTTTACCCTCTTACTTGGCAATTGCGTAGGGAAAACATTCTTTCTGGACTTTAAAAAAATATATATATGAATAAGGCATTCATAAAGTAATGAAAGCTACATTTTCATCGATTATAATGACTCCATTAAATTCTGGACACTTACCACATCACAATGTTTATCTGCAAGGCAATATTTCCCCATGCTTAATAAAAGGGAACAGCAGGAGGACCGCAGCAAATTTAAGCCACTTCTAGCACTCAGTGTCAGGATTTTAATGGCACCCACATTGCCTTGGCTTCTTTTTATATCTTCATCTTGCTTTATGTGACAATACTTAGTTTTTATGTTATGCTTTTTGCACATAAATCTCAGTGTCTCACGAGGCAGAGCGGGACACCGTACCCATTTTAGAGAACAGAAAAAGCACTCAGTGAGGCAACTTCATTGTGGCCACAGAGCAGGTCAAAAGCACTGCTGGGAGGAGATCTTGATCTTCTTAAATCCCATCCCAGGAGTGTACTACATCTCCAATGGCAAACTTTACCCGCTTGTAGACAGGCTCAAGCCAGGGTGTGAATCTTTTACACCCTGTGTAAAAGCAGTGCAAGAATTAGTCTTTCACTAAAGTGGAGTGAAGGGAGTGGGCATCATCCCATTGGCTTCATGGGGCCCTGGGTTGCAACCAGATAATCTTCTCTGACAAAGTCAAGCACTGAGAGTTGCTAACAGCATGAGAAAAATCACTTTGGTAGAGAAGTAGTGTGGTGCTCCCAGTGTTTTTCTTCCATTTTTTGTCACTGACCGTCACCTGTTGGCTCTTTCTTGAGGGGTTTGCTGTAAGTCCTGTTTGGCACAGAGAAGGGAAGAGATGATCTTCCATGCCTTGAACTTGCCTCTTTGTTATCTTCTGGCCTGAGTGCTTTGAAAGCAGCTTGGGTTCACTCTTCTTTTTCTGAAGCTTTGTGGGATTCACCAGACCCTATGTTGGGGTTCACCCCCTTGTTGGGGTCTGGTGGTGGCAGTGATGTAGGAGGCACCAAGGCATGAGGACAATGCTGTAATTCCCTGTGAAATCTTATTGTGACACTACATCACCCATAATGAACCAGCTGTTTTGGGTAGAAAGGCACCCACCTGCTTAAAAGGAGCCTGTTCCCCAACCTTGTGCGTACATGTATATGGGGGTCCTAAAAACTCCTGAGCAGGGGCTTGATCTTGAAGCCATCCTCCTGGTATCCAGATCAGGAACCTGTGGTGTTCCTAAATTGCCCTTCTGTGTTATAGATGGCCATACTGGCCTTACCACAGACTTTGAGGGACTGCATGTCCTTCCAGCCATGCAGTGATTCAAAATCCTCTTTGGCCATCTCACGCCAGAGCGTTTTCCAAGGAGGCTTTTTTTCTTCTTCTTTTTTTTTTTTTTTTTTTTTTTTTTTTTTGTTATTATTCAAGGAAGACAAGGGGGCTGGTGTCTGGCAGCTCCAGAAATCCCAGGGAGCCAGGCTGCCAAACACCCTCTCCCTTTGGCATTGGAAGCCTCCGAGAGAGGAGCTGCCTTTGATTTGCAGTGATGGAGGATATGACGGATGAGCCTCTCTGGGCTCCCTCCTCCTTGGAAATGAGCTGTAAATCTAAATGGATTGTATCCCAGTGAAATCAGCCGATGAATGAATCAATCAGGCGGGCTCAGAAATCTTCCCACTGCTTCCAGGGAGAGGGCGTACTCAGAAACGACTCCCTGGTAATTGAGGAACCATCCTTCCACGCGGCTGCAGAGTGGCTGCCACTGCGGTTTTCCCCATTAAGGCAGCCTATGGTTGTGCAGCTAGAGGAGGGAAGTGGGCAAGAGCATCCTTCCTCAGCATCACTTAGAGCATGGTGCTTGGACAACATGCCTGCAGACTGAAGCAGCCGGAGCAATCCCAGTTCTAAATCCTTCTGTGGTCTGCCCATACCAGCCTTACTCCCCTGTGAGGCAGCTCTGGAAGGGCTCAAATTAGGGAATGAGGATGCTCGGACTTTAGGTGCTGCAAGCCTAGAGCCATTTGGTAGTGACAGAGCTGAGCTGAGGAGGAACAGGAGTGAAGAAGAGGCTGAAATGACTCAGCTTCCAACATCAGATTTGTTTCTTCCACTCGTTTCTCCCCCATTGCTCAGTTCATTCAAAGCTGTGATCCTTCCTCTCTGTCAGGTGGACAGAGCATCCCAAAGTTTCTGCCTGTAGATAATTGCCTGATGTGCAAAAAAAAAAAAAAAAAAAAAAAAAAAAAAAGAGCAATCAGCTACACGAGAACTGAGCAAATTAAATGTCTGAGCAGTGTTTCAAAAACGAACATGGGCGGCATCAGAAATTTTCCATCAGCTGTAATAACGCCAATTACTTTGCCAATTGCTGATTCCACCGTGATTTGTTTAGTGCAGCCGTGCTTCAGCCTCTTGCCTGGTCTGATAGGCTTTGTTTATGCTGACTGTTCATTTGCAGACTTTCTCACTGTGTTTTTCTCATGCTTTTATTTCCCCCTGGGCTGAGGTGAAGCCCTGAATCATCCTCCTGCCCCTGCACTCATTGCCAGCCAGGGCAGGCATCACTGAGGGGCAATGAGTTTTGGGGGAGCAAGAGATGCTGCTGCTGTTCCCAACTACTCAGTGAGTACAGAGATGACCTTCCTCACCCCCCTCTGCCACCACGTTTAAAAACCAAGGAATCCTCCCAAGAAGCAAAGCAGCTTGTCAGGGAAAGGGCAGCTGGAGCCTGCCGGGGGCAGTGGCCCTTGGCTGTCACTTGTTTCGGGGAGAGACTTCATGTCTCTCCAGAGGGCAAAGTCACACGAGCACACACGCGCCTGCACATGAAGTGAGTCTCCCTGTAAAGTTATAGGGAGCTTTTCATTGTTGTTTACATTCAAGGCCATGGAAATTAATGGGTGTCTCCGTAGCCACTTTGCACAAGAGCTGTGATTCTTCTGCTAATTGAGGAAGAGAGCTAATCAGGGACATTTAAGAAGTGCATCTGCCTGACTGACAAGTTGAATGTAAACCACTGTGATATCTACCCGGGATTTCAGAAGCTGCTTGAATTCCCTTCCCTGACTTGGATCAGGGATACGGGGGGCTGGATAGCATATCCTCCTCTGTCCCCCTGCCTGAGATGCCAAAAGGTTGCTTCATCTCCCAGGTGCAGAACATCTTCACCTGCAATTTTCCTCCTCCCTTTGCATCACTAGCTCCTCGGTGACAGTGCATTTTGCACGTACCATTCTTTCTCCCAGCTGCTTTATGTGGTTTTGGCTGGCCACAAGGAGAGGAGATGGCTTGTGCTTGTGCCTCCTGGCTTGCCTTCACAGCCAGCTCCCACGTGCAGGTGCCTGGGAGCACCACCAGCAAGGAGAAAGAACAAAGCCACAATAGCACCGACCCCAGAGACAAAGCCCTGGGAGGATTTCAGCCCGATGAACAGCAGGTTGATCACTCAGGGCTTTGTTGTGCACCTGGTTTTACCCTGGTCTTTCCATGCCAGGCAGCTGGGGAGATAACACGAGCCCACCGTCACTGGGGTGCAGCAGGACTTTTCCAGCCATCCCCAAGGGGCCGTGAAGGAGCCCCCAGAAATGTGAGCTGACCCATGAGGTATCAGATAGAGGTGAGGCCATCAGCTCTCTCTGTTTGTTCCCTGCTATCAGTTTCAGCTTTGCATGGTAAACATGCAGGTGACACATTTTGCTGCCCACAGTCCTTCTTGTCACAAGGAGCTATAAAAGATCCCCTAGATGTGTTTTCAGCCCTCACACTTCATACCAGCCACAAATAGACACAAAGCAGATGAGCTGCTTGCTCACGTCAGAGAAATGTAGCAAGGGGAGTTGGTGGGTGACCCACCTAGTAACCCTAAATGAGGAAAATTAAAGTAGAGGAAAGCTTCAGATGGGATGCAGTTCCTTTTTCCAGCAGTGTCACTGCTATGGACCTCATTCCCCATTGCCTCACAGTTTTTGTTGTCCTCCAAACTGCATGTGGGTCTGAAAACTCCCTTTACACAGTCCAGTGGTAATATTTTTCATCCACTTTACATTCACTTCAGCACAGCTGCCATGGTCACCAGCTGCAAGCCTTTTTTTTTTTTTTTTTTTTTTTTTTTTGTGAAATTGAGACACAATAAAAATATTTTTCCAAGTCACAAACCTACTCTGTGGTCAGGTTAAAAATAGATGAGAACAGCTCCTACCTCCTGTCTTATCTGCAGGACAGCCTCCCATTCACAGGCAGCTTTTGTGTGATTATTTGTGGAACTGTCAGTAAGCTCGTACCATATTCAATTAACCTTCAGCTAAATCAAACATTTTTAATGTCTTGGGCATACCCAAAGATTTTCCTAGCCAGAAAGCAGGCAAATCAAGATCAGTGAAGATTAGCCCCAATATCTTTGGCCTTTTTCTTTATTTCACCCCATCCTGTATAAAATTACTGAGCACTGTTGTGGGGTCATGACGTACCTAATTTTGCTTGTGTGTGCTGTGATCCCGTAATTCACCTGGAGATTTAAAATGCCAAAGGGATCACAGGGCTCAGGGTGGCTCTGTGGGTATGGCTGCCATGGTGTTAATTTTAGGGAAGGATAGGTTATGTCGCTGCACTGGGGTGCTGCCCCACGGACCCATTACTTCGTGCCCTGCATCCGAGGTTGGAGGTGGGCACCAGCTGACTAGCCCTGCAGGTCTGTCTGCTACTGGCTAACCTGATGTCTTTGTGGGGCCATTCAGCAAAGGAAATAAAGGAAAGTTTGTCATCAGTCTCATTAGGGAGACTTCACTATTAGATTACTAAGTAAAACCCAGTGGGTTCCCCTCTGGGTATATTTTCCAGCATAGCAAAAGGGAAGACAAGCAGTGGTACTGATGCAGGTCTCACACTGAGCACTGAAGGCTTTACTCATGTCAGACTAATGGAGACTTTGGAGACTTGCTTCTTCTCTGGTCCAAGACTGCAGAATACAGTTTTGCATGAAAAGACAGGGGAAATACATTTCTGCATGTTTATGTCCCCATCCATGAAATGGGAACATTAGTAATTCTCTATCTTGCAGAGAGTTAAAAAGCTAAATTAATTACTGTTCGTGAAGCTAATTGAGATTCCCAGATGGGCACTGTTTGGTACATTGTAATTATTATTATTATTATTATTATTTCAATTGAGACTTGGCTCCATATAATTAGTTTGCCATATCTGCAACCAGGTAGGCTCTCTAAAGCTATTTGGAGGCATTCCTCAGGGGACTGGCCCACAGAGACCAGAGTGGCATGGGGAAGCAGTGGCAACCAGGGCTGAGTGGTCTTCCAGCTCTTCTTCCTCACCCCAAACCTGCTCCCGTGGCTGTGCTCTTCAGAAAGTCACCTGTCTGCAAGGGAACAGAAACCATTTAGGAAACCATCCCTATGACAAACATGTACACCGTTATAAATTATTATAGTAACTTGGACATGTGTGTGTGCAGTGGAGCAAAGCACAGAGGTGGATAAAGTCCAGTCCAAGGAGGGAAAAGGTTTTCTAAGAGCATTTAAGTGTCTCTAGGCTTGGGCATCAGTTTCTGCCGGGTTAAGCTCTAAATAAATTATTGTGTACTGTGCACCAGTCACACACTGTTTTAGTTTACGCTCGCAGGTGCTGCCTAGCTCAGTAATACTGAGTTAGCTCAGTATTTGCAGCAAAGTCAATAAACACTGAGGCTGTCATTACTGAAGATTCACTTGTCAAACACCTCTCCCACTTAAAAGTAGCACAACAGTAGTAGAACAAAAAGACCTACTAAAATGGTGCTGGTTTTAAAGCAAAACATCCCTTTAACATTATGTAAGAGCTATAGGAAGTATGTTATTTTATTTATGAATGTGGAACTCTGTCTCTTCAATATTTCCTGAGTCTGGGTTTGTCTGTTTTGCTTTTCCTTTCCTTTCATAAATAAGCAATAATTGACATTGAGACATTCAAAGGAGTTTTAAGGATCTTGAATCACCAGCAGCTTTGCCAGAGGTTTCATCTGAGAGAAGCTAAGTCAGTATGAGCTGGAATGCTGGGGGAAGAAGACAAAAATAATCAAGTCAATGTGTCAAAAATGGCTGTGCAACTTAGGCTGAAGTTGTGCTTGTTTACAGACAGCATGTTTTATCCAACCGGTTCCTGCTCTGCCCAACATCAGCTGTGAAATGTCATTCTGTAGGATTGTGCTGATAGTTTCCCCTGCAATTCTTCTTCTCTTCCATACCTGAAATGTTTGATCTGTTCCTGCTCTCAAGGGCTTTGAAAGGATCTGAAACTGCCAGGGCTGCTCCATTTCATCTGCTTCTTGTGTTTCACATTGCTGCAAATGGTGGTGTCAGCACAAGTTTTGAAGCAGGTAGTCCAGTTACATTTTGTGTGTGTGAAGCTCAGAGATGGGCTCAGTGCTGGGAAAATGGTTTTAAGCAAGCTGAGGTGCTTCGTGGTGGTCACATCTCTGTTATGGCTGGAATATAGAGTAGGTACTTCCATGCTTCCACCAAGGCAGGGACACATTCAGCCCAATGCCTATATCCAATGCAATCAATTTTACTGTCATGATTTTTCTTGTGTTCCTGTAATCTTGGAACAGTCCATCTAAATTTGCCAAGATAGGCAAATGTGAAAACATGTTATTTAGCCTAAAAGTAACTGGGAAATGAAAGCATTTTTGCTCATCTCTGAATGAATAGGAGACTAAATTCCATTTTCCAGGACATGTTGGTGGACTCTGGCACATGAATGCCTTTAAAGGTCTGCCACTCTGGCTCCAAAAGATAGAAATGAGCGTTGTCATCGGTGCCATTGTGTCTTTAGGTAGGCAGTGTGGGGTTAAAGGGAGAGAGTTAATGTAATAAATAGATATTTATTCTTCTCTATGTCCAGCTTGAACCTACAAATAATAGAGGCACAACCAGGATGCTTTGGCTTGCTAAGTGTCTCACTAGCTTATCCCATTTTAGCCAATGTACCAATGGAAAGAACAGAAATTTTAGACCTACGTTTGCAGGATTCCCCAGCGTTGCTATCAGCAACCTCCCAAACCAATCCATTCAGTTGGGCCTTTGATGTGCAATTAAGCCCAGGAAAAAATAGCTTTGTATAATGTATAAATAGAAAAGAGGAGAGATAAAGGCAGTGTTGAAGTCGCTTGCTGACAGCTTGGCATCCGAACATTAAAGGTGCATGCCACTACCTCTGCTTAAGAATGAGTCCTGAAAAATGTCTGCTGCTTTCCAATTTCCATCCCCCTGAAAATTAGCACTTTATTTACTTTACAGTTGCTTCTGTTCAGCTGGGGGGTAGAAATCTGCAAAGCAGACTTGATCTGTCTTACCAGCAAAAATTATTTTTTTTAAGGAAGAAAATGATGGCTGCTCTCTAAGACAGTGTTTTTATTAGATTGTTTTTCTCTTTATCTCTATAAAAACAGAATTCTTGCAGGAAGCCATTAGGTTTACCCATTCTTCCTGATGAATAGCTGGCATGTGAAATATAGACCTCTTGCATGTTGCAAAAGGTCAGAGTACATGATGTGTTCTTTGAGCATCAGGGATAAGGCAGTCAGGCACATTTTGATTAACCTGACAGAAGGGTGAGATAATCCAAGTGGAAGCTACAGTATTTGAATGAACTTCAGCTGTTAATGTCTGCTGTATCTGAAGGTCTGACTGATCTCCTGCCAATTTTATAGTCGTGTAGATCCATGGCCGAAGGGGAGCTATCCTGCTTTACATCAGTGGGAAATTCAATTTCACCTTCTGGAGGAACCAAAAATAACTGGTGCCAAATGATAAGGCAAACCATTCAACTCCAGAACTTCGAGGAAATATATGCAGGAGAAAACAGGCTGACAAAGGGTGCAATTATCATCCTACCATTACCCATCTAAAAAGTCCCAGCTGGGCTTCCAGGCTCCACAAGCAGCCAAAATGGAACTCCAGGCACCAGCAAGAGCCAGGCACACTGAACATCCAAAGCACCATTATCATCATCATCTCTAAAGAGGAGTTGTGCAAAGGCTGAATCAGGCCCCATTTCAATATAAAGCTGGATGGTGTCTCTTGGCTCATCACATCCATCCCCTGTGTCCTGTAAGCCCCTTAATGCAAATCTATTAAGTCCCACCTCATCCTTAGTTTGGTTTCTTGTCACCTCTGCTTCTTCCAGGTTATAGCCTTAATTTATTCATGCCCTCTTCTCTCATGCTAACAGTGTGCAAATGAGCTTAAATAGCTTGCTTATCTCCCTGGTATTAACCTCCGATACAACAGTAGACAGCAAGTGCATCCTGTCTGTCTTGTTAGACTCACAGAAGCCAAGAGAGGTTTTACTCCAATCTGAGGAGCCCAGCACCCAGTTGCTGTATGAGTCCTTGCTGGTTGCTCCTCATGCTGCTGAATTGCTAAAGGATGCTTGGGAACCCGAGGCATCTTCACTGATAACATGGCAGCAAAATGATAGAAAAGTGGTCTCAAATGCTACTTTTCCTGTTTGCAACCTTGCAAAGACCTTGTAAGAAGGTTTTGCCATGCATGGCTTTGTTGTTTTTGCAAGAAAACATGAGATAAAATCTCCTTGCATCTTTTTGTGGCTTCTCAAATGGAGATAAGTGTCAGAGTAACAACAAAAATCTGCAAACAGAAGGTCGGTATCCCTGGTAATAGAGAGTGGGGAGGGCCAGGGCTTGGGGCTGAACTCATTTCTAGATGCATATGCAAAGCAGTAATAAATGAGCTACAGTTTATTATGGGGAGAGCATCAGGTCTTCCAGCTGCTCTATTAGGACTTCAGGCCAGGATATTTAATTATGCTATGGCCTCCTCCTTTAACCAGATTATCCCAGTGACATGGTGACTGCTGTGCCCTGCCAGCACCCTCAGGCATTGCTCCCTCTCCTTTGCTCCTCCTGGCCCTGCTGGCTGGGGAGGGAGGATGCTCGGGCTCACAGAGGGATCACTGGGAGCTCCCTGGGTTTTATCATAAATGAAGAATAAGAATAACCAATGTCTATAAGAATGGTTAGGATTTTTAATGTTATTTAGCATACCTGGGATCTTATAATAGGGAGTCTTTCAATATGGCAAGCATGGAGAAGGGCAGTTTTGGTAGCAGGACTTCTTTCTTATAAATTTGCACATCTTTGCGCTGCAGAGAGCAGAGACTTGTTGGTGTGTGTCCCCTCCTCTTTCCTCCTGTGCACAGTACCAGCTCCAAATGCAACCACTGTGGTGGGACCTCTCTGTGCCCTCCACATCTCAGCTTCAGTCACCCCCCAGAAGCAACATGCTCATGATCTGAAGGTTGTGGTGTGTCCCAGGAGGATTACAGCTGCAGCAATGCCACCTTCCCAGGTTGTCTTTGGGGGATGCAGCTCTTTGAGCAAAAATCTCTTTTTTCTACAAAAAAAAAAAAAAAAAAAAGCCCTCAGCCTGTGTTGCTTGAGGTGAGCCACCCCAGTGGGGTCCGTTTCCTTTAGCATTTATTTTGTCCCACCACAGTCTCAGTGATTCCTCTGTGCAATGAATTTCACTTCCTTTTTGAGAGGGGATAATAGTCCTTATGGTACTCTGAAGTGCCATGTGAGAGTGGGGCAAGGCTGATAGTATGACTATCACAAGGACCAAATCAGTGAGCGTGGAAGAGAGGCATGGCTATGTAGCTTCCCAGGGAGAGCTGCCAGTTATTGTTTAGGTTTTTGTACTTTTGTAAGAGAAAGTGTGGGGGAAAAAAAAAAAAAAAATTACCAAGGTAATGTTTTAATTTTCTCTTTGAAAGGCATGCTTTCTACTGAGAGACATGGAAAAGAGAGGAGGAAGTGGGAAAACATAAATGAGACTGTGAAAAGAACTGGACATTTCTT
This sequence comes from Aythya marila, assembly GCF_965140915.1. NCBI lineage: Eukaryota > Metazoa > Chordata > Aves > Anseriformes > Anatidae > Aythya > Aythya marila. The sequence continues at coordinate 4,093,988 of NC_139080.1, read as the reverse complement.
TTTCTCTTAGAATATGAGAAAATATACTTCCTGATCTATTTTACATAGACTTTTCCCCAAAAAATATTGTTCCTCATCTCTTTTCCTAAATTCTGTCACTATCTCCAGTCCTGAATTGACATGTGACCTGAAGCAAGTGACAATGTCCCTGAGACTTGGTTCACCCTTCTGCAATCCTGCTATCACTGAGGATTTTAATGGTCTTCATTCATTAAACTCGCCCAGCTTCTTTCAGAGCTCGAAGTGAGGGCGGCACTACAAACATGCAAAGTCTGGGGAGAAACTGTCACTCCTGTTCGCTCTAATGAGACTTTTCTCCTAGAGAGGACATATATCCCATCCACTGCTGTCATATATGAGCAACTAGGTCTACGCGCTGCAAAATATTCCTAGAGGTGCCATTCCTCAGTTAGTTTTATGGCAGCTACACCTGGCTGTCTTCTGATAATAGCAAAATTGTGTTTCCTTAATGCAAGTTTCTGGTGAAATTGGTGAAGAATTTTTAGAATATGCGAGGCAATTGCTTTGCATCACCAACAGCCTCTAATTTATGCTGCTGCTTATTATACAGCACTTCAACCAGGCAGGCACCCAAGCCATTTCTCCTGTAGAAGAACAACCTGAGATGGGCTATTTGGGTATGAAATAGGTACTGAAGTCTATCATGGCAGTGGAAAGCTGTAGTCATACATCACTGCATGACATAATTTTTCATCATCTTCTGCCAGCTGAGCTGTGATGAAGGTGTTAGTAAGTTTGTCAATTGTCAGGTCATAAAACTGATCATCAGAGTTGCACGAAAATGTGCAAACCTTTGAAAGCAAGCCAGGCTTTCAGGCTGCTCCAGCAGTGAAATATTGGCCTTAAAGTTTCCGATCCCTCAACGGGGGCCTCAGAGGAGGTACAGGCAGTCCCCTGTGCCCTGCATGTCCATGCCGCATCCACCTTAACATCAACATGTCCCATGTGCTCCTCCAGCAATGTTTCCATTGAGGATGGCCTCTTATTTCAGCAAGGCACTGAATAGATACATGTTGAGTTGTGCAGGCTTCCCAGTCATTTCTTACTCAGCACAAAATGCAGTGACAATGATTATGTGTAACGGGATGAGATAACTAACCAGTACAACACAGTGGTTACGTGAAGTAACAAGCAAGAAAAAAAAAATCAAGCAAGCTAAAGATCATAGCCTAGAACTGGAGAGGAGGGAATAGCAGATGATTTTGCAGTGGCCACTTGTTGCAAAAGAGCACTTTGGCATTTGGTGAGTAAGCCAAGGCCTGCTCTGTTCAGGGGAGCCCCAAGGTGTTTGATTTACAACCAGCTAAAAATGCTGCAAAACTTTGAAAGTGTATTTACAGCTTTCCTTTCCCCTGTCTGCCTGCTGGCACATATGGAATTATGAGGTACAGGTTTGGGTCATTACTGTGGTTTTACTCATTTGCAATTGTTCCATGCGGCATTTGGGGGCATTTTATGGATCCCTAAAGAACCACAGGCCACCCCATGAGAAACAGCCTGGTAAAATGAGGTGGAAAATTTTCACTTCATGTGTCACTGAAGTTCCTTGGTACCATAGGAAAACTGGGAGGAGAAGAGTTGTGGATCTTGGTTGCATTGCATAAAGCGCTACTTTCTTGTACCAACAAATTTTTTGCTTTGAAAGAAGCTAGACAAGTCTGAAGTTGTTGTGCAGCAAGCACACCATTCTCAGTGGGGAGAGCATCGCGTGCTGCAAATGCACCCAGCCCCGTCCCAGGCAGACCACACAGCCAGCAGGTCCAGGCCAAACTTTCCAAGAAGAGCAGCTGTACAGACCTGTCCCTCATTCCTCAGCCTCACTGGGGACTGGGAGACAGCAGGAGGCAAGGATGCAGCTCTAGCAAGGTGGCCCTGCCCTGCCTTTCTATGTTCTACAGAAGAATGAATTCATCAGAGGTAATCAAAGCATTGGTCCAGTGCACCCATTCCTCCTGGCAAAGCTCACCTCTCTGACCACCTCGTGGCTACCACAGTGTGTTGTCTCCACACCTCACAAGGATGTCAGTCCCTGAATCACTCAAACAAGGTGTTTTTGGTGGGGCTGGGTTACCTACTGGCTACACAGGTCTAACTCCAGAAAGACAGTTGAGGAATGCAGGTATTTGGGACTTCTCTGGAGAGACCCTGCTGAAAGATCTCTGGGGGGTACTGTACTAAGCATAAGCCTGCCACCCCCAGGGTTTGGAAGAGAGCAAATTCCTTCCAGGATTATAGGATTAAGAAGCTGAAAAGTGATTCAAATTCGTCATTAAACAGGAAAAAAAAAAAAAAAAAAAAAAAAGAGAGAGAGAAAGAGACATGAGGGGAAGCTCTTCAATGCATGCATCACTCGACGTGTTTTCCTTGTAATTAAAGGAAGTTATTGAAAAATATTTGAGGGGATTAAATGCTCAGTGTATATGTGCCGATCAAATAACACAAGAGTCTGCATTCTTCTGAGTAATCAATGGAGTGACTTGAATGGGGAGGTTCAAAAGAGCACAGTTATTGTTAAAGTGCCATTGTAATGGTATTCACCATACTGTACGGCAGATGGACAGGCCCAAGGGTTTCTCAGCAGGGTAACTTTGCTGTGGCTGAAAAAACAAGGACTTGGAGTTCATATGTGGGTATTTCCACACTGATTATTAACATTTACTCTTCCTTTTTTCTGCCTCCCAACCTAAATGCAGAAAGAGATGCTCCTAATTTCCCACAAAAGGCTTGTTTGGGACCAAAACTTCATTTATCTTCCTTTTGTGCAAGCAAAATAGGAAAGGAAAAGCCTAAGCAAGAAAGGTGGGTAGAAAGAGAATCCAGGTTATAAAAAATGGGACTCATACTATAAACAGGGAGTTGTACTTACCATTATTCTTTGCTCTGTCCTCTGATGGCTTAATTGTAAGAGACCGTTATTTAGCCATTAAGAGTTCATTATGTCCTAAACACCTGGTGTCTAGAAGAGACAGTTTGTCCAAAGGTCTGTAATACTGCATCATGACCACCTTAATGCTCTGTGAGTGTTTGCCCATACATATGGCTCTATGCAGAGGTCTTCACTTTATTATGGCTTTTCTTTTGGGCAGTGCAAGTGCTGGCAATAGTCACAAGTGGCAGGTCTAGCAGAGGAAGGGATCCGAAGCGGATTGGAAGATCATGAAGCTATGGGATTTTTGGCCATTTTACATCAAAACTTGAATTGGATTTCCTTGTGTTACCCATGTCATGTTTTCCTATTTTCAGCAGTCCTACAGGAGAAAAACTCCTGACTTTAGAGAAAACCTGGCCCCAAGGTTGTGCCTGTCTTTGCTTCTGCTCTGCCATACAGCCTAAGGCAAGATGCCTCACCTTGTTAGCTCCATTTGTATTTTACAAATGAGTAGATTAATAATATCCACCTCAATCCCTGGAGCATGTGAGGTTTAATTAATGGATGAAATGTGCTTTGAGATCTTCACATGAAAGGTTCCATATAATTGCACAGAGAAAGGTGATACTTGTCTTGTACTTTCTTTTTATTTAGAAACTCACAAAGTTGATGGGAAATCTCTCCTCTCCTCTCCTCTCCTCTCCTCTCCTCTCCTCTCCTCTCCTCTCCTCTCCTCTCCTCTCCTCTCCTCTCCTCTCCTCTCCTCTCCTCTCCTCTCCTCTCCTCTCCTCTCCTCTCCTCTCCTCTCCTCTCCTCTCCTCTCCTCTCCTCTCCTCTCCTCTCCTCTCCTCTCCTCTCCTCTCCTCTCCTCTCCTCTCCTCTCCTCTCCTCTCCTCACATTAATAGACCTATAGTATTCTAAAAAAAGTGCAACAAATAATATCCTCATTTACTAAGACTAGAAGGTCACAGAAGTACCAAAGGTATGGCCATCTGGAGAGTGAGCCATAAGTCTGGTACCAGTGCTGGTCACCTTTAGAGGACACTTTCTCTCTGGAGGTACCTATGGCAGATGTCTGAACAGATCAAGCTGGAGAGGTCACTGCATCCATCCTCCTTAAGGCAGGAGCAGCTCTGTCTCAAACCACTCAACAAACATTCATCTAATTTGCTCTTACATACATCCAGCAGAGGTGAGTCCTTCAGGTGACCTGCACCAACACACAACAATCTTTACCATTTACTAGTTTCTTACAAAGTCTCATCTAAATTTCCTTCACCCCAGTTTAATTACATCATTTCTTATGAGCAGTACCACATTAGTTCCTTTCTCTATGCTTTGGCCACTCATATTAAATCAGTCTGGAATTTGATCTAGCCAGGAAATGAATCAATTTCAGACATCCCATTATCCTTGTGCTTTTGCCTTGCCAGAAATGTCCAAATCAGGATGACTGTTTCCTAGCCAGTGACTTCAGCCCTTTTTAGGCACTTAGAAGTAAACTTTCTTGCAGTGATCCTTAGCACACTGAGTACCCAAATAGAAGCTAATAGATACTCTGAGAGTAAGTCCTGTTTATTTTGGCAGCTCTCTGTACAAGTAAAAGTCTGATTATAGGTATATACATAAGAAAGTGAGGTCTGAAACACTGTACTTTTTTCTCTTCTTTTCCTTTCAACTACTCTGACAAGTCAACCATGCATCTTCTCACTTCCTCCTTCTAAAAGCTAACCAGACAGCATATGCCAGCATCAAAATTTCCCACTTATCTTTTGTTTATCATTCAGTCACCTCAAGCATATAGCAGAAAGTTTGAGCTGACCATAGGGTATGGTATTTTTTAATAACTGAAAGCATGATTTGACCAAGTTGCCATTTAAAAAAAAAAATCACAGTCCAGTCTGCTTTGCATAGTGCCACACAACGTCAGTAGGTGCTGAAAATTAGCAAGACTAAGAGAAAAGTAAGCTTTGGATTCCTGTGTTTGATGCTTTAGAGATTAATGGAGTAGGTATTTTTTTAACCTTACAATTATGGTTAATAAAATAGTGGATGAGGAATGGGTGAAATAAGTTTTTTAATTATTTTTATTTATTTTATTTTTATTTTCATTTTGCTCCACAACATGCTTAAGCAAACGTGGTCGCCTGATCTGCAAATAACAGTTTCCTTGGCAAAATGGTTTGGGATGGTACTGGAGAACTTTAGTTAAAGAATAACACTTGCAAAAAAAATAATCTGACAGAGAATAAATATTGAACTTTTCCACTTGTTTTCTTCTTTGCATGGAATGTACATGACAAACCTAATTCATAGCTGCTAATGTCGTAGTTAATGTCAACAGAGCTATAGCTGGAAAGGAAATTACCCAAGCTGTCATGATTTCACATCCTTTTTGTAATTTCTTCTCCTGGACAGATTGCTTTTTCATGACGACAGATACTGAAACAGACTGACTAGCCAGGCAACTCAGTGTCATACAATAATGTGCAAGTCATGGAGTTCTGTATACAAAGAAATTACCCATGGAAAGTACCCACCACAATGACAAAAACAGAACAAAGCGCACGACCAGAAGTTAGACAAGTGCAAATTACAGTAAAGGGGTAAATGTTTAACAGATTAAGCCAAGTTGGTTCCTGAGGATCTACTGCCTTACGATATGATAGGAGGGTTTTGCAGAATATATGATTTGGTTAAACTTTACTGGACTCAAGGATGCAAGGAGTAACCAGGGTAATTGTATGGTTTGTAATATACTGGCAGTAAGGGCAGATGAAGACTGACTTGCTTTACCTTTGGTCTATGATCACCAGAGACCTATTTCAGTAATCTCTCAACCTCAATTTGGCCAACACAAATTGAGGTCCTGATGGCCATCACCTTAAATGTTAGAAATATTGGCACTACAGGAAATCCATACACTATGCAAATAAAATGTCAGTTTTTCACTGTTCTTTTGCAATGGGATGAGGCAGTGGTGAATTATGCCAGGCTGTAAAGTGTATGTGAAAACCATTAGAAAGCTGCTTTAACCAATGAGACTTATCATGATAATAAGTGTTAGGGCTGGTAGTCAGTAGTAACAGGGTCAGTGCCTCAGAGAGCAGCTCATTGTGGAATACCAAGAAAAAGGAAAGTGATTAACTTGAGTTTCCGAGGGAAAATGAGCAGTCCACGAGTTCAGTACAAGATTGTCTGTAGTCCTGCTAAGTCTTTGTTTCTCCTTCCTTCAGCAGCAGGAGAAAATCCCTGCTTCAATATGTGTCTTTCTCACTGCTAAATCCATTAGCATTGGGAATAGCTGGAACATAGAGGAAACCTAAGGATCTGAGCAGGAGAGAGACCCAGGAAGTCCTGAGTTCTCATGCTAAACTTTGGCAAAAATAAAAATAAAAATAATAAGTAAAAATAAAAATCAAATCAAATCAAATAAATAAATTAATAAATAATAATAATAATAATAATAATAATAATAATAATAATAATGGCCCCTGTAATTTCCTTTTCTCCCTGCGAAGAGGTTAACTCCATAATTATTCTAAGTAACAAGATCTCTGCATGCTTGGCAAAAAGCCAGAGATTCATCTAAATTTGTGGTCTTATTTCCCTGATGTTCAGGCCAATTGGTGCACTCAGGCTGCAGAATGAATTGCAGATGTAGTGATCTCATGTGCCGCATTGGTAGAAAGCTCAAAAATGTTTACCCTTGAGTTGAATGCAAATGCAAGAAGAAGGATTGACTGCCTGCAATCTGAACATGCAAAAAGGAAGTCATCCTCCCACCTCCCCCAGCTTAATCCTTCACTTTCCTGCCTCATCTTTCCCGTCTGTGAAATGGACACAATTGCAAGGCAAGACTCAGCTTTGCCCTGAGAAACTGGAATGAGCTAGACCTTTGGAAAGGACTTTGAAGATAGATTATTGGTTTTTATTACGGTGTGCAACACTTCCCACCATGAAACATTATATGCATTATATGAGAATAAAGGTATAATTCTGCCTTGCCCAAAAGTAATGCTATCCTTCCACCATAAAATCTTGCTGCTTTGTTGGGTGTAATTCTGCAGGGTTTGACAGAGTCATTTGTAACCATTGCCAGTGCTATGTGGTTCTGTGGTTCTGCACAGCTAACCTGGACCTGGTGTATTTTTTTTTTCCCCTGCTTTTTTGGAGGGGATTATGTATTGTGACTTTTATCTGATACATTTCCTTTCTTCAGGAGGATTAAGCTCCAGTTGTTTTTCTGCTAGCAGTGAGTATCATTTGCAGCCTAAGAAATATGATTTCCTTCTTTTAAAATAGGTCAGACCCTTTTGGGTTTTTAACCACAAACAATGGAGTTCAGAGAAAAATCCAAAGGAATATGGACTTTGGAGCCTTTGTGGCTTCTGATGTGAAACAGGCCTTTCTACTGCACTCAGTTGCTTATCAGTTGTGAAAGAAATGTCTAAAATTTCCTAATACCATATTAGTTGCACAAATAACTTGTCCTTTTCAAGTAAGTGTTTAATAATTACGCTTGGTTTTAGTAAAGCTTAGTCTATTTTTATACTTTAACAAATTATATTTTCTAGGGGTAGCAGAAAGAAGGTAAAAAATGAGCTTCCTTTCAATTTTCTGATAGGAAACAAGTAACTCTATTTCAGATGTCTGTCTCATTCAGAGCAGTTAAGAATTTCACGTCGTTTGATATTCTTTTTGAGAAGCCTAGGAATTGGTTACAAGTTCCTACACTCTTGTTAGATTTAAACTCTATTTCATTTTGACTCCAGGGAATTAGTCTGGGTTGAAGTGCATGCATGCATGAATCAAATCATGGTAGTGTTGATGTGTCTCCTTTTAACAAAGAGATCTCAAAGCTCTTCATTACGTGGCCATTTCTCAGAATTTCCGTGTCAGGTGGGTATGGTAATTATATCATTTCCAGAACTGTGAGAACCATGTGCAGTATCTTGAGGAGGCAAGGAGGAGAGGCTGCTACCTGCGCGTAGGTCGACGCTACCTCAAGTTTGATGCACTTTGTGTATAGCTCAAGCAAAGGGATGCAGATGGGGCTGTGTCTGAGAAAAGATGCTTTTAACTGGTTGAGCAGTAGTAATTTCTGTTTAAATGCTTCCAGTCCCATTGATTTCATCTGGCACAGTTTCAGCAGCCTAGATGGGTGAATGTCTGCTGCTCAGAGCCATCAGTGGCCTTAGGGCTTTCTCCAGTGAGGTGTGAGATGTGGGTTGAGAGACAAAGAGCTTCAGTATGGCTCATCTGTGTGATCTAGCCAGCAGCCCTGGTATAAGAAGGGAAGGGGTCTCATCTTTGGCTGAGCTTGCAAAGGGAACAACCTTGCTCAGTTCTTTGAAAAAAATGATTGAAATCTTGCCTTAGGTGAAGATCCCAAGGTGTAGATCTCAACTGGGTCAATTCTGAGCAGTGCAGCCCTTCATCAGGTATTTTTTGTAGTATTTCCAGGAAGATGGAAGCTTTATCAGCTTCCCACTGAGTAGCTGAGGTGGCTTTTTACTCAGTGCAGTGGCTGACATTGGACGCCATAGGCACTAGACAAAGCACAAAGAAACTAGGAAAGGATGAATGCCACCGCAGAGAGCAGATCTAAAATTATAGTACATCACTCTCTTGTTTCTAAGAGGTACCTTACGGGGCCAGCTCAAGACCCTCAGTAAAAGCTGCAGCCCATTAGGTGCCAGAGCTGTCTGCTCTAATCCTGAGAGACGAACAGCAGGATGGCTGCGGCAGGTCATCTCCTGCTGAAAGGATAACAAAGGCTTTGTGTATCACAGGCAGATGGAAGGATGGATAACAGAAGCACACAGGGAAGCAGGTACTTTTCTAATTACCCAGCAAATACTGCTCACCTTCACAGGCCAGCAGAGCTGCCTTAATGTAGCAACAACAGCCATTGCACCAGCCCAAGGAACAGCAAAGCTGCCATGGCAACATTTTCTCCTCAGGGGGTCCCAGGCAGGAGTCTGGCCAAGCCAGCCCAAATTTCTCCTGTGCTTTCTGCTGTTGTGCTGCCCCTCCAGCTGGCTACGAAAGACAAAATCCAGCCCATACGTTGAAAGAGAGTAAGTAAGAAAGAAACTAAGTAAGAGTAAGAGAGTAATTAAATAAGAAATAGAGTAACTTTTACAAGCAGCAGAAGTGTCAAGCTGGGAGCTACCTCTGGTGTGTGCCGTACTCCAGCCACAGCATGTCAAGGATGCTAACAGTGATGTAACCACAGCCTAGGGAGTGGATTGAGTGGTCAAGCCCAAAGCCCTCTCCTATCCAGCTGACTCAGTGAAGAACCACAGACCACCATAAACCACCAATTTATCTCCAGATCACTGCCTGTCTTTCCTCCCATGTAATCCTCCCACCTAATGCTGTTGGAAAAAAGTTGAGCAACCTGACAGACGTTCAAGGAGTATAGAGCAAGGCTTCAAAGTTGTTTTTTTTTTTTTTGTCCCCAAAAAGGATGACACTTTGCCTTTTCCTTTTTAACAAAGCCTTCGTGCAGTGCTCAGCTTTGTACATGCACACCACCACCACCACCACAACCACCCATTTCTCTAAACAAGACACGCCTGCTTTGCATTAATCATTAATTGCCTTGGCTGGAACATGGGCCTCCTGTGTAGATGCTCATAGTGGGACATAGTAGTAAAAGAATCAGTCTTTCTCTTGTTTAATACTGCCTCTCAAGAAACTGAAGATGTCGACTGATGCTTCTTATGTTTTCAAATATTCTCTGTGATGGGAAAACAAAACAAAACAAAACAAAACAAAACAAAACAAAAAACACACATTCCCATGAAGTGGCAGTGGTATTAGGGATCAACAAATACATCCCTTTAGTGAATTCAAAGCATCATTCTTTTTTTTATTTTTTTTTATTTTTTTTTCTTTTTTTTTTCTCTATTTCCATGTTGTCATATAAAAATAGATAGATGACATGTATTACATCTCCTCAAATGCAATTGAGTTATCGCAATCAAAATTTTCCTTTTCCTCTCTAAATTTATGCAAGGAAATAAATCACAGCTATAGTCATGATGAATGCCTGTACATCTTTGTTACAGGCATTGGTTACATCTTTTGTGTCCGGAAGAATGAATAAATATGGTAGTCATGGATGTTGTTGATAGTCTTATTTCAATGCTAGATGTGATTAAGGTGTGATTAGTATAGGCATGATTGATAAAATAAATGTGTCTGGATAGCCTTTGAAGTTTTGAATCTTGCTTATAGTCAAATTACAGTTATCTAGTTTGTGGCTAATTTTATTTAAAAAAAAAAAAAAAAAAAAAAAAAAAAGGAAGATGTGATGTGAGTATGTCATATGGATATGAATCTCAAGCCTCCAAAACAAGGCCTCCAAAGATCAGACTGGGTTTTTCAAAACTCAGGAATGAGTAACTAATGACTTTGCTAATTAATATGCAACATGAAGCATCACTCAAACATTGAACAAAATAAAATATATACTCTACAGAAAACTATTTAGATTTTAAAAGTCAGTAAACAAAATTTGCAGAAATACTGAATCATATTTCCCAAGGAAAAGTAGATTTGAGTTAAGGCAAAATTTGCAAATAAATATTTGAAAATTATTTAAAAAAATAATTGCCTTAAGAAGCTATACCAGCAATTGAACAAATGAGCTGACAGTAGTCCTGGAAATTCTGGGAGCCTGTATTATTTCAAAATTAAAACTTGTGCTGTGTCAGCATTGATTTCTCAATTTACCTTCAGAGATCACAACACTTGTTAAATTGTGTAGAGAAATCACTGCATACCTTTGATGTCTCATCTAAGTAATGGGTCTAATGATACACTCATCCTTTGTGATGTACGCTGAGATTCTCAGGAAAGTATGCTAGATGAAAACTAGATATTCTCTATACATTTATATATGTATTGGGAGGGAAGAGAGCAGGAGGATTGGAAATAGATGCCTGCATTGCCAGAGATCTTTGAGGAAAATAATAGTTTAGCAACAAAGAAATCTCAGAAAAATATATCAAGAATTCTGGGTGAAATGTAGGTGAATGTGATGGATGAAGGTTCAGCTACTTCTCACAGTGACAGATAAGTAATGAGGTTGAACTGCTGTGATTTTGCCTGGAAATAGAATCAATGATGTTCTTAATAGGCTCAAATTGATTCTTAATAGTTTAGACCATCTGCTGAAACTGTAGAATAATAAAACTAGTACTTTTATTATGACCTTCATCTAATGCATGCTAAACACTATGGGAGGGTATGTGGACATTTCTAAATCTATGTTTCGGTTGGACAGCTTGGAAAAAGTAATTTGCACTGAATTTGAGGGTCACGTTGTAGCATGGTTGGTATAAAAGCAAACCCAATGAAGTTCCAGCTGTGTCTTGTTGGCGTTCAACAATTTCACCATCCATTCATACAAGGTGAAAAAAAATAAACCCGCTAAATAACATATATGACTATTTTAAAATAATAATAATGTGTGTTTGGAAATTTGTGTATGTGTACAACTGTATCTTCTTACACAAACTCTGATCACAGAGTTCTTGGGTCACTGAATCATCCAAATCATGGGTGGAGACCATTTACTACAGCATATTCTGCCCTAGGCATGCACACTGTTAACAAGATGTGTTAAAGTTGCTGCCTTCTTCCTTAAGAAGCATTCAGTTTGAAAAAGCTAAAACAGAGCACACAGTTGCAATAATTATGAGATGAAGAGAGTACTGTAAGATAAAGATAAGAGAAATGAAGAGCAGTAGAGATGTTTATACTTACAGATGTCTCCTGCTAGTGTCCATTTTGAAATATCTTGGAAGCGCAAAGTTGGCAGGAACCCTGTTGTTTCTAGGTGTATCTGGAAGCTGATCATAGGAACGTGTTATCTACATGATAAGATTAACTCCATCTAGCATCTATATATAGCCAAAGGACTTTTTTATATGGAGGCATTTTCAATGATATTCTTTCACTTTGGCTTTAGTAGATACAATACTAGGAAAAATAGAAACCTGGACTATCATTTCTGTTATTGATTGTGCAGTGCATGGTGCAGTAGGCTCCTAATCTCTGAAAATACAGATAATGGCAAGAGAATAAAGAGAAGACTGACACTTGTTTCAAATGGCTGTTTCTAACACATTTAGTATTCATGCAGACCCTTATGTTTTTGCTAGTGAATTGGGTGCACTGCCCTCATTGATGTAAAACTCTCCCCAGATGCCCTCACTATCAAATGCAGAGATTTGTTTGAGGTTTGCATCGTTTCATATGATAATTGTGACTGTTTTGTATTGCAACTTGCACACATTGCAATGCCATGGAGCCCAGGTCAGAGACTGGAAATCCTTTCCAGGGGGCTTGGTATAGAGAAGAAAAAGGTGCTCCTGCTTTACTGGAAGCCAAACACTGAAGATAAAAGCTCTCCTCTCCAATCCATGTTTGTCCCATTGCAGTAGAAAATAAAAAAAGGTGTGACTAAAGGTGGCAGTCCTAACTGAAAGCCAGTGCTTAAAAGACATTGTTATAAATGAGGAAAGAGCAAATTGGCTCCCATCTCTGCTCTAGAGTTGAGTCACTTGTTCTCTCTGCCCTTTAATTTCACTGTTCCTGTTGGACATGTAGCAATATTTATTAGAGGTGCTGAGACATAATTTATTAGTATATGAAGCATTCTTCCAGATACCTAGGAAGCTGGGGTATGGAAAAATATCAGTATTAGTAAAGAATGTCATAGTTCAACTTAAAAATGAAGCCATATTTTTCTGCTAGATGGGTAGAAGTTTGTACAAAGATCTTTAGTTTTGAAAGGGAGGAACGGCTGGACCATTTGTCCTTCAGATCTGCTGATTTGAAACGGCATCAGTGCTTCCAGAGCGGAAATACAGCACTCTTCAAAATAGCGGAGGGAAACACAATATTAACCAAGGGCAAATTGGAACCAGCAGTGTTTCTCGATGTGATAGTGGTTAATCATTAAAACAAGGGGCCAGGGGAAGTGATGAATTCTTCATCTTTTGAAGTCTTCAAGATTGAAGGCCTCTCTGGAGGAAACGTTTTAGACAAAAGTTATTGGGCTCAATAGAAGAGTAACGGGGTAAAAATTAAAGCTCTATGACATATAAAAGATAGATGATATACTAGTCCCTCTACGGGTGTGATTCATTTCACACAACTTTAGATGTCTAAAGTTAGATGCCTAAGGCTGAACTGGTCACCCTGAGCTCCCTTTTTTGTCAACAGTAAGAAATAAGCATCCCCAGGGAGCAATCTGTTTGACGTGGATGCCTGCTTCAGAGCTAGGCGAATTGTCCTCTGGGGTACCTGTTCCTCTCCATTGACTTATCAAGGAAGCCTATGGTGACTCGTTCACATTCAGGCATCTCGTTTTGAGATGAAAGACACATTCCTCTGTGAGACACCTAGCAGCTGTGGAACAGCAGCCCTTAATTTATAAGGCTGAGACCTGTTTGGTAGTAGTACTTTGCATTATTTACGAGTCAGTTATCATTTGAGTCTTATTCCCATGTTGATGAAGCATTTTGTGTTTTAAGATGAGGACCTGAGAACATGTCTCCCTTTCTTTAGGGAAATGGATGTGGGTAAAGTAGGGTCAGATCCTTTTCTTACTTACCCTGGTAGATAGTCCCACCAGTCTCACAGGTTTCTGTGGAATTGCCATGCCTTACACTTTAAGAATAAAAGGAGTAACGAGCCATTTTTAAAGGATTAATCCAATTGCCACAGCAATTGGATTCTTTTCCTGCAAGCAATGATCGAATGAATGACAGATCTGGAAAAAATGCAATACATCACAGAGCATTTATAAAGCAAAGACTTTTGAGAAAATCCTTGTTGAGCATGTGGAGACACAGTGTTAAAAACACTTTCATCTTTCATTTCTTCCTGTCTTGTAGTCTTCCTGGCACTCCTCCAAATTCACTTCATCACTTGATGTTGTTTGGTTTAGACCTGTGCCTCTTGTGGATCCTGTTAATAGAAGTCTCCTGTGTAGTGTATCCAAATTCCTTGAGTCTTGCCCTGTTGCTCAAGATGACAAGCCTGTCATCATGTGAGCCACTTGGAGCAGTGCTCCGCCCACATCTGACATTAGCCACTATGTTTAACGTGGGGGCATGACCACCTTACACATCCTCCATCATCCAGAGAAGATGTGGGCACTCGTGGCAGGCTCCTCAGCCCAGCAAAGTCTCGTCTTTCCGTGGACTGCAGAGAGGAAGATGTGACCTAGATGCTTCAGGCATGTTCCCATTTAAGTAGCTTGGGTTCATGGTGCTGGTTGACCTTGGATCACAAACCATTTAAGAAGCTATGTTAGTAGATAGGGCACTTCCAAAGGGGAGTGAGTTTATCACTCTTCATTCAAACGCAGAGAGGTCGAGTAGGGCTTGTGTATGGCCATACAGCTAGTCTCTGTCCCTGCCAGCTGCCTGTCATCAGGCCATCTTCTACTGGCCCATTACCTACTGGGGCAGTTACCCCTGAATGCCCAATATCTGCTGCTGCCCACCTAAGTGATGGCAGAGTGGTCCTGGCATACCTCACTGGTCTGGATAAATTTGAATTCAGGAAAGTCTGTGAAGTAGAGGGGCCATGTAAACGTGTCACTGCAGAAGCCATGCACAGATTGGGGCTGTGCATCACTGACCCTGAAGGTATCAAGATGTTGCATCTATCACAGCACCTGCACAGCCTGATGTGTGGAGCAGTAACGGTGCAATCAGAGGCACAGGAAAGGGCAGGATTGCCATTACTAGGTGTTATTTTTGTAATTTTTCAGCTATGCAATTTTCAGGCTGCCCTGATGCTGTTTAGCCATTCTCCTATTCCCACTTGCTGCTGCAGACAAATCGGATCCTCTCTGATGCTGGGGGACACAACACTCTTGCCACATCCAGCTGTTGCTGACATGATGGTATGTGCATTGCCTCATCCACTGCTGAATTTTCTGTCTGCAGCAGCTCCTCCCAGGGTGACCCCCTGGTAATACGGTGGCTGAGGAGAATGTTAGCCTGCTACCTTCCTTGGAGGCACAAGTCTTGCTGTGACTGAGCTTTCTATGCAAAGGTTGCCCAAGGGAAAACCACTGTGCACTGCCGTGAACTGTAGATAAGGAAGAAACTTTTCACTTTGGGATCTTAGACTTCCTTTCCTCCTGTAGAATTTCATGTTTAGCAGAGCAGGTTCAAGTTTTCACTTTTTTTAGTGCAGTTTTCTCTCCCTCATGACTGACTCCCACTGACATCAACAGCAGCTTCACTGGCGGCATAAGTACAGAAAACACCTAAGGGGACTCTCCATCAGGAAACAAACAGCTGAAGCCTTTAGGGTGACCTATGAAACCTCTGAAGTGACTTTTTTTTTTTTTTCCACTTTACCAGAACTTGCTAAGGTCTGATAGATCACAAGAAGCGCAGGGAAATACAGAAACCTCTTTATATTTGTTATCCTTTTTTTTTTTTTTTTTTTTTTTTGAACTCACTGAGAATGTACCCTTCTCCCAGTAAAGGGAAAATTGGAAAAGTTAATTAGTTTTCTTGAGGATAAGAAAGTGTGTTAGTAAGCATCATTACTGCTCTTCAAGAAGTAGTTCATGGAGAACAACCTTATGGAGACACACACCAACATCCAGACTAGCTTATGACTCAAGATGCCTTCTGCTATCTTCTCTTCTGAAAGAGTTGAATCTTTGCTCCTATACTGTGGGAATAATTTACTAAGAGATTATAATAGGTTATAATGTGTGGTGGTGTTTATGGGCAAGCCCTGTGAGGTGCTAATCCCATTTTGGGAGATGCAGAACATCTTCTGTGGTCCAGGATGTGCTTAACGCTGCACCATGGTTGCCAGCTGACTGCCTTACATCCCAAGCCTCTGCTACAGCTGGAGGACAGCAGTGGGAGCCGTGCAGGGAAACATGAATGATTTTCTTTCATCATTAAATGAATGGGTTCATGTTTAGAAAGCTAACGCTTATAAATGAGGATATAAGGATCTAAACCCTTTTCTGTTCCTGCTAACAAATGCTTGAATTCAACAAAAGCTGGCCTTCATTCATTTAGGAAAGCTTCCTAGATCCTAATACTGAGTAAATGAGTTGGTTTGTAACTCTTGAGATTTATTAAATATTGGAACCTAGGAGCCATTACACCAGTCAAAGTCTTATTATTTTGTTATTACAAGCTTCCAATTACCGACTGTGGCCAACACCAGATGCTTTAAAGGAAAGTGCAAGAAGCCATGCTGTAGAAAAGAACAGTAGGTACAATTTGCTCATAAGAAAAACTGCTCCTTATCGACTGCCCCACTCAGTGTTTGGCATATATCCTGAGACATGACAGTTTATATCTTCTTACATGTACATATTTTAAAGTGCTAGTAATTTTCAAAGGAAGGGTCTAGCATTTGGGAGGTCTGAGTGAGATTGATGGATTAGCCCCCACGGGGCTGGGTGACATTGACCAAATGACATCATCTTTCTACACCTCCACTTACCCACCTAAATGCCATCACAGATCCTGACACCTGTGAGATTTCTAAGATCTATGAACTCAAACTGTGACTGAACTGCAAGGGAAGGTTAAGTGAAAAAATAAAATAAAATAAATAAAAAAATAAAAATCATTCTTGTGTCATTAATGCAAGCAATTATTACAAGTAGTGCCTAAGATAGCAAGAAGTTAAACTAGTTCAAGAGAACACAATGTTCTGTTCTCTTTTTTTGGATTGTGTACTTCAGGCACTTGGCAGTGCCTGTGTGCAAACTGATGGGTGTGCAATCAATTTGGCTGTTTCTCCTGTGCGGTCTCTTCCCTGCAAAGCCTCCACTTATTTGTGTGGATCCTTCACTAGCAGCGAGAGAAGTGCACTAAGTGCTGAAAGAAAAAATCCCCTAGGCAGTCACTTCTGATCAGACTCTTCACTGCTATTATTTCAAAAAGAGGAGCACAGAAGTACAAACAGAAAGTCCTTATTCTGTTCATCTTCCTATAGCATACTTAAGAAATTCTTTCGTCCTGCCTTTGCAAAGAGGGAGCTAGGAAACAAAAGACATCTGAAGGCAAGAGATGGGTTGCTCACCCCAGATCCTGTTTGAAGGTCACCTTGCAGTTCTCTGTGGTTCAGAGTTGTTTTTATTATTTGTCTTTTAATCTTTTTTTTTTTTTTTTTAATTCTTTCCCTAAGCTAAATGACAACTTATGAAACTTTGTGGTTTGGTTGTTCTTAATGTGAGTATTGAAAAATAATAACATATAAAATATAAAATAATAAAATAAAAAATAATAAAATAAAATAAAAATATAAAATAATGCCGAACGCATGTGACAGAGGATTCCCTCCTCCCACTCCCAGCTCCCTCCCCATCAGCTGCTGTGGCTCTTCATCGCCTTCAACCCCTCCTAGCTCTCAGAATATTTTGGTTTCCATTCTCAGACCTGTGTCTTTTCTAGTAGCTGGTTGTTTCACAGTGTGGTCAGTGTTTGTGGCAGGGATCAAACCCACCTCCAGACTCTCTTCTTCCCACTTCCCCCTCTTTGCCTCTGCAAAGTTCACAGAGATGCTGGGCTTCCTGGGTTCATGCTGAGAGGAACTGGGAGAGAAAGGCAAACCATGAATACAGGATGAGTGAAACAACCTGCAGAGTAGAAAACGCTGGTCCACAGTTTGAAATGGGAAGGGATGTGGTAATGCTTCAGGGCTCTGTTTTTAGTTTATGGTTCTTTTGCATTTATTCTGTTGTTGAATGTAGTCTATTGTTGCAGATTTTAATGAAGTGACCTCAAGTCTGGGATCTCTCCATAACACCTGCGATACCTTTCCTCTGTTGGGAAGTTAGTGAGGTGTCAGGAACCACTTGAGAGGCAATACCCATGGTCTTCTGCTGTGGTACACCAAAAACGTAATACTTAAGTGTATTTCCTCTTCTGGGAAAGGGACTGCAAGCTCAAAGTACAACTAAGCTTTCATAAAATACGATTTTGCATGAAAGCAGTTGGAGATGGACAAAAACAAATTTAAGAGCATAGGCTAAGCACCAAGCGTAGGCATGTCTTAATTTAGAGTTTCCCAGATTAGATTTCATCCCACTCCCACAGAGTCACTACACCTAGAGAAAGGCCATGTGCTTCCAGCAGCTGCTGGGATAGGATAAAATGGAAATTGCTTCTGCTCTGGTGTGACCCCAGCAAGTTTCCTTTGGAATATTCCACTGAAAGTTCTCCGGTCATTACAGAATAAACTGGTGGGAGAGTTACAAGTCTGTCTCTGTTTCCTGAATACATTAGTTTCTGCACAAGACATAAGTGATTTTATAGATGGCATTTTCCTTTTGGGGGGAAATTCCTGGGTGGGAGTGGGCCCCGAGTGTTGCATTTCAGGTGAGAAACATGCTCCCAGCCCTCCTCAGAAACTGTAGTTATGAAATATCCTATGGATTCATTCATATAGCTTGCAGTAGTTTAGTAAAAGGTGGTAATTTTTCTATAGTGTTTTTCTCTCTTTGGGTTGGTTTCTAAATGCTGTATAGCAGTTTACAATCCCAGTCTCAAAAAGTTCATGGGACAAAGCAGGAAGTGTTTCTTGTAGGTTATCAAGTGCTACAAAACCTAATAAAAATAGAATAGAAATATTAAATATTCATAATACTCTTACAACCCTCCTGAGAAATGGCAAAAGGCACCAAAACATTTAATTCAGTAACATCTCAAGTATATGCATGCAATCTGTTGTTTCATTAACATCAAAAACTGTGTAACAACACAACAGCACAGGACCCTTGTAGCAACTCAGTTTCATCCATTATAGTAATTTAATATGATAAATCTTCACAAAAAAATACATATATATGAGCTAACATATACTCACTTCAGATCCTTGCAGTATGAAAAAGAGAAAAAGCAAGAAAGCAAATAGAAGTTAAGAGGGGAAATATCAGCATACATATACATAAAATACTGCCTGTCTTGGCTTTGGCCTTGACATTTCACTTTCAGGCAGTACTGGTCCCTTCTGAGTGCTACATATTCTATATGATCAATAATAAAGCGAGGTGCCATCAAGAATATGAGAGTATACGTGCCAGGAGTGCAGGTATTCCCTTTAGAATAATTGTGTACAGAAAAATTTGTGAAATATGGGCATATGACTGACTGGCTAATCCCCTTGAATATTCCTAGGGAAGCAAACAAAGAAAAAGCAACCCTCCCCCCCCCCAAAAAAAAAAAAAAAAAAAAATCTCTATCAGTAGTCCCCGGAGATAAAGTCTTATCCTAAAAACACTGACCACTGTAACCTAGTCTATGAATCATGGCACGTAGGCATGAAGAGTCACATTCCATGTTGACACAGACCTTCAGTAGTCCCATTAAATGTAATGGGGTTGCACAAGATGTAAATCACAGTAAAATATGAACCCTGATCTAATTTCTTTCTCTGGGATGAATTACTTCAAGGCCATTTTTTCTTATTTCCTTCTCCTGTAAAAATCTTAGGAAAACAGATTTTATTTTTAAAGAAAATTACTCTAAATACTGTTAATCTTCAAGTAAAAGCTGCAGATAGTTCCCTATACATTTTCAAATTCCACTTTAAAGCACAGGAAGATATTTTTTCATGTTTGAAAGTTTAAGTCAGCAGCAGGGTTTACTGCACAACGTCCTCATGGTTGGAATTATTTTAGCAGTGAACTAAGTAGGCAAGTACAATATACTTTTTTCCTATATTGGATTACGCTGTAAATTAAAATATCTCTTGTGGTGAAGATCTAGATGTCCATTGCATTATTTCCATAGTAATTAGAAGAAAAATGACCCTTCCAATGGTGAAACTCAATTATGGTTGTGAATGTTCAGCAGGGACCATTGTACCTATTGCAAAAGGATAGCTGGAATGGCCTAAAAGGTTTTTCCAAATGGGATATTTATGATCCAGTGAGTGGTGGATTCCAAGGCACTAACAAGTAGGGATAACACCAACACTTGCAACAGCCTGTATACATGTCTCTATGATGAATAAGAGTGAAATACAATAAATCCACTTTGGCTTTTTTATTACTTCATCTTCCATTCCTAGAAAGAGACCCTTTTAACCAGCATCAACCATTAGAAAATTAAAAGGAAAGAAAGAAATACCATCCAAATCTTGACCATCCTGTTTGTACACGTATAAATGTACAATTGCAGTATATGAAACATTCTGTCCCATAAAAATTAGATTTTTTTTAAAAAAAAAACATATTAACCTGTCACAGAACTTTTAAATTTTTTAATGGATCACAAAGTTAGAGACGTTAGAGGCTTTGTAACACCATGTAAAGGTCTATCTCCATTTCCTCATTCGATGCAACATGTATCTAAAGATACTATGATTGGATGTTTGTTTTTTTCTTTTTTTTTTTTTTTCTTTTTCTGTGCAGAAGGTTGCTCTAGGTCACCACTGAAGGCATTAAGTATTGGACCATCATATTTTTCCTTATTGAGTCCTTCACAAATGATCTAACTGAGGCACATGACATTATAGGGATGGTGGGTCAGATATCCTCATGCTGCTGAAAAAGCTCTAAATGTCCTCAGAGTTGTCTGAAACATACCAAAAATAGTTCACCTGTTACATAGGTGGATAATCAGAATATGGGTGTTGAGTGGTGGTTTACAGGTTTCATCAGTACGTTTTTGGAATGTCTTGCATAACTGATTCATGGCCTCATCATCCATGATTAATGTGCTATAAAGTTACAGGAATGAAAACCTCTCTCATGCACACAGTGAAGCAGGGTCCCTGCAGTAAAAGAGCAGTATGTGACCATGTAATTAAAACCTGTGCCACTAATCTGTTTGCACAAATGGGCTGAATCGAGGTCACGCTTGCAAACTCATTGAGTCATAAGATCTTTCAGGTTCTTATCTTTACCAGTCATAAGGCTTTTGTGATTCTTTTTTCTTTTCTCATCAAGTTTTCATGTCATTTGTTACATGGACTTATTATGTAGGTTGTAAGAACTTATGAGATTACTTAAAGTTTACATGGATAAAAATGTGTGGAAATGTTGACAAGTTAATGAAGTTCCTCATGCCTGAGAAACTGTTCGCTCTTCTTGTATGGGCCATAATGTATCAGCTACTTGGTGATGTTATTGCCCTTCCCTTTACTCCTCAAGGGCAAGAGAAGAAAGCAGTTGATTCAGTTAAACACAGTGGATGTCTCCACTATATTCAGGTACCTGAGAAGACCTGAGCCAAACCAGCCCCCTGTTGTAGCAGGCAATGTAAGGGACAGGTCCTGCTCCATGAAGTTTGCAGGCTAAAGCCAAAATAAGGCTAAAGCCAAGAGAAGGGAAAGATTATTATTTCTCTCCTTTTTAGAGAGAGTGATGGCATTTGAGACAACATTTTGCAAAGATTTGACATCTTCTGAAAACAATGTTTTCATCCTTTGGCTCCAGCCATAGTCCATGGACCTCCAGAGCATAAATTAGATTTTTAATTGGCCCAGTCACCTGTGGAAGGACTTCTCTTTCTCTCTTACTGACCACAGAAATGCCTCTGGGTGACTATGTTCCTAAAGGAGGAATCTTAACTGGGAAGGGAATAAGCCCAATCCCTATTAAATCCACTTGGAAAAGCCTAAATAGGAGCTGGCCTCATCGGAAACGTTGGCTGGTAATCATCAAGTTCCTTGCCCAAAGTCAAAGCAGATATGAGAATAAGAGGAAATAAGAGATCTTTGAAATCCCTATCCAGTGTCATAATCACAAACCCCTCTTTCCTCTGAATGAGCTTTTTCTTGTCCTTTGGGCTTGATTTTTCAGTAGGTTAAATATGCTCCTTATCAATACTTTATCAGCACTTCCCAGTAGTAGATCCACTCTGACAAGGAGCAACAGTTCACTGACTTTTAATGGAGATTCCTCCATTTTCCTTTGATGGGGAGGTCAATAGCTTACATATGACTGCTTTAAACTTTAAAGTATTTAAAGTGTTGCAGACACATGAGAGAAGGTGGGGAAGGGACAGTGGTAGTGAGAAGAAAGCCGTACACTGGCTCACAGTCAGGAGACCCCTCTCTGATTTCAGATAGGTCCAAAGGACTGCCCTACCATACTCAGAAGAAAGGCTAATCCCTGGGATCATTATATTCACAATCCTGCCTTATGATCTTTATAAATCTCTCTCCGAACACAGAGGATGAACATCCTAGTGGGATTGTCAAAATGCTTTTTTTGTACGAACGCTTGGTTCAAAAGGAAACAGAGCGCTGTGAAGTGTCCGTAAAGAAGCAACCATCTGAAGGTCTGCCTTATGAAAGATTAACTTGCATCCCACAGCTTCCTTTTTTTAAATTTTTTCTTATTTTTTTTTTTTACAAAAGCTATTTATAATGGTTCACGATTTAAATGCACACTGTTTAATTATTTATGCATCCTGAGCTGTTTTTTCAGCATTTAGCACTTTTGCCGTGGTACTAACCTTTTTATTTCACACCCGTGAAAGCACACCCTGCACTGAGCACAAAGCAGTATCTAAAGGGCCCCTGGAGAGTGCATGCAGCAAGTGTGCAAGGCCTGCTTAAACATGTGTGCAAAATCAGTTATTTGCCTGATTGCTTTGACCAGTAAGTCAGGGAGTGTGGGAAACCTTCTTCCACCCTGGCAAAATGGTTTCAGACCCTGCTTGGAAGTCAGAAGGTGTTGGGTGGTATTTGGCCTCTCTCCTCTGCTTCTGCATCTTCCCTTTTCTCCATTGTGCCCTCATTACTTGAATGCAAGGGCTTTACGGCAGATTTTTTGCTGCATTTTTGATGCCGATGTTGCAGCCAGGCACATGCATTGCTGTTTGAGTGTCCAGATAATCACAGTGAAATAATGAATAGATATAACTACAATGATTCTTATAAATTACTAAAAGAAAGTATAGAAGTGAAGGCCTGAATTCCTAGTCCAGTCTCCCTTTGTGGCACAAAGGCCTTGAATATCTGTCCTTGGTCAAATCTTTCAATGTCTTACACCTTCTCTGGTGTGGAAATCAATGCAAACAGGCTGTCCTTAGTGCAGAGGATCAGGATGGATTTTGTATGGCTTTCATATTCCTGTACAAATTTTGTAGATCTTGTTGGACTGGAAATATAGAAATTAATTTTTATTATGTGTAAGGTTTTAATTATACCTTCAGAAGATACATCCTCAGGCAGGTTTGCTAATGCATGAATATGGTGCATGGATAGGAGCCGTTTTAAAGGCACTTGACACCAAGAGAAAGAACAGGAGAGAAGAACCGTGGGAGAGCTTCTATTTAATGATGCTGTTTAGGATTGATCCTTGCTGCAGGCTTTGGTAACACAGACATAGACCATGCCCCGGCTTAACATGCCTGCATTTCTAATGCAAGGAAAGTCAGGACTCTGATCCTTATCTCTGTCAGAGACTTGTAAAAGTGGGCTCGAATGCACATGGAAGTGCTGGTCCAGCAGCTCTGTGTGGTTACTGAAATCCATCCTTGCTTAACTTTACATATCCTTGTTTTTGCCCCTCTTGACCATCAGAGACCATCCTGGAAGACATTTTGTCAGACCTGTATCAGAGCAGCCTACCTCTGATTTTGTGCAATACAATTCTGCAACAGCAGAAACTCTGGGATTACTGTGGAGACACGGAAAGGAAGAATGAAAAAGATGTAGGCAGGTCACCTCAATGCCTCACTTCCTATCCTTACACAACTGTTTCCTGCAGCATTTTTTCCATCCCTATTATTTTGTCTAGTCTTATGTCTTCAAAAACTGGGTTTCCTGTTGTATTTGTAGGCTGCCCTATAACTTAATACATCTCGCTGTCAGCAGGTTCTAACATTAAGCCTGAATTTCCTTTCATTTCAACCCTTTTCTCTTATTTGTTTTGTGGAAAGCCAGCTGTCTCTTGAGCTGCTGATACCCAATGCTGTGGCTGTGAGGGGGAGTTTTGCTCATCCTCTTGGCATTTGGTAGTCTCGGTTTTACAAGGGAAACTATGCCTGCATTATCAATTACACCTGCGTTTGAATATAAAGATCAGCTTAAAGGAAGACAGATGCCTTAAATGCTCAGTGTGGTCACCCTGGAGAGGGAATGTTTCTGGATCAAGTCAAATTTAACTTTATCTGGGAGTATATTGCAATCAGACATTGTCCCTTTTCCATCTGCAAAGTAATCTGCAGAATCTGAGCAAGTTTTCTCCAAGGGAGATGTCACGGCCTATTGCGAAATAACTCTTCATTTTCCAAAACACTCTTGCAGCTCAATCTTTCCCATACATGGAGTCCCCTCTCTCCAGCACACAGCAGTAATGATACCCGTTCTGTATATAGCGTCTGCCTGATTTTTTTTTTATTTTTATTTTTATTTTTTTTAACACGAAAACGGGATCAGGAATTTTGAAAGCACTGGTGTTTATTCCGGGAGAAATACATCCAAGACAAGTGAACTGTCAACACCTACTTCTCAATAAACAACTGTCAGGGATTTGAGTAAATGAGGGCTGCGTGTGTGGGTGTGTGAGTCTGTTGGTTATTTAATTACTCCATGAGTCGGCTCGTATCCCTAGTAACCTTCATGTTTTCATTTGAGTTACACCATAGCTTTGCAGTTATTTTCCCCAAACCATGGCTGGTTCTGAGACAAGATTGTTAGACAGCAGCCTGGCTTTGTTTGCTGCCCGTGTTACTGTAGCGTGGGCAGAAAATTTAAACAGGCACCTATGACCCCTCTTATGTGCTTCAGTGAGGGTTTTGTGCTGCTCTGATGCGTCTTAGGCTCCCTCACTAACTCCCGCATTAAGCAGGAGTTAGTTCTCCTGAAAGGAGAAACTTTACTGGATTCCCATCGGGATATATTGATTGTAAGGGAGAAAACTTAGCTCTCAGCTTCGGTTCACCAACAGAAATCACTGCTGTGGTAGCTCTTGCCATTTGCACAACAAGCAAGTAGTCACAGCACACATTTCAGTTAAAATCTGGGGTCTGCCTACTGCACAGGCCTGCTTATGTAGGGCAAACCCACCCAGGTATTCAGGAAAGGATGTCTCGTCCAGGTACAGGGGCTGCTGCCCCTGTGGGAGCAGAAATCACATTGCTGGAGCCTAGACAACACATCAGAGTGGTTGGATGCACCATTGGATGCACCGTTCCCTTGTTTTCTTGGGCAGGGTTTTTTGTTAAGTTGTGTGTTTCATGATGGCACAAGGCCTTCAGGTGAGGTGATGAGCTGAGATGATCAAAACTTAATAAGTTTTGTCTTCTTCTTTTTTCTTCTAATTTGCAATTTTTTTGTCCTGTGTTCCTTTGAGGAAATATTACACATACCTCCACTTCTTCAGAGAAGTGCTGAATTGGAAAAACTCCGACCTAGAATTGGATTATATTATTATTATTATTATTATTATTATTATTATTATTATTATTATTATTATTATTATTATTATTATTATTATTATTATTATTATTATTATTTTACTAAAATAATTATTTATGTGATACTAGTAGTTAGAAACCTCTGACAAATTTAGGCTTTAGTTTTGCCATATAATCATACCACATGAGACTGTCCCTGGACATTTCGAAGACCAGGGCACGCTGAAATCATGGTAGGCATGAGAACACAATGTTGATCTCCAAACTCATAGTCCAGCTAGACCATGCTTACTTCTACAGCTGTGCAGGCAGGTGTGTGTCCAGTAAAATAGCTAGAGGTGATAGGAATAAAAAATTGTCAATTAAAAGAAAGACAGAGGGAACACCAAGCCCTTGAAAGGGTCACCCCAGCAGAGGCCAAGGCTTGATCCATCACCATGGGGGCAAGAAGCCCAGGCCATGCAGGTGGCAACACTCCTACTCCCCATGCCCAGCTTAAACTGATTTCTCTCTGGCATTTTTCATAATGATAAGTTTTCATGTTTTTTCTCTGCTGAATCCTTAAGCCTGGTGAACAGTGACCAAAAACTTAGGCAGAGCTGGGAATGCCTACCTCAAATCTCATTTAACCAAAGCAGAGCCTTGCTAGTCTCTCCTCCATTGTCTGGGAGGGCGGAGCAAGGCACTGCTCTCTAAAGGTGTGGTGATGGGATGAAGCCTCTCTGCGAGCACCACAAACAGAGCAGAGGTGCCCTTGTTGGAAATAACCCACGGGAAGAGCAGAAGCAAAGGATGCCCAAAGCAGGAGACATGGCAGTTCCATTGCATTTTTCCTATGCCCAGCTGCTGTGACCTGAAGTAACAGAATGTGCATAATGAAAGATTTTACTGACAGGCAAACCTCAAAAAAGATTAATTCAAGTTTTAATAAGAAGTCAAAAGCAAGAGCATCTGAACTATATGACCAATGTGAATCCCAGGACCAGATCTGGCTGTTTTTAAATTCCCATTTGTATAATGTGGCAATTTCAGGGAGGGAACAAGGAAATGTTAGCCTCTGCTAACTTTGAAGATGGGTGGGTTTAAATCTGAATTACATGCATAAGTTTGTTCTTTGTTTTCAGAATGCTCTTGTTTGATTGGGAACAATGAAGAAAAGGCACTAAGACTGTGGTGTATCTGAGATTATCTGTTTGCTCTTCCATGGTTTACCTCAAAAAGGAAAGAGAAGTCTTTCATTCAAGAACAATTCAAATTAAGACCTCGTAATGGTAGAGTCTGACTGTGGGGAATGAAAAGTCCCCTGCTTCAGGCTGGAGGGACGGCGTCAGGCAGCCTCTAAAGGTTCACAGCTGGTAGTATTCAAAACACAGTTTCAAAGAACTGCAAGGATACCTACAAAAAAAAATAGTAATGGTAGGTGGAAATTTTGAAAGCTTTGTCAGGAACAATTTGGGCCTCTTTGCCTTTGAGTGGTTGGGAAATGTTTCAGAAAGACTTTTGTCAAGGCATGGATCAGCCCTGATGTGGAACAGCAGGAAAGGGGTTAAGGGCATATTACAGGACACCGACGTAATTGGGGCTGTATTCACCCTGCCTCCCTTTCAGTGCCTATTTTAGGTGCCTGAATTAGATGCTCAGGTGCCCTATATAGTCAGAGGGGTGATTTAGCACACTGATTGCCTCTCTGGATGCCCAGCTGGCCATGCAGGGCACCCAGGCTGCTCAGTCATGTGGTGATTGAGGTTCAGTGGCCAGAGCCATGCTCACAGTTTCCTGCCCTTCCCAAGGAGCTGTGTGGGGCAGGAGGAGAGCCAGTTCTTGCAGAAAGTTAATGGGTGACATCCCAAGCCTGACCTGATATCTCACTGGGTCTCTCCAAGCTATAGCCTTGGTAACAAACAGCTCAGCCCTGGGGGGAAACCTGGGTTTGGATCCTGACCCGAATTTCTTATTTTATTTCACTTTCTCTCATTATTTATTTATTTATTTTGGTTCCTAACTAGAAACCATTTCTAGAGGACAGGAGCTGAAAGCACAAAGGCTTTGCTTTAATCACAACCTTTTTCCTTCTTTCCTCTAAGTAAAAACCCAGTGAGAAGCAGCCAGTGCTGCCTGAAGCGTCCCCTCCTTTTCAAACTGGAGAAGTACGACAAGTCTGCAAGAGAAGGAAATCTAATTACATTGCACATGTTCCAATTTAAGTTGCTGTGGGTTGCTGGGAGTTTGAGCAAGAGAAACACGAGGTCACTGCTTTCCTGTGACTGTGTCCTTTGCTCGATGAGAAATGGATAGACCCGATGGCTTTTCCTGTTGTAATTACCTCCAAGGTGAACAACTGGGGATCTTCCCCACATCCTGCAGTTTGTTTCCTTGAGAAAAATGTCCATCTTAAAATTAAACACCCAGGAACACACACACACATGCACAGACACATGCACACAAGGAGGCAGGTAGAGAAGTGCACATGTGCTGTGATCACAGATGCCCAAATAATCCATTTTGATATCACCACAAAGCTAAAGGACTTAAAAAGCATTGTTCATGAGTAATGCTTACAGCATAGAAATGATATCCCTGTATATCTGAGACACCAATGAATGCCCACGGGCTGGCAGTGAAGGGCTGAGTGCTGCACTGACACACAGTCCTACGTTTATTCTGCTTTGCAGACCGGTGATCGCAGTCATGGCTGTGATACCAATGGTCACTACTGACAGGAAGGCATCATTGCAGCCAGCCCAGAGCCTTTCAATTTTCCCACCCACACTTACACACACAGACCCCATAGCAAAGGATCTGTTTGCACTTAAGCTCCTTGCCACAGGGGCATGATTTTAGTGATAACATACAAAAAAGTACAAACAAACACAGACCATATTTGCCCTACAAGTGCATTTTTAAATATATTTTCAATATTTAAAAACCTTTTCCCACTGATTTGCCTATAAACCAGAGAAGAAATACACAGCATACAGGAAACATCAGCACTGGAATTTCAGTTTCCTTCTTTTCTTACAGTTTTAGTTGACACTGTATTGCTTATCTCATGCTGGTAATGGAAGGTCCATCTTATTCTCTTTGTCCACCTAGATGTTCATTTATTTGAAGTCATTTTAATCTAGATTGTGAAATGCCTTGGGAAAATGTACTTGGAACTTTGGTTTTGGAATCTCCATGTGCACTGAAAGAAGTGAGGATCAGCAAAACTAAATTCCTCTGAAGGATGTGGAAAGACCTTGAGCAAATCACTGTGCCTCAGTATTTCTATCCATAGTGCCCAGAATAATCCTATATCTTCCAGGAGGTGCTTTGGTATTTACTCAGGATAAACTTCAGATAAGAACAAGGTCTTTTTGCTTCTTGCAAATGATGTGATGGATGTCATTCGGAAGAGCACAATGGAAAATACATGCAATAAACTTTTGTAACTTGTTTATTCATTGCTTTATATATCCCCTCCCACATGTAACATACAATGTTCTTACTCACTGAAGTAGTATTTGTACAAAGAGTCCATCAGCAGTTCCTGGTAGAGAAGGGCATGCAGGCCAGTAGAAAAGATTACCTATTCTGGATATATATGCAAGGATATATTTGCTACTAGATGGGAGCATGTATTCTGATGAGACTAAAAACCTCATTTTTAATACCCATTGCTGCAGTCCATCCACGTGAGTCCTTGTCCATCTACACTGAGGATAAACCTAAATACATGTATGTCTCTGGATGGGACAGAAAGGATTTAGGATAATTTTTTTTATGATACTTCATCTACTGAATCCTGGTCTTTGCATCTGGCTTCTGTTTAAATAAACATTTGATCACTAAAAGTAAATCCAAAATAAGTTACATGTCAGGAAGAGATTGCCAGGAAGCCTTGTTTCTCTTCTCTCTTCATTGCTGGAGATATTATACATGCAGGAATTTTGTACCATCAATTGTGCCTTACCTGTTCCAGGAGTAAGAAATAAATAAATAAATAAATAAATAAATAAATAAATAAATAAATAAATAAATAAATAAATAAATAACAATCACTGTAATAAATCTCACATCAGGGAAAACCCAAATTCTCAGATATCCATAACAAGCAGAGCAGTCTGCAGCAGCAGAAATTACAAGCGCTGCACACTGATCTAAAGTCTCTGGCACTTTAAAGTGCACATTTTCCAGCTTTGCCCTTTCCATAGTATTCCATAGGGGCCACCCATCGCAACTGCTGATAAGGTCGTCTGCAGGGTGGGTGATGAATCTGTGCTGATTTCAGAAGGTTTTTTCTATCAGGTTGCAGAAAATAGATACACATGAATCCTTGAGAGAAATCCTTAAAGGCAGAATATGCAGGAATAAGTGCATTGCCTAGTGAGAAACAGAACAAAGAAAAAAAAAAAAAAAAAAACATGAAAAGAGATCCTAACTGAAAATAATAAGTTAATATTTCACCTTGGGTGAAATAGATCTTTCTTCTGATCTGAAGTGAGTTTAAAGCACTCACTAAATAGTCCCTGTACCAACAACTTCAGTGTATGCAACCTTTTTATTCAGTGGTTCAAGATTTAGCTTTTGCTTTTTTTTTTTACCCTGCTTCCCCCCAAGAACACCACTGCACACTGAGTGTGACATTTGGACACAGGCAGGGACCTCCAGCAGCTCAGGGGGTTGCATTTGGGCTCTTGTTTGAGACTGTGATGCTGCATACAGAACAGCAGAGAAATTTAAGCCAAATCAATATGTTCTTCTGTATTAAGGGAAAAAAAAAAAAAAAAAAAAAAAAAAAGGAAAAAGCATCTGATGCCGAAAACTGACTCCAGCATTCCTCATGTCTTTGTGATGTTTTGTGCTGTTTTAATGATGTCCATGAGACTTAGACGCAGACTGGATATCGTGTTTGGTGCCTGCTCTTGAGGCTCAGGGCCAAATCCTGGCTCAGCCCAACTGGTGAGGCCAGGGTCAGTCTGGAGGCATATTTCACGTTTATGTGCCTCTCGAATATCCGCGTGTGCCCATGCTCAGCCAGCACAGAGGGTTCACTGCAGGCATCACCACAGCTTTCCCTGTGCCACGTCAGTAGCCTGAGTGCATCGGGAGCAAGGTGTTTGCTTTACTGGTGTTTGCAAAGCTATGTGCAGTCCAGCGCTGCCCATCCTCACTCTGGGGGAACCACGTCTCCCTAGGCTTGTCGAGATGTAAAGGACCTTCCTAGTAAATCAGCATTGCTGTACCGTGGGACACACCACTTTATAGCAGCAGGGAATATGGCAAGTGAAATGAATTGTTAAAAAATGTGAAATATTCTTTTTTGTGCCAAGGATGAGGAAGAATTGCTGGGATGAATCCAGAACTGAGGTGTGTCGAGGGATAGAAATGATTCCAGGGGAAGACAGAAAAGGTTCTGAGCAGTGAGATTTATTACACTGGGATATAGCCTCCCAGAGGAAGGGCTTGAAGACACATTGCTGGAATTGCTTAACACTTGGTTGGACAAAACACTCGAGGATATAGAGAGGATATATGGTCACAGATTTTTAAGGGTAGAAAGAGCCATTGTGATTGCTTAGTCAAACCTCCTGCATGACTCATACCAGGGGATTTGCCTAAATGTATTCCTGTTACAAGTCCAATAGCTGTCAAGCACTAATGCATATCTGTTTGAAAAACACCCAGCCTTGATTTACAAGAAACTTCAGTAATCGAGAATCCATTGCTATGATAAGCTGTTCTCATGGTTATTTATGCTCCCTATTAAAAATGTGGGCCATCTTTCTGTTTCAGTGTTGGTAGCTTTGGCTTCAAACACTGCATCTGTCTGCTAAGCTGAAGGATCTTCTGTGGCACTCTTGTCCCTATGTATTTTAAGTCCCTTTGTTGTGCATCCCAGATGCTTATAACACCACTAACACCTGTGCTTTATTTAGCTCATCTTCCTCTCTCCTCCGCTACCTCTTGGAAACATTTATCTTCTGCCAAATCTGCCAGCGCCAATCCTTCAGAATAAGCTACATTTTGGGGAAAAAAGAAAAAAAAAAAAAAAGAGAGACATAACTTTGCTCCCTCAGCAATGGGCAATGCTATTTTGATGTGTGAGACACATATTGCCTGCCTCTGATTAACCCTGTGCTCCAGGATGCTTGGATAGGGGATTGTGTCTTTGGTGTCAGTATTTTTATAGAGTTACTCAACTCGAGCACACAGTCAGCACTTAAGAGGAAGTAATAACAGGGCTGGGAATGGTTCTGCTTCATCAACACGGCTAGAGTGAAGAAATGTATTTAGGCGATTTAGTAGAACAAGAGCAATTAAAAAAGCGATGCTCTGAAGCGCTGGTGGTACCACACCATCACTCTGTTTAGTCTCAACGGCTCCAGTCCTAAACAGAGCATGTATGAGAGATCACTTCATTTTTTATAGGTTCAAGAACTGGAGGGTTTTTGCAGCCCAGATCTTCTGCACAGGATAATGTTGCTCAGTCAGATAACGACAGAAAAAGGGGGAATGGTTTTAAACTAAAAGAGGGTAGGTTTAGATTAGAAGTTGGGAGAAAATCATCACTCAGAGGGTGTTGAGGCACTGGCACAGGTTGCCCAGGGAAGCTTTGGATGTCCCATTCCTGGAGGAGTTTAAGACCAGGTAGAATGAGTCCCTGAGCAACCTGATCTAGTGAGTGGCATCCCCTGCCCATGACAGGGGGGTGGGACTGGGTGGTCTTTGAGGTCCCTTCCAACCCAAGCCAAATAATAAGCCAAACCCTGAACCAGGAGAGCTTCAAGCTTTGCTGTTCTGGATGGTAATCCCAGGCCTGAATTTACATTAAATGTCTTTCTGCTTGTCCATTCAAAGTCCTGGGTGAAAGGCTGTGGACTCAATGGCCTGAATTTTATCCTTAGGGGAGGTGCCAGAGGAGTTTGGGAGGCCACTTAAGCACAAAGTCCTGCTTGGGGTACTTTGCAGGTCTCTTTTCTAGGCGGCTGTTCCCAACGCTTTTTTTTTTTTCAGTCTGTGCTGCTGTTGATTTATATTTGTAGAAACCAAACCTAACCTTGGCCAGGGCCTTTAAGGAATGCTGCTATACCTTAATAAAAGCATAGCTAATCTGGAGCAGTTGTTGTGAAAACAGCTGAGAAAGTCTTGAAAGTATAAAATCAAGGGACAATTAAATCCTCGGTTCAGCTCCCAAATGGGTTTCCGCTGGAGATTCACACTTAATAAAATACAGAAAATTGCGTTTCATTTTGGTACATAAATACTGGTAGTGGGGAACTGTGGCATTTAGAAGGGAGAATCGCTCCACCAGAAAACTCACTTCAGCAAAATGATGCAGTCCAGTTGAGCCCCTTTTATGATCTGAGAAATGACTGTTTTTATAGCACACTAAATAAAACCTGCTATTCAAGCTGGAGGTTTATTAGTAAAGGTGATTTTGCCGTAGCTGGGGAGGGAGGGGAAGGAGAGCTGAGAGATGAACATCAAAGCAGAGAAGCATGTCATTGTGAAAAAGCACAGCAATGCCCTCCAAAATGTGGCACCACTCATCATTACCCCAACTAGCATTGCCACCAAAACATTGGTGTCATATGATTATTTTTTGTTGCTCCAAAACAGTAGTGCTAGCCTGTTTGAATTTC
This sequence comes from Aythya marila, assembly GCF_965140915.1. Lineage (NCBI taxonomy): Eukaryota > Metazoa > Chordata > Aves > Anseriformes > Anatidae > Aythya > Aythya marila. The sequence goes on along the minus strand of NC_139080.1, from coordinate 4,061,075 downwards.
CCCTGGTGGGAAAGCCTTTGCTACAGGTGCAGCAGGGTAGTTGGTGAATGGATCTGGAAGGACGAGGCACCTCGAGGAGCCAAATCCATGGAATGGTAAGACCGGTCCTTGCAGGAGGGTGTTCAGGTTTATCCAGGGCTGCCTGTGATGGTGGTGCCACCCAAAATTGCTTTTATAGCCTTGCAAGAGGATTTGCAGGGGGATGTTGGCATCCTCCTGGCCTCAGACATCCCAGTGTGTTCCTGGGTGTCTTTCTTCAAACCTGTCTTCCCTGGAGATAGAAATTTGTCATGTGTGACCTGTTTAGGCAGATTTTCCAGAAGGAATGAGCCACCCACATCTTTCTGCAGATCAAGTTCATTTTTTCAGGGTGAATTTGCTGAAGGCACACCTGGTGTTGTCTCGACATTGGTGATGCAGGACTCATCCCATGATGTAGGGAGGTGGGAGAACACTCCTCTTCTTTGGTATATTTGAACTCTGCTGTGAATTTTCATGAGGTTTTACCCAGCTATGCCAAATAGATGTTCTGGCAGATTTCTGGACTTTGTGCTAATGCTGTAGCACATGCAATACTTCATGATAGACCTTAGCTGCAATCAGGATGCTTTGAAAGAATTAATCTGGCGGTCAGTAACTGCTAAATGAAGTGCATGCTAAAAGAATGATGAGCTAACTGACTGGAGCTCACAGCTTTTATGAGCTTCTCTAAATGCCGGTTTTCAGGTGAATTCAGCATCTCCTTGACATTTAAGGACTCAATTTATAATCAAATTATTTAACTCTAGTGGAAAGAAGCACTGGCCTCGATGGAAAAGCCATCCATAATTCCCCACCCCTTGGAAATAAATAAATAAATAAATAAATAAATACAAAGCTTTCAGGGTAAAACTGCAATTCCTATAATAAATGAAAGATAAAAGAAATCTTTCAATGCAAATTAAGCACTGCAGGCTTTTAAAAAATACAGCAGAGACTTACAGCACACAGCTGCTCACGTCCTTATTTCCAATTTAGTAACCCGAGACGTGCCGAAGCATTAACATCCCGGACACCACCGCAGACTTTTCAGAGATGAACACTTCTTACTGCTCGCATTTCTGAAGGGCCAACAGTACCCCATCGATCCTGGGATCCTTCTACTATTTTATTTTGGCCAAGTCACTGTAGAGGTATACATTGCCCTCAAAGGCTTGAAGGGAAGGGCAGGGGCTGAAGTAGAAAACTGTGCTTGCACACCAGAAGAAGTAGTTGGCTATGGCACTTCTAAAGGGATAGAAACACATTTTATATATAAAAATACAAATATGTAAAATCTAAGATATATTTATATATATTTCTTGTGTGTCAAGGATAAAGCCCTTATATCACTGATACCATTAAATTCATTTAACAAGGCTTTTGGACAAATGAAAGCAAAGCAGCTTAGCAAGGCATTTTGCACTGTGAGCCCTGGCTTCGTGGACATAATGACCAGTTGAAATGCTCACTTAAAACTCTTTGTGCTGGCCTGAGGCCAAGCAAAGCTTGAACCAGGGTTATCTTGCCAAAACTGTGTTAGTCCCATTGTAGTCCTCCTTAGCTGGTCTCCCAATTGTTCTCTCTGCCTAAACTGGGGCAGCAAACTGTGTTATGCTTGTACACGATATTTAAACTGCATTGTTACGTCAGTGGTGATGGGCTCTTTGTTGGAGATGATAGAAAAATCCCATTGTTTAGAGTTTTCCCAGACTTGGTGCTTAATACAAAGCCCTGAAAAGAGTTGCTTAAACATCTGATAAAGAAAATATGTGTTGTAGGGAAGGCCCTATCCCATGAGTAAGGAGTGGATTAGCCCTCAGATCCAAATCCTACCTTTATAAATTCACCATGTTGTTGCAGTTTCACCCCAGAATCCTCAGTCCCTGGGTTTGGAAATTGGACATGTCTTAAATGCAGCTAAAGACTGAAATAGTGTGCAAATCATATGTTTCAAAGCAGTAGCAAAATTAATTTGGAATAACTGTGAAATTTGTGAGTTATTTAGCAAATCGTGATGCTTTAGTAGAAATACATGAAAAAATAAGATTTGCAACTGTGTGGGCATCTTTGGACTATTCAGTAATCTCTTTGCATTATTTTATCTTTTCCTTAAGGATACGTGGATACATAATGCAAAAGCTCTTGCAACATCATCTGCTTTATTGATATTTTTATTAATTTATCTTGATGATGCCCACAGAATGAACAACAAGGTACTTATGGCACAGCAGCAAATAACAGGACCATCATTTCCTTGGGACTTTACCCTCTCTGTTTGATGTGATTACACAAATATCTCAGGGAAGAAAGAGCTGTGTGATAATGGCAGTGCAAATCTGGAAGGACCCCCAGCAGCTTCAGTGAAGCTGCTCCTGATTTGTGCTGACTTGCACCACAGTCTGTGATGTTTGTGTTCAGTGAATGGACACAAACAGGTGATGCTTTGCTTTTAATTAACCCACTCCTACCCCATGCTGTGTCTTGCTCTCAAGTAGTCTCCCTGCAGCTTTGTGTTAATTCCTGCCTCCCTGTCAATTTCTAATGAATGATCCTCGCTCCTGTGAGTGTGGTGGTGTTTGGGCTTTGCGCTGTTGAAGGCTCAGGGTTTCGGGGAAGGAGTGAGCTCTGGGAACAATGAATTTGATACACTGCTCTGAAAAATCCCCTTTCTTTGGAATGATAATGATGAATTTCATGTTAGTGCCTGTTGACACATTTTCCATTCATATTTCAATCAGAATTAAAATCCCTACATTGGTTTTGAACTACCTTCAGTGGGGTTTCTTACAAGACAATACTGCTGTTTGCCCTTCTAGCAGGTGTCATATGTCAGTTTGTGATACCTCCTCACCGGTTAGAGTCACCAAGGACCTAAAAGACTTCCTGAAACCATTTCAGACACTTGCTATTACAAACTGACCTGATTTGATCACAGACCCCTGCTATAAATTGATCGCAATGACTGCTCAAGCGGTAAGTCATCAGGCCAGAGTTAAGTTCCCCTGAACCTGGAGTCTCCTACACTTGGCATCTTTTATTTACAGAGTAATGCTATCCCAGGAAGGCTCAGTGCACTCACCAAAAGATGAGAAATATCTCCAACATGGAGTTCAAATTATGGGCTTCAAGTGAGCAGTTTTCAGCTGTCCCATTGGGACACAGGAGGAAATGCTCAGTTTCGTTTTTGAGTGAAAGTATGAGCTGAGCTAGGATTATTTATTCATGCATTGGAGAGGGATATCTCAGATTTTTTCTTCCTCTCAAAGGGTTTTCTTTTCCAGTAAAGTGTTTTCATGCATGTCTAGGAAGCAGAAACTAAAGAGAAAGCTTTTCAAGAGGAACAAATTACCTGAAGTTTCTCCTGGTTTTTAGAAATCCATGTGAAGGATGAAAGCAGCATCTGGTGTGTTTTTTTTGTTTTGGTTTTGTTTTTCCAGAAAGCAAGTGCCCATTGTATTTTCCACTTACTCTCAGTGCAGCCAAATTTATTCCTTCAGTCTTGGAAAAATTTCAGTCTGACCTTTTACTAGGCACCACCTACCTTTGCTCTAAACTAGCTAGGTGCAAGGAAGGTCCAATTTGCATACAACACAGCCACCTTAGCAGAGTGCTGGGCCTGAGCTAAATACCTTCTCTGCATAGCTTGGGAACAACCTTGTGTCCCAGCATCCAGACAACCCAGGTGGCAGGCAGACCCCACGCCTGCACACATTGAAGTGGTCACAGCCTCACCCCATTGATTTCCAATATGATGCCAGCTCCTTGTTGCCCAATTTGCTACCAAAAATGCCTTACAGGTTCCTAGATCACACAGAGTTATTGAGCAATTTCGCTGAGATTCATGCCTGCTTGAGAGGCAGGGGTGGCCCTGAGATAAAAGTAAACACTTCCCAAGACTCTGATTCTAAGTGACATTATGCATTTAGGAAAGCCTTTCCTCTTTTTCTTCTTCATTTTTTTTTTTTTTAATAATTTTATTTCCAGTCTATGAAGAAGATAACAAAGGATGGTATATCCCCAGAGCACGCTCTGATGTGTCACTGTGGATGCCAATCCCCACAGACACTCCCGATGTTATTAATTTTTAAAACAAACTTGCTGATTGAGGTTCTGACTGCCTTTAAATTGTCTCTACAAGGAGACTGTGTACTAATTAACCCACAGAAACAATCAATGATGTACCTTTTTCAAGTTTCAGGGTGATTAGAATATGAAAATGAAGAGCACAATGGTGCAGATGTTTTAAAATCACAGCAGACAGCAATTAGTGACATGGGAACCAGCTGCTTATCTCTCCAGATAAAGCCTCTTAATAGGGAATTACACTTGAGGAGCCATTACACAGATGGATCTGCGAATGATTTAAAGAGGGGGCGTTGTAGTATTAACTTTGATTTGCAAGCCAGATTCCTGACAAGCTGTGTGTGTTTTACCTCTGGAATAAAGGTGCATTTGGAATACAAGGATACCACACCCTCTAAGCAACCACCTTTTTTTTTTTTTTCACATAATAAGTTTCTCCATTCTTTTTCCCTATTTATTTTATTTTCTCTATAGATTAGTTTGGATTTTTATTGTCACTTTATTAAGTACTTGATTTGGTTATGGTATCTCCTCCTGCCTTGGGGCTGGAAGCAACATACAGGTTTGAAGAGAAGCTCAGAGGAAACAGTGAGGCAGAGTGAGACATCCAGTAGTTAAATTAAAAAAGTCCTGGAGGGATGAATTCTGCCACTGGGTACTGCTTGCAGAGTAGGGTGCCATTCATCAGGAGACTGATATAAAATGCTTATTCTTCTCACACGCAAGGGTTGTATATCAGAATAAAACTGTAAAGAGGAGTAAGCATATCTGCAAGTGTGGGGATGCACAGGTCTGACAAGGCAGGTGAAAGCACACAGTGCCATCTCCTCTGCTCTCTGGATATTGCACTTCAACTGCTGGTAAACGGGAAGTATCCTGCCTGTGGGCCTACCCGCAACAGCCTAAGCTTGAGGAATGAAACTTACGAGCTTGTCACTAAAACCATTTCACTAATGATAAGAGGATTCATGCTTTATTTTTTTAGTCTACAGCTTAGCATATACTGGATTATGTTGCTCAGACTCCTTTGCAGTTACAAAAACTGCTAGCTTCCATATCCCTTTTTTTTTTGCTTGTTTGTTTGTTTGTTTTTTAAGGAAAGATGGGATTGTTACCCACTGATCACTTCCTGTAAACTGAATGTCCAGAGAAAAATTGACCAAGTTTGTTGAGAAGTGATAAAATTACACAGGTTAAGTTACACTTCTACTAAAAGACAAAGGAGCAGGGTCCTGTCCAGAATGGCTAGCTGCTGAAGGAAATATCCTTTAATGAAATGGCAAGCTACAAATATAGTCAGGCATTAAGTTTGAAGTATTTTTAGGGTATTATAAACAAAACAAAACAAACAACAACAACAACAACAACAGAAGTAAATAAAGGTAAATCTTTCTGTTTTCTTGAAAAAGCCTACTATTCTTGGTGATGGTCTCAGTTCTGCTGCCATAGAAACTCTGTTCAAGTCAAGAGCCCCTTGCTGAGAACTATAGAGCTGTAGTATATTACATTTTCCCAAGTGAATAAAATAATGAATTTCTGTGAAAGGCACCAAGGTACAGGTTTCTGAAGAGTCCTGTTCACTCTTATCCTACTGACATCTCTGGTATCTTCTGCTAGCTCATCTCAGGAGTAAGGTATACTAAACTGGGGCTTGTTTGCCTCTTAGGGTGGTGTTTATCCAGCAGGGCAAGTTGACACCTAAAAAAATTAGTACTGATGGGATCAGACAGCAACCCAGAAGGACACACCAGGAATAAAAGAGATTTTGCTGCATTACTTTCAACCATGTTGCCCATGCTTTTAAGTGGACAGTCCGCACTATTCATTCCAGCAAGTGAAACACAACCTGCTGCAGCCGCATGATCTCTGGTTACCAAGCTGCAGAAGAATTATTTTGGGGTGACCTGGTTGTGTCTGGCAGGGGAGAGTAGGCAGTAAACCTTGTGCTGGAAGAAGTAGCATGAGGAGACGCAGTGGACTGTTATGTGCTTCAGCAGATATGTAGTTTTGACATCTCGCTTAGGAAATTAAGTCCTCTGATCCTGCAGACTAGTTGTTTATTGAAACCCTGTTGAAAATGGAGTGATTATCAGTGTGGTTAAATGCCTCCAGAGTTGGCACCTTTGATGATAGGGGCATATCTTTCTCGTGAGTTGTAAGATGAATGTTGTGGTGCCCTGTGGTGCTGCAGTAATGACAAGGCTAACAATAGGGATATGTTGGAAGTTGCATCATCATTTTATAAGGTGCAGGACAAGAAAATGAGGCTGGAGGAGCCAACTGATATATCAGCTCTCATCTCTGATATACAACTGGCCTCTCAGTTCTGAGCCCTTATTAACTGCCTTTAAATATAGATCAGAGAGCATTGCTTCTTTTAAACCAGAGAGCTTCGTGCGTACAGTGCACTCGGAAGGACAAAGGTGTTGTCAGTGTATGATGTTTTCTCTCACAGCTCTAAGCCTCTCTTTTTGCAAATAAAATTGTTCAGGTCATTTAGTTTTGCAGCTTTGCATTTTGTAAATAACGTGGGGGGGGGGGGGCGGGGGGGGAGTTGTTATGATGGCAGCCACAAGGCCGGGATCTCTGCAGAAGCAGCCTGGCCCTGCCTTGGTGCAAGCCAGCAGAGGCCTCGGCCCTCCATTTCCAGGCCTTTTTCAAGTCAGACATCAAGTAACGTCAGGAAGAGGATGTTTTCTGTGTGGCACAGCAAGCTATTAAACCTCATCCCGAGGACGTGGAAGTGGGTGGGCTGCATTTTCTCTCGTGTTTTACCAAAGGCAGACATTGACATCGTGCTTCAGGAGCCGTGCAGCCCTGGGCCACTGCGCGCTGTGTGGCTCACGCGTGGGAGGCCACTGCAAGGAGGATGAACTGATTCATTCCCTGAGGTCTGTTTATGCTTTCGGCTTTTTTCTCAGGCTGAAAAAAATGGGTGTCACTCGCCCGCGACATCTGCAGCTTCACCGCAGCTGCGTGCTTTCATTTTCTCACTCCACAATTCCTGGAAATCTCTGCTTTCCCCAAGCATAGCTGGTCCATATGCACGACAGCTGAGCTATCCACAGGATTTAAGAGTCCCTGATTACTCCTCAAACGATGGACTAGAACAGCTTCATCATTGCTGCCTATTCCAGAAAGGCCACATGCCTGTTTTTATATGCACACTAAGAATATCACATTATCAATTTGCTTATAACTTGCATGTTTATTGGTCACTAAATAAAGTACTGTGGGCTTCAACTGTTTAGCACCTTTCAAATCCCTCCAGAGTTGCCCAAAACTAGGGACACGTATTTTCCCAGAAAACTAAGTCTGAAAGAGCTCAGAGCCCTGTTACACTGACCCCAGAATCTCTGGCAAACACCCCAAGCAGGGATCTAATGTAAGGCTGCTGATAGAAACTTAATTGTACCAGCGTGTTTGCAGGAACATGAGACGCCAAGCAATTGTTTTCTATTGTTCTTTCCTTGGTTACGCATTTATTTTAAGTCTCTCATCATTTATTTGGAATTCAGAACGGTGTCATTACAGTTAGCTAAGAACAGTTGTTTGTAGTACTAGGTGTACAAAACCAGTTGCGCAGTTTGGTCCAGAACTTTACAAAATATAGCACCTAAATTTCACAGGAGAAAACAAATGGCTAGGAGAGGTCAGTTATGGAAAATAAAAAGTTTTTTTGTTTGTTTGTTTGTTTGTTTGTTTGAAGATACTTTAGAAAAAGGCACAAATAGAACAAATATAATTTCTCTATCTGAACAATGCCTACCAAGAAGAAAAAGTAGACTTTCTTTAACTCTATGGAAGTTTTTGGTGTAGTTCTGCCCTTACCAGATTTCTCCTGCAATTTGAAAGGCTGCTGTGGGATTAGAAATCATATTGAAAATGTCTCTTACCAACAATGCAATAGGAGATTATTAAAATGGAAAAAGAGTAATGCAAATCTTGAACCCGAGCATGCTTGAACATCAAGCACACCCAACACATTTGATGCTTATCATTTTTAAGCACTGATTTTGTGGGGATGTCTTCTATGTGAAAATTAAAGCAAGTAACTTTTTTCAGATTTTGACTTCTTGGAGAACTGAGCTCATGGGTTTTCCTCTAGTTTGTTGTAACTTCTTAGATAATTCTGCATTCTTGTTGTTTACAATGGGATTAATTCTGATCAAGTTCTGCAAGGAATTGCATTTAAGGAAAAAGAGATTCTCACCAGGAGGCTGAGTTACACCATTCATCCATTGAAAAGGAATATTTTACTTGTGTTTTAAATTAAAAATCAATAGAAGATGTTTCCTCAGCAATTTAACATTTACAGAAGTATTTCTATTGTTTTTAGAATGGGAAAACAAAACAAAACTTGTTTACAGTGCGTGAATCTAAAAACAAATTTGACTGGAGTATAAGAACATTTTATGACGGCTGCTAATCCTTACGAGGACCTCAGCTTAGAAGAGTTGTCATTCACTGTATAATGAAAGAGCTGAAACCAGTGGTTACAACTGGACTGGTAAACTAACATTTTTCCTATTTTTGTTTTCTTTTACCTTCCAGGTATATGACAGGCCACAAAAACATTCTGCTCTGCACTATGATCCAGGCCTCCAACAAGACTTCACCAGTGACACCTTAAAATCGAAGCACCAGCAGAAAAGTAGCAACCAGCACCATCTTGACTGGTCAGCAAGCTCTGATACTGGATCCACTTCTCAAAGTTGTTTCATCAACACAGAACCCAGTCGAGAAGCAGTCAGTGCCACCAAGGTCACCACTCCAGAGCCAGGAGTTTCCTTCAGCAAATCCCAAGCAAAGAAGTCCTGTGCCAGCAGCACATGGGGGCAGCTGTCAGCCAGCAGCAAAGAGCTTGCCATCTGCAGTGCAGTCCCATCACCCAACAACATTAGTGCAGCTGCCCAGCCAAGCAGCGCTACTGAATGCAACGGGCTGTTGACTCTTAGTGATCAAGAGGGAAATGTGCAGCTGGAGGCCCCCGATCAGCCTGCTGGGAGTACAAAGAAGAAGTCCAGCAAAAAAGACTTGATAAATCAAACCATCCAAACTGCAGACATTGAATGGGTGAAGAGTGCTCAAAAAGTATTTGATAGCAAATCCCATGACAGCATGGAAGGAAAAAAGGAGTCTTACTCGATGGACACTGTGTTGGACGTGTCACCCTCGAAGCAGAATCCCACTTCTGCTAGCAGTTGTGAAAGTGACACCAGTCATGTACGAATTACTATCCCAATAAAGTCTCCGACAACAGATTCATCTGGCCACAAAAGGAAAAAAAGGCAATCTACAAAATCTTCTATGGAGAAAACTATCCAGGAGAAAAGCCTGCCTTCTGCACTTGCTATGAGCAGTGAAGTAGCAAACAGGACTAGCTCTCAGTCAGAGGGGAGTAAAAAAGATCTTCGAGCCACAAAGCCAGGGAAAGTGATTGAAAATGAGTCCCCCTTAGTAGCTATTGACAGCAGTGTGCTTACTGACAAAGCTTCCCCCAACAGCGCCACCCGACTTAGAAAACCTGTAGCTGTGACACCCACTCTCCTATCCACCGATCTTCCCACAGCTAGCAAATTATCTGAGGTCCAGCACCCCAAACTTGCAGCTAAGCGGCGATGGACCTGCAGCAAACCTAAATCTCTCCTTCGGGAGACCTCCATGACAGCATCGGAGAAGCTGATGGTGGAGCCTCCTTCAGCCTATCCCATCACACCTTCCAGCCCTCTGTATACCAATACAGACAGTCTTACTGTGATCACACCTGTCAAGAAAAAAAGAGGACGACCAAAGAAACAGCCTTTGCTCACTGTTGAAACCATTCATGAGGGAACCTCTACCAGCCCAGTGAGTCCAATCAATCGTGAGTTTCCAGGAACAAAGAAAAGGAAGAGGAGACGTAATCTGGCCAAGTTGGCCCAGTTGGTCCCAGGAGAGGACAAGTCCATCAGTGAACTCAAGTTTCATAAAAAGGTTGGGAAGCTTGGGGTCTTGGATAAGAAGACTATCAAGACTATTAACAAGATGAAGACCCTCAAGAGGAAGAATATTCTCAATCAGATCTTGTCCTCCTGCTCCAGCAGCATAGCTCTGAAAGCGAAAGTCCAGCCACCATCTAGTGCTGGGCCAACAACCATTGATGCCAGGCTAGGGAAGCAGATCAATGTCAGCAAGAGGGGGACTATCTATATTGGTAAAAAACGGGGCAGAAAGCCAAGAGCAGAGCTGCAGCCTCAGCCAGAAGAACCTAAGACAGCCATCAAGCACTCAAGGCCTGTTTCCAGCCAGCCAGAAAACCCAGCAGTGCCTTCCAACCTGCAGTCACTTGTGGCATCGTCACCAGCAGCTATTCATCCGCTTTCGACACAGTTAGTGGGGACTAATGGCAACCTTAGCCCTGCAAGTACTGAAACAAATTTTTCAGAGTTAAAAACTATGCCAAATCTTCAACCTATCAGTGCTCTTCCTACAAAAACCCAGAAAGGAATGCACAGTGGAACTTGGAAGCTGTCTCCACCCAGGTTAATGGCTAATTCACCTTCCCACCTCTGTGAAATAGGTTCTCTGAAAGAAGTCACTCTGTCGCCAGTGAGTGAGTCTCACAGTGAGGAAACCATACCAAGCGACAGCGGGATAGGTACAGACAACAACAGCACTTCTGACCAAGCCGAGAAAAGCTCAGAATCCCGCCGGAGATACTCCTTTGATTTCTGCAGCCTGGACAATCCAGAGGCTATCCCATCTGACACCAGCACAAAGAACAGGCATGGTCACCGGCAGAAACATCTCATTGTGGATAACTTTCTCTCTCATGAGAGCATTAAAAAGCCAAAGCACAAGAGGAAAAGGAAAAGCCTGCAGAACAGAGATGACCTCCAGTTTCTGGCAGACCTTGAGGAACTCATCAATAAGTTTCAAGTGTTCAGGATTTCCCATCGAAGTTACACATTTTATCATGAAAATCCATATCCCAGCATCTTCAGGATTAATTTTGATCACTACTATCCTGTGCCATATATCCAGTATGACCCATTGCTCTATCTTCGCAGGACCTCTGATATGAAGTCTAAGAAGAAGCGTGGTAGACCTGCCAAAACCAATGACACCATGACAAAGGTGCCTTTTTTACAAGGGTTCGGTTACCCTATTCCCAGTGGGAGTTACTATGCACCCTATGGAATGCCTTACACATCAATGCCTATGATGAATCTTGGTTACTATGGTCAGTATCCAGCTCCTTTGTACCTGTCTCACACGCTCGGAGCGGCTTCCCCATTTATGAGACCTACCGTGCCCCCACCCCAATTCCATGCAAGCTCTCATATGAAGATGTCCACCACTGCCAAGCATAAAACAAAACATGGAGTGCACCTACAAACACCTGTGGGAATGGGCCTTGGAGACATGCAGTCCTCTTTGGCTCCTCCAAAGGTCGGAGGAACAAGCCTTTCAAGTGGCCGACTTCACAAAAGGAAACACAAACATAAGCACAAGCATAAGGATGAGCGGATACTGGGGACACATGAAGATCTGAGTGGTCTCTTTGCTAGCAAGTCCACTGGCTTCTCCAGCCATGCAATCAATGAAAGGCTAAGTGGCTCAGATAAAGATCTCTCCTTGCTCAATGAGAAAAGCAAGCATAAGGAGAAGCAGAAGCACCAGCATTGTGAAACTGGGCACAAAGGCTCAAAGAGTAACTTCGAAGTGGATACGCTGTCTACGTTATCACTTTCTGATGCCCAGCAGTGGACGCAGAGTAAAGATAAAAGTGACTCAAGCAATGATCCCATTGACTCTTGCACAAAAAGATACTCTGGTAATACTGAGAGTAATGCAAGATCAGAGTCCCTGGACATGTTTGGTGAAATGAATTCCTCGAGTGAGAAGCGGGAAAACGATGCAAGTGGGAATAAAAGAAGAAGCTTTGAAGGGTTTGGAACTTACAGGGAAAAGGACATTCAGCCCTTCAGGACAAATAGGAAGGACAGAAGTACTTATGATTCTTCAGCCTCTTCAGGTAAGCTCCATTTTATTCCATTTTAGCTTTCTGCATTTAAAATTAAATTTAAATTTGAATAATTTAAAACTTGTGTTTTCCAACAACTATGTTTGAGTCACTAACTTCTTTGGCTTTTTGTCATCTAATCCTGTTTTGGTAACATGTTAAGCTGAAACCTTTAGAAGTATTTGAATTGTTATACTTTTATTTATTTATTTATTTATTTAATATATAAATATTTATTTATTTATAAATATAAATTTATATGAATTTATATTTTTATACAAATATATATAAATATATGCCTTTGTGCATTTATCTTTGCTTGGAACAAAAGTTCTTCAAAAATCTAGCCATTGCGTTCTGCAACAGCAGCAATTGCAAAGTCTATTGGAAAACTAGGCAGCCCTCTTTCTGGGATCTGATGTCTCAAGGTCTTGGTCATTGCCCAGCCTTTGGGAGTACAGCCATAGTACTGAGCAGTCTTCCCTCTGGCCCACAAAGTGTACAAAATCAATTTGTTGATGGGCTGGGCAAGTTGTAGGGGAAGCTGTGGGTCAATGTCCCATACCTGGTGTGGTGTACTGGTGGTCCAGAGGGACCCATCACAGCAATGGCAGTGCTGAATATATGGAGACCCTGGGTACAATCCTTGCGTAAATCTGTCACTTCCAGTTGGCAGATGTGGTGTAAGGTAATTATCCTGAGCATCAAGTGGCTGTGGGAGGGACTGGTGTCATCGAAACAATAAACCCTAGCCAATTGACTCTGAAGAGTTTGAGGATGCATGACTTGGAAATACAAGCTGAGTATATAGGAAGGGAGGAAGCTCTTTTGGATGCTAAGGACATCTGTTCCTCTCCCACAGAGTTGGGGGAAAGGAATCTGAATCTTGTCTGAAAGACTGAATTGTACTTTACAATAGGGAGCTGCATTTGTGATGACACAGAGGCAGGTGTTTCACTGCAATATAAATGAATTTAGCTTGGGAGCAAGCCCAGAGCTCCTGCACCATCAGATATTTATCACAAAGCAGATTTCACACTTGGTTCTGGAAAAGGGTGAGCTTTACTGAACCAACCAACAATGGACGGGATTCTGATGTGCTAAAAAAGAGCTTCAAAGAGACATAATTCATAGCCTCCAAAAAGAAAAGAAAATCAGCAGAGAACATAGAGGGAACAGGGAATTTGTATAACCTGCCAATGTGAGGCTCTTAAGTTTTTTATTGACTTGTAGCTGATTGAGATCCAAGGTCTGCTCATACTTAAGCCACCTAGACATTTCCATTTCCTTCACTGAGACCATGGTCTGTGCTATTATAATCAAAAGCAGTCTAAAATGACAGCTTATCCTATGGAAACATTTCCATTCACAATATCACATTATATCAGAGCAGTTGTGACACCCAGAAAATAGACACTTGGAAACATAGGAAAGAGACTGAATTCAGTCTCTGGCTACATCAGGGTTGCTACATGCCTGTCAAATAACAAAATTCTTCTCCAGCAAGCAATGTGGTGGCTATTACAGTAAAGATGTTGTGTCCCACCAAACAAGGGTTAAAAATCTTCAGATATTTTTTACAGGGCTGTTTTGCTTTTGTCCACTAAAAGTTACTGATTTCCCAATCTGATAACAGTTGGATGTGTAGCCTCTATCCCTTCAGAGAAGAAGATGTTTGCCGAGCCTGTTTTCCCAATTTAACATATTTCACTTAGGCACAGCAGATTGTCAAGAAAAAATTCTTAGCACTGGTGAACCCAAACAAGTTTCCAAATTAGGGGCATAATCCCCACCAGGCTGATTTGGAAATAGAATTTGTTAAGAAAAAGTCTATTTCCTGTCATTTTCCTTCTGTTTATTGTCCATGACAATAAAAACATAAAATGGAGTGGTAGAAATTGCAATAGGAGCTTCATCAGATTTGCTGCTCAAACTCATAAAGCTGGTTCTCATTTAAACCAGAATTATTATTATTTTTTTTTTTTTTTTTGTTCTTCATGATTACAACTGCACACCATTCCCCATGACCTAATCCATCAAGTCACAGATTATGAACTGGTTTCTTCATTGTCAAGCTATTATTTAGATGGAAAAATCATCAGCAGTTAACTAAGCAGAGCCAGCTAACCAGAGCCATACCTTGCACTACAAGGGAAAATACTAAAACTAAACAACTCTGCCAAGAAAGGCCTGGAGCCAGGACTGCTCATTAAATCCTAGGAACATCTGTCTGCTTATGACTGTCTAAGATCTCCGTGCAGCTTTTTTCTCTCTGCCTTTGACCTTCACTGGGATTCCCAACAGAGGTCCATACTTCAGTCTAGCCATAGCTATTAACTGGTTTCCACTGAGGAGGGATTAAACTTTTCCATGATAACCTTGGCCTTCTTTCTCCTAATTCACCTTGCATTTCCCTGAGGTAGCTAAACAGTGATTGTCTAATCATAAAAATAAAAGGTAAAAGGGAGGGTGAGGGGGATGGGGAAGTGCCCTATGAGAACACAGCTCTGTCCCAGGAGGCAATTCCATATCCTGATTGTTCCTGCCATCCCGTATTTGTCATCTTTCACAATTGGTCTCACAATATAAAAGTAATATATAACAGAAATAAAAGGAGACATCCTGAATACTCAGGTGAAAGCTGGAAATAAATTTATATAATCATTTCAGTGTTTATCTTTACTGCATGGGCATTTTGGCATGCTCAGGAATGCCATTTGCAACTTCATGGTGTGTTGCTGGAGATGACATATGGAGCAAAAGCCACCCACCCTGCGTAGAGATATCTGTGATAAGAGTGATGAGAGGACCATTTATTGCTCTTCAGCATTTAGGCTTTGCAGTTAGCTTTGCTGTAGTGTGCTGGTGAAGGTACTGTTGTATTGTTGCTATTTTTATCATTATTACCTGTGTTATAACAGCACTTAGCCAGTTCTGAAAAGTTCAGTGTTCCTGATGCTATGCATTGGCAATTCATATGGTAACAAACAGCCCTGCTATATAACCCTAATGCCTGCATATGATTTTGTGATCTAGAAAGGTTAGGAAAAGCCATTACACTTGCTTTCTGGAGGAGCTGGAAATCTCTGCAAAAGGTCCCATGCAGGGAGTGCCATCAGCCACCTCGCTTGGCTGCAGGAAGCTTGTTCCATTCCCTGCATGGCACCAGCACGGACATTCTCTGGAGGGGACCTTGTGAGCTCTCGCTCATTTGGCACATCTTGGGACCTCCTGCAGTTAAAAGTGCAGAGTAAATGTAGGTGGCTGTTCTCCACATGCACTGCCTGTTTCTCTACCATTGCTCTGGAGATCCTTTCCATAAACACTGGGTAATAACTCTTCCCCTTACTTCCCATCCTCTCCATGTGACCTGTTTCTTCCTACTGCTTTTTCTCGCTATTTTTTTTTTCTCAAGATTCCTTGTACTCACCCAACCTTCCTGTATTTAAATAGACTGGTTAATGGTACCAAAATGAACACTACTTGCTTGTTTGTCTGCAGCAGATGACTACTTGGTGGCATTGCTCAGGCCTGTAGGCAAGGATGCTGCAGGTGCTTCAGACCCTGCCCTGCTACAGTCTGTACTGCCACTCAAGCACCTCCTAAAGAGATCTTTCCAGCTGTGTTGTGCAATAAGCCTTGGAGTTGACTCTCTCCCTCTGCTCTGCACAGCCAGAGGTGCACCTCATGCATTTACAACATGCTCTGATGTCCCTCTGGCACTGCGTGACCTGAGGCACTGTGCACAGCTGGATGCACACCTTTCATCTGCTCGCCAGTTGATGCTAAAGCCCCAGGTGAGGGACCAAGGGAGAGGCCACAGATTGGTGACACAGCTGGGCTGGGGAGACTGAGAGCAGAGCTGTGTTTGAAAGAGGTCCTCATGGCAAACTCCTCAGCTTCCTGGCATGTCAGCCTTCTTCTCTTTCATATGTGGTACTGAAGAAGAGGCTTGAATTGCTGATGAGCAGTCTTAAAATGCTGTAACTTGTGCCTTGGAAAAGAGTAGGAATTGTTGGCCTTCTGGGCTGCAAGCCCACACTGCTGGCATCTTGCACTTGTTGAACCTCATTAAGTTCACCTGGTCCCAATTCTCAACCTTGCCCAGGTCCCTCTGGATGGCATCCCTTCCTTCTGTTGTATCACTGCTCCACTTGGCTTGGTGTCATCTGCAAATTTACTGAGGGTGCACTCGATCCCACTGTTTGTGTCATTGATAAAGATACACAAGCAAAGGGTGTCTTGCATGTTAGGCATCATGGCTGAAAGATCAGCTAAGAAGTACATGGGTTTCATTGCATATAGCACAGACAACATGCACAGTAAATTTACAAGAATATAAAGTTAATCCTACTCAGCTATTAGGAAGGTAGTAACCATCAGTCTCTGAATGCTGGATAGTTAGCATGGCAAGCATGCTTTACAAATTAATCTTTAACTTCCCTACAAGTTCCCCACCCACTCCACCCTTGAGGTCCAGCAGTGAATGAATTTCTTCTGACTTGACCTTTTCTTCTCAGCTAGGCTATATGGTGTTGGCTTAAGGCTGAATGAAATTCACCAGCAAGTAGCGTTTGGCCCTAAGACTTGAGGGAAGAGGGGCTGTGCCACTTGTATGTATGCACATACCAAACCACATTCAGTAAAAGCACAACTCTACGCTGCAATTACTTGAAGTTGTTTTTAATGTCTTTGTCTTGAAAATGTCCTTATTCCTGTTAAAAAGCCTTAAGTTGGTTGATTAAACCTTCCAAAGAAAGAGTAGGAGGAGCGCTGGAAGAGGGGGGAAGTGACAATCAAGTGGATGAACAGCATTCATCTGATGTCAGTACTAACATACTTACAAGTAACCACATACTGCTGAGGAGTGCCATTTATCCAGATGAGATTTCTTCCCTGACAAAACTCTGCTCCACAGCTCAGTTTTCTGCTGGAATGGGCTATTTCCATGCAGCACAGAATAAATCTCTGGTCATCCTCTCTCAGAAGTCAAATGTGTTATTGTGATTTAAAACAGGACTTGCTATGAGCAAACATGGTGAAATATTGGCAAAGCCACCACAAGGGTTTTCTTGTTGTTTAAGAAACAGCATATGAACTTCTAGATCATTATTACGGAGTTTTAATCACACTGCTTTCTTTCTTCTTCTGAATGTATAGGGAAGACCAAGACAAATAAGAGTATTCAACTGTCTTAGTAATAACTTTACTTATTTTTTTGTATATTATTTTCCTTGAATATTTTTATAGATCCAGAATTACAGGGTAGGTTCATTATTCTGTAGTGAATATATTATTTCAGGAATAGTGGAAATGGGTCCAACACTATGTTGATGAAAGTTTTCTCATTTGGCCATCCCAGAGACATGCTATGAATGTCTATCCTGACCGAGTCTTGTATGCTCATGGATGCACCTTTACATACTGGGGCAAATGGGGAGAAAGGACAATTAGGGGAATTAACAAATTTAATTAAATATCAGTTCAAACACATGCATAAAGTCACTTCCTTTCTTCAGTAGCAAGATTTGACTCAGTGGCATCTAGGTGGCACGTGGCAGTGTGTGCACAGATGCAGAGGTGAGCTGATGAGTGGAATGGGGTTTGGAGACCCATTTTATGTACCATAGTTTTCTCACATGACTCCGGATAATATCTAAACAGGATTAAACCCCAGTGTCTGGCTTGGAAAGGGGGATAAAAGCAGTATCCTGATGCAGAGAGCTATGGTGAGTACTTGAAGTGGATGGGAGAAGAGCCAGGCGCGAACTTCACTTGCCAGGAATGTGTGGCGCATTCATCACCCTTACTCTTCCCAGCTCGGTTTCTGCCATGGTTTCCTCTAACACCTCAGGCTCCTACACAGCTTCAGGCAACTGCAGCAGTTTTCCAGACCCAGTGCCAGTGGGGGATTGTTCCCTCCTCCTGTGTTGGGTGGGGAGGGACAGGCCCTGTACAGTTATAGGGTGAGTGTTTATACCATCTGGCCCATAAATCCCAGCATCCAGCTTTACAAAATCCCATTATTTGTAAATACAATTACATTCATAAAAACATCTGTTTGGGCCCCTGGATGCTTGAGTGTGCAACCCAAACTACTGAAATGACCTCTGAAAGTGCTGTCCAGCCCCCCTTGGAGAAATGTCCTTCTTGTTGTTTTCCGCCAGTCATGGGGAGAGGAGGCCTGTTGCTTCATCCTGCCCATGGCAGTTCCTAGAGGAATGGGCTGCTGAGGGAAGACAAGAATGATGGGGAAAACAAGTCAAAGGTTTCCTTGAAAGTGCTTTGACCAAGGCATTTGAAATACAGTGGGTTTTGCTGTTGTTGTTGTTTAACACTGCCGCTTGCTTACTGTGCTGCTTCCAATGTTTGCACTGACCATGGAGAGAAGAAACAAGAGGGAAGCTGGAGAGGGAGAGGGAGCTGGAGTATTTACCACCCAACCAATCTTTTATTTCCTTTCTTAATGATTGTATGTTTATTGCGCTGCCTGAGGCTCAGTACAAAGTCTTTTGGACCAGCGATGAATTAATCAAATTAAATGCTGTGACCCCTTTGCTTTCTGGGAGTGTTACAAGCCTCCCAGCACCCTGCCTAATTTCTGCCTCTAACTTTGCTCTCTGTCCAACAGTCAAACAGTTCTTCCTTTGCAACTTGGCTGCTCCCAGCTATTTATCTTCACTCTTTCTGGCCAATGCCAGAATGTCTTGTTTGAAGTTTTTATTTAGACCACTGCTGGTTTATGGAATTGTGCAGATTCCACGTTGGGTGTGCAGCAGATTCACGTCAGACACAATTGGCTTCTGCTGGGCTCTTGGCTTTAAAAGGCAATAAAGAATCAAGGCCTAATTCTCTTCTCATCCTCACATAAATCAAATGTCTCTCCATTGAAGTCAGTGAAGTTGAGTTCAACCCCAAAGTTTCTGTTATAGCAAAATGAGGCTGTGGGGCTGGGAAGTGTCCCATTGGTGGCCAAAGTCCATGCAGCTGGGCTCTACCTGTACTGTGCCATGGAAAATCCTGCAACCAGCCTCAGTTTGGCATCTGTAGAGAAAATTTCATTAGCCCAGAGGGAGAGGACAGGCTAGGATTTTGACAGTGGGTACTTGTTTAAGTTACAGCCTTAAGAAGCATTAGAAGAAAAAGTATGTGTTTTAGCTCTAGACTATACCTGCTATAAAAGCATATTATTTCTCACTTGAAGGCACTGATAATCTAAGTACAAAGCAAGAGGTCTGTTCAGATCCATGGAGGAAGTAAAACAAAGCAATTGCTGTATCTTCACTATTAACCTGCCTGTCACTGTGATACAAATCTAGGTATAGGAAGAGCTGAGCTCAAGAGATCTGCTCTGACTTGGATCCTCCTGTACTTGGGGTGACCTACATCCCATCCAGCCCAACTGCAAGCATGAGAGCTGGGGTCTGTGACCTCCCGAGCATGCTCTGGGGAGGCTTTTCTGTTCCCACCACCCACCAAGAGTTTATATTCACCTATCACAGCAAAAGAAAGCTGAAAGAGAATTATCCCAGTTGTCTTCACTTACCGGATTGTAGCAATGATGCCAAACACGAAAAGAGCAAGAAGTCCTTGTTTTAAGGTTTGACTGACTATGAAAGAGGTCAGAGTAATTCTCCTATAGATCAAGGGCTGAGGGAAAGGGAAGGAAGGAAAGCGTTGACCATGGAGGAGGTTTTAGAATGCAAGGATTCATAATAAGGCCCATTTATGATCTGTCACAGAAGGCACGCAGCTGGGCAGAAAAACACAGGGGCTTTTGTAGCAGCACTGAGCCTGATCAAACTTTTGCAAAGGGTGGCACTGGATTAAGGAGGCTTTAGGAGTTTGTGCAATGCAGAGTTAACTGTCAGGCAAGAGCAGGACTGGATGGCTCGGAGGGATTTGCTAATGAGCTATCAAGCCGTGGGTCACTGGTTGAAATTTAATCTGCAAGAACAGTGACAGAAAATCAAATAAAAGTGCTGACGTCAGAGTGATGCTGCAGCAGCAGTGAAAGTGTTGCTGGTGCCTCCTGCAGCACACACAGACAGCTTAAATGAACCAGGAGCAAACTGTGAAGAACTCGCCTGGCTGATCCCAATGGCAAGATACAGCACAGCCAAGGTTTATTCTACGAGTAACTCGCAGTGAGGATGCTTGTGAATGACATCAGCATATCTGATCACAGACTGAGACCCAAATCCGGTGTTATACACCACTAAAAACAGTTGTGGATGCTCTAGGTAGGCTTTGCCCAGTGGTATCTCAGTAGGTGAATCAGCAGAATGCAACTGAGGAGGGGAGCAGCCTCCCATGGTGGAGGATTTTAGCATTAGGTCCCATGCTGGGGCCAGCAGTGGTGGAAAAGCTTTCCCACTCCTGGGCTGCCTGGCTTGTCTCTCGGGTTAGGGACCAAAGGGATGAGGGCAGTACAAGGGCAGTACAAGAGCAGTAGATGCCGTCAGCATTGGTAGCAGCAAGGCACGTAGGGCTCGGCACACTGGGGAAGTCAGGCTTGTGTTTCTCACTCCAGAGTAAGGAGACTTTACTCACCCATGCCATCAACTGAGAAGCACCTGTGGCTTTTGAATTAACTCTTCCTCTGCCTGAAGGATCACCCTAGCTTCAACCCCACTGATGTGCTTTTTGTCCTGTTCACTGATTTTCAGGAGCTCAGTACCTCAGGTATTTTTTAGGACCACTCGTGATCCTTCCCCTGAGGGTACTAGGTCTTTGCAGAGGGCACAAGTTGCCATTTCAGCATGGTATCTTTGGCCTTTCATGCTTCCAGTTTAGGCAGGGAAGGGAGCAACAGTCAATGTTCTTTTCTGTGCCAACTCCTATTAGTTGGCATAAGAGCACCTAAGTAAGTTGACACAGACTTTGAGATACTTAGTTTGCTTAAAAAAGAAAAGAAAAAATCCTCGGACTACACTAGGATCATTTTGCTGCCCAAAGTCTAGTCTGCACCGCTAAAAGCTTGGGCTTATCCCAAGCCTGGGACGTGTTCAGTTGCAGAATATTTGTCATTTTGATGTTTGTTTATTTTCTATTTAAAAAAAAAAATAATCTCCGGGAGAGCAAGAAGTTCAAAAAATAGTTAAACTCCAGATTCATGCACATTTCCTGTTTTGCTTCTTAACAAAACCTCAAAACCACTTTGAACAAGTTTCCCACCTCAGCTGAGGGTGGAGCTGTGTACGCCCCACATGTGGCCTCAGGAAGTGCACCCAAGGACAATAGCACATCTCCCTTGGCATGGCGGGGCCAAAGTTGCTGCTAGCAGGGCAGTCAATACGTGCGCCTGTGCATGACTGCCCAAAAGCGCTTCTGACTCAGCCAAGTACACTGGAAAACTTTAAATTTACTCTTTCCAACAGGACAGACCGAGCAGTAGGGATGTGGCAGAACGTTTTTTAATGGGCTGTCTCTCTGCGATGCTCAGCAGATATTGGCTGTTGTCGGTACGCTGGGAGAGCTGTTGCAATGTCATCAGTTTGATCTGGTGAGACAACATCTTGGTAAATAAGAAGAGCAGATAAATCTGCTGCCCTGAAATTAATGGTTGTTGCCTGATCCCCTGTTAAATGAATTCGTTGCAATCTGAAGCAATGCATGCATTTTGCAAACCCAGCGTTCTTTGGCTCCTGCCGTGCATCATGACATTACTTTAGGCGGTAAGGAAGATCGTAGGTGTGATATGGTGTGCTGTGGTAGATAGTCAAGTAGCTAGATGCCTGGGAACTCTGGATAGAGCTATGGCATCTGGATGTGTAATTCTAAGTGCTTAACGTTAACGTAATAAGCAGTGCTTAACGTTTCCTCCCACACTAGAAGCATACCCATTAAAGTTTAGCCAAGTCAGCTCTGCAAGTCCTTGCATAAAAGCACAACTGCTAAAACACTAATAGGAGCCACTCTTATATTAAGAAGTGGGTAGAGCAAGATGCATTAACCCAAATTCTCCTCTACTGCTAATCAGGGAAGTCTTGCTGAGATTAAGGAAACCCCTAGCAGGTAAAAATGATAACAAATCAGGCTCAAGCCCAGATTAAGGACTCCCGAGTCTTTTCCTCAGCTCTGCTTCTCAGATGTTGCATAGTCTGAATAAGTCAATGGATGTGATTGAGACCATCCATGAGTCTACCGAAGTCCACACATGAGTGAATTGTCTATGTAAAAATCCCAGGGAATGGCTGTTTCATCTGAAGTAGCACTTCCCAGGGAAACAGCATGTGTATGAATCTGGGCCATGCATTTCAGACTTAAGAGTAACTTAAGCACATAAGCATATGGCTTCACACATGTTCAGTGGCTGAAAGCTCAAAGTAGCTAGGTGTGTAGCTCCCAGCAGTCAGACCTATGAGTCATGATGGTGCAGAGCTAATATTTCCCCAGGTATTGAAAAGGGTCCACTTCATTGAGTCATAGTCCGACCAAAACCACTGGTCTTAGGTGACATTCAGCTAGCATGAAACACATCGGCAAAACTAACTTGGGGCATATTTATACTGGTTTTGTGGGCCAAAGTCTATGCCTCTGGACTGCTGGTTGCAGGCTGGCTTGTGTTCACACAGCTGAGAGCTGGGAGTGCCTGTTGTGGACAGACCAACCCATGTTGTGCACTGCTTGATCCTGATCTCCACTGGGCAATGCCTCTCTTCAAATTTATGTATTTATTTATTTGTGTTTCTTGATTGATTATAAAATAGATGCCAGAATGGGTGCTGTTTGCAGCCACCTGCTTCCTTTGTGCTCTGGGAAGTGACTAGAGGGACACTGGGGGTTTGGGGACTTCAGGCAAGCATTGCAATGTTGAACCAGGTGAGAGCCAAGGCTGTGCAGTGCATATCTGTACTGTGCCTGGAGCACACTGTCCGCTTGCCCATGCCCAGCTTTCCTCTCAAATGAAAAAAATGGCTCCCTAAAGGCCAGCTAACAAGTGTAGAGCATTAAGAATCTAGATATCAGGATATAGGAGAGGGATAAGGGAAGAGTCCGTTTGGCAGTGTGGGAATCCCTGGACATTCCTAAGTGCAGCTAAGCCTGTGACATGAGGGACTACCTGTCCCCTGACCTAGCTGTTCTCATGCCTTTTATCTGACAGAGCTCTAGAATAGGAGATTTTCAGGCAAAAGACCTCCTCTTCCACTTGGCTGACATGCTCTAGCCTCTTCATCTTACCTTCCTGGCTACTGAGCAGTTGGGCTGCAGCGGTCAGTGCCACCACCCCAGCCCCACCTGCAGCCTGGTATTGCCCTGGCAAGTGGGTCAGCCCCCTTGGGCAGGACAGCCTGCATCTCTACTTTTCCAGTTTCCAGATTCGTTCTCAGACCTTTAATATCTTGTGCTTTCTCCTCCCACTTATCCCACGACACAGGTGCTTGCCTTTCACAAGGGAATTTGCATTTCAAATCTCAGATAGGTAAGCATGCACACTGCTGAGCCTTGCATTAAGCCCTTACCCAGCCACAGACCCGAGAATAATTCTTTCCAGTGCCTGCGTGGCTGTGTGCAGCCACACCAAGTCATCCCATGGAGGCACCACAGCTCACCACCAGTCAGTGGAGAAACATGAGCTTTGCTTGGGTGCTACTTCAGGCTGGGAGAGGAATGGTTGGAGAGCTGCCAGGCAGAGAAGGACCTGGGAGTGATGGTTGACAGTCGGCTGAATATGAGCCAGCAGTGTGCTCAGGTGGCCAAGAAGGCCAACGGCATCCTGGCTTGTATCAGGAACAGTGTGACCAGCAGGGCTAGGGAGGTGATTGTCCCCCTGTACTCAGCTCTGGTGAGGCCGCACCTCGAGTACTGTGTTCAGTTTTGGGCCCCTCGCTACAAGAAGGACATGGAGGTGCTTGAGCGGGTGCAGAGAAGGGCGACGAAGCTGGTGAGGGGCCTGGAGAACAAGTCCTACGAGGAACGGCTGAGGGAGCTGGGCTTGTTCAGCCTGGAGAAGAGGAGGCTCAGGGGTGACCTTATCGCTCTTTTTAGGTACCTCAAGGGAGGCTGTAGCGAGGTGGGGGTTGGCCTGTTCTCCCACGTGCCTGGTGACAGGACGAGGGGGAATGGGCTTAAGTTGAGCCAGGGGAGTTTTAGGTTAGATGTTAGGAAGAACTTCTTCACTGAAAGGGTTGTGAGGCACTGGAACAGGCTGCCCAGGGAAGTGGTGGAGTCACCATCCCTGGAAGTCTTCAAAAGACGTTTAGATGTAGAGCTTAGGGATATGGTTTAGTGGAGGGCTGTTAGCGTTAGGTCAGAGGTTGGACTCGATGACCTTGAGGTCTCTTCCAACCTAGAAAATTCTGTGATTCTGTGATTCAGAGGCATCGGGGTCTGCCTTGCTTGTGTGGTTTGTGTAGGCACCTGCCCTAAGTGATGTGAATCATTCTGCTGGAGCCAAGCACCTATTTCTTTTAGGTGTTGCAACATCTAAATTGAGTGCCTAAAGCAGACAGTCTCAATCTAGCCTCCAGGGTCTCCACATTTACCTACAAATATAATGATATAATAGTCCTTGCCTAACTCAAAGGGCTGTTGCAAGATTTTAATTAATTAATGCTGGCAAGGCTTTGAGATGTTGGAAATAAAATGAGGTCTATAAATGAAGTGTATTACTATGACTAGATGGCACTTCTGCTTTACTTTCACACCATACCTGGGCATGGAGCAGGGCAGATGCTTCCTCTGATTCACTGTGAATCATGCAGAAGCTTACTTAA
This sequence comes from Aythya marila, assembly GCF_965140915.1. Taxonomy (NCBI): domain Eukaryota; kingdom Metazoa; phylum Chordata; class Aves; order Anseriformes; family Anatidae; genus Aythya; species Aythya marila. The sequence continues at coordinate 4,036,244 of NC_139080.1, read as the reverse complement.
AACGTGGATGGTATTGATATATTCATATAGGTTAAAATGTTCTGGGGAAGAGGCATTGCTTCTCATTCCAAGAGTGCTGCACTTGCTCTCTTTCTCCCCCAGTTTCTCAGTGTTACCCCATCTATACTGGAGTCCTCAGTTACTCAGTGCTCAGTTTAAGTGTGATATGCCAGAAGGCATCTGGAGATGTGACGGTCCTGCTAGGATTTGCAGAAGACCTAATTACTCCCCGGTGACAGTTCTGGCTGGCACTGGTGCTCATCCTGAGCACTGTACTCCCCCGGGTAGCTTTTGGTCTTCCATTTCACTAGCATAACTGGTGTTAATTATAGCCCTGCAGTTTCAGTGGTGGGCAAGGCACCCAAGAGAAGTTGGTATCCCTGAAGTCCTCCTGTGTGCCTAGCACCGGATTAGCACACAAAACTCTTTGGACCGAGTCCCTTGGTAGGTCACACCATTTCATTAAATTACAAAATAGCTCATTAGATTGCAAGTCAGATTTAATTTTCCCTGTATGTAAATTCTTAATGAAGAATGCTATAAATTTCCTTGCTAAGCACTTTGCCTTCACTGGTAAGTGAAACGCAGGTTGATGCTTCATGGCTAAGAGGGGGAGAGAGGGAGAAGAGAGAGGGGGAACATTTACAGCAAAATGGTCTAAGTCTGGGTGATGCCACTCAAGAGATGCTGATGTTCAGCTGGCCACCAGAAAGAGATGGGATCAGGAGGAGGAGGCTGGGTCCTGGCATTGCCATCTGGCCCCCTGGCATTGCCCTGTCTTTGGTCCACTAAACTGGACCCAACTAATTACCTTTGGCTGTGGCCAGAAGAATACTCCTTTCTCCAAGCCGTTAGTGTAACTGGGAAGCATCATCACTTCTCTTATTATCATCCTTATGTCTTCATCTTTTCCCCAAGAGCAATTGCTAATTCAAGGGATAGGAGACACTTTGAAGGACAAGTACAATTGTACTATGTAAACTGTCTGGTGGCCAATGGTATCTCATGTAAACTGGCATTTCTGAGTCAAGTTCAGACAAAAGTGAATCTCACAAGACTGCAATTCTCAACCAGAGTTGCCAAAACAGTGGAGTTTGTGCTGGCTGTACACATGCTACTGGATGTTATTCTACCTAGCTTGTCCAGGGTGCTTCTCTGCAGTAAATCTCAGACTGGTTTTACAAGAGAGGTCAATATCTTTACCCTCATTTTATGGGTAGATAAACCAAGGTGCAGGAAGGGCTAATGCCAAAAGGTCAGTGTCAGAGCAAAAAGCAGCTAATTGCAACAGACTTTAATGCATCATTGTGCATGAGTGTCAGGATTTCTTACTGCAGAACCAACCACAAAGTTCTGCAGAGTTACCAAAGACAGAAATAGAGCATTACTGACCTTTTCTCTACAGATAGGGATTTGCTCTCCAGAGACTTTTTCCCCCAGAACTGGTAAATGACTAAAGAAGGGCAGGTGCCGTTTCTCCCCCTGAGTGGTTATGCCCAGAGGCAGTTTAAGTCATTTTTAGGAAATGGTTTCCCTCCTATTTACATCAAGCTAGTAGCAGTGCTTATTTTAACTCAGTTGTCAAGTCACTTTATTTTTAGTTGTCAGTGTAGTATCATTTTTTAATTCTTGCCTTGTTTAAAACAAGTAAAGACATTTGAATGGGAACATGAAATTCACTGGAAGAATTATTGCTGCCTCACAAATATATATTGATAGCCTAAGAAAGCAGTGATGCTCTCTTTTCCATGACTAGAAATACTCCAAATCTCTAAAGCAACCCTAATATTTTACTCTAAAAGACCAAATCACAAGCTGGATTACCTTTCAGTAAGAACTTTATAGATTTTCTAGCTCTTACAGGGGTTCCTTAGGGAGTCTTAATTCATCCAAATGACATTGTTCTCTTGATGACTATCACACTCCTATAGGAAAATTTGCCAGTGGGGTATAATCTTGGTTTAAAAGATCCTAGAAAATAATACAAAATTGAATAGGGTGATGGGAAGAAGAAGAAGAAAAGAAAAGGAGGAGCAAGTTTTTTTTTTTTTTTTTTTTTTTTTTTAAATGTGCTTTGTGAAATTCACACAAACAAGAAAAATCCAGTTGCCATGAAGACTGATAAGCCACATGTATTTCTATAAGCATGTGTCAGCTTGATGTACTGCACTTCTGTGTTTTATTCAATTACCACATTTCATAGGAACATAGTAATTGCCATACTGTATCTACCTCATCCAGCTTCCCATCTGAAGAACATGGAAAAGAAGGCACATTGAAGAAGAAAATGTCGCACTGGATCTGTAGAATGCACATCTTCCTCCTTCCCCCTGATTAATAGTTGGGCTTTTGTCCTTGTGATGCACTTTTTATATCTCTTCCAGTATAAGAGTAAATATTCTTACCATCTACACTTCAGAAACTCATCTCTGTTTTTTTTTGTTTTGTTTTGTTTTGTTTTGTTTTTGATAGTTTTTAACTTTATAATATTTCAGATATATCCTGCCACAGGAAGTGAAAGTTGAAATACGACCAGTCTATTAGGAACAAAAACATTAAAGATGAAAGCCCTCATGGAAACCAGCTCCAGAGTAATAGCAATGATTCATAAAATATGAGGCTCAGTGGATAGAAACTGTAGGCAGGACTAAGACTGCAGTAAAAATGCACCAGGTAAAATGTACCTTTACATTGCTTGAATGCCTTCTGCTCTGAGTGTTGCCAGAGGAGATGAAGTTTACACACACAAATTAAAAAAAAAAAAAAAATGTTTATCCATTAACATGCACCTACATCCAAAGAGGAGGTGGGGAGTTGGGTAGCGGTGCTCCGAAATCCCACACAAATTTTAGGGACTGAGAGACTGCGAGTAGTATTACAACAAGTACCTGGAATTACCCTGAATGTAGTTTCTTGTTTCCCAGATCTTTCTTGTTCTTACTAGGATTATATAAGATACTTTAAAGGCAAGTTTAAAAGAGAGATTTTCCAGGTTGACTGCCAAGAAACCCAGAAGAATTGTCTAACAATGTGCAATGTATGAGTACTTTTTTCAGCAATAAGTGATATTTTTCAGTCTGCAGAATGACATTGTTTCATCCTTTGGGTTTTCATGTCCTTTTTGTACTTTTTTTTTTTTTTTCTCTTTTGGCAGGGCTCTTTTATTGCACAATGATGATATATTTATTTTGACTTTTAATTTGCAGTTTTAGAATAGGTCTTTGGTGGCTGGGAGAAGTCATGACAATGAAAAAGAGTCTTCTCTGAAAAACAATATTCCATTTTTAACCGTAACATCTGGCCAAATTTTGAGTGATTTCTTGAGGGTCTATCATGCGTATGTTTGTGGATCACCTACTAGGGACATTCATTGAGGGGTTTCTGATGGTTTAAGAGGGCTGAAGAAATGATGTTGGACAATAATGTGATGGCAATATAGTCATAATAACTATAAAGGACCAAATCTTCATTTTCTTAAACGTTCTCATTCTTAGCACTTGTCTACACATAAAGACACCTTTCCCTTATCTGTGCTACAAAGGATACAATCAGGCACAAAAGAATGGACTGATAGCTCATCATTTACCTGGCTTGATTTTCACTTGCTGGTTGATTTTGTCCCTGGAGCTATACTGCTTGCTTTCAGCATGCATTTCTTCTCAAAAACACTTCTTAGTTTCCCTTGAACTAGTAAATCTGTTGAGTTTAAAAGGAGAAGAAACCAGGGGATGTCTGCATGTAACAGCACCATTTTTCATGAGAATTTTTTAATGTCACATAAACAATGTGTATCCACAAAGCTTTACACAACCTAATAAATGACCAGTTGACACTGTGCCTCTAATTGTCCTCAACTGGAAGCAAAAATGCTGTCTGTGAGCCAGAGCTGATTAACGCTATTGGTTGATGAATTTTCTTTTTTAAAAAAGGAGCCAAGGGAGAGCCACAACTGCTCTGAACTTTTGCAAGGACTGCCTCTGCTTTAGGGGAATTTTGATTTTTCCTGCTGTTTTGTTTGTTTAAAAAAAAAACGGTGATGTCTAATCTTCAGGAACGTACCTCATCGTCCAACCCACAAACTGTTGGCAAAATAATAAACCTACATAGAATGTACTGTTAGATTTTTTATTTTATTTATTTATTATTTTTTTTTACTTCTTCCTTTCAGAGGTATAAATCACAGCTTTTTGCTTTTGCAAATTAAAGTATAGGCTTTGCACTGGATAGTTGGCACCGTTTCTTCTGGCCAAATGTTCCATGCTGCTTCCAAAGAAACTGTGGACACTGAGTTGGCTATAGTTTGCCTTTGAACTCCTTTGCAAAACCTCAGTCTTTATAGGCCTCCAAGAAAAAATATACATAGTTTATTTATTAAGTTGCAGTTTAACTCTTTTGTATGTGAAATTGCTGATTTTTTTTAACTGATGTTTTGTTTTTTACTTCCACTCTACATGAATGACATCATATTGCCATATAGGTAAAAACAAACAAATAAAACAAACAAACAAACAAAAATCATACATTTTATTTACTATCTTAAAAAAAAAAAAAAAAAAGCAGAAAATAATCCTGAACAGAAAACTAGCTGGTTTTAAGAGTAAGTTTGTATTAAACCATCCTCAATTGCTGCTGAGCAAATGTCCTTTCCATAATATTTCCAAATGGCTTCTCAGCTACACGTTTGCCTCTATGTCTTTGTAATGCAGTCATCATACAGTGCTATCTTTGCAGCTTTTGCTGCTAACATAACTATAACGTATTTCTAAGTAATATGGAAATAGGAATGCACCGCCTCCTGTGGTCTCACTCCTTGAAGCACTTGCTGGTCTTGTCTGTCAAGTATGGTTTAAAGTTTTGATCATCTAAATGTTCAGCAAGGAATAAATGAAAGTTATTGGTGTGTAAAACATTGCAGATCTTGTGTTAAACTTGGACTTCTCCCTCTAGCATCCTTGTACTGCTTTCTTCTGCAATGCTTCCTTTCTATTGATGTGATGCCATCTTTGGTACTCTAACAAAGGGCTATATAAATGTTTGGAAGCCAGAACAGATGTTTCTGGGCAGCTTTCATACAGTTTGCCAAGTTCAGGCATAAAACAAGATCCTGACCACTTGTGGTTTTTGTAGATTGTATGATTTTTTCAAAAGAAGAGTAAGCGTGCTGGGTCCATTGACTTCCTGTCTTCTGGCATCCTACCACATGTCTTCTTTACTATACCATAATGTTTCTCAAGCTTGCTTTTGTTTCACTCTCATAATTGGCTTTGTATATCCACTGACTGATCTGATTTTCCTATCGAGTCAGGGCTGTTCACTCCAGATTTTCACTAGTGTAACTGAGAGGAAAATTTGGTCCGTATGCTCTGTAATAAGATATATCATCACTGTCAATATTTTTCTTCTTCCCATCACTGCTCTGCCATATGGCAACTTCACAGGAAAGAGCTGAACTGCATATGTTCTTAGTAGGACTTCTTCATTTCCTTGCAAAATTGAGGTTGGTTTAAAACCATTCAGGTTTAAACATGGAGGAAGTTCTTAATCCTTTAGCATGGTGTTTTCATCTAACTTTGGCCATCCAAAAGCTAAGCAGCCACTAGAATCAAGTCATCAGGGTTCCTCCTATAGTCATGGGAGGGAGGAATCAACTGAGGGAGAGTGACTCATGGCCATCCTAAGATAAGATTCAGGGGAAAGTATTTTTGTTGTGAACAAGAGCACACGTCTCCTATACACCTGCTGATCTTGGTGATGTTGAACCAAGGAGCTGAGCTTCAAAGGCTCAATTTGCATTCATCAGTGAATGGAATGGGGACAGGAGGAGATTTTCCTGAGCTGCTGGTAGCCTCCTCCCTGCCACATTTTGGCCTCAGCCAACCAGGCTCTCCTCAAAAAACACCTGAGCATGATTCAGTGGATATCATGAGCCAGAGACTGTTTACAGTTGGCAAGATACAGATAAGGCTGCCCTGTTTTGGGGTAGTAAATTTAGCCCTAGCAAGACAAGCCACATTATCTGCATGCTTTCAGGGCCAGAAAATGGATTATGGCTCATATATTTACTGGTGTAAACACAGTCAAAGAGGTGTAAGCAGTGAAGAAAGTGAAATAAGAGAATGAAAGATGAATTTCAGAGTTTATTCACTTGCATTGCCTGAAACTGGGACTTGGATGCAAGTAGCAACCAAAGAGAGAAGAGTTCTGTTAGTTCTGCCCTTCTTATTAAGCATATTTTGATGATGTGTCAGTGGTAGAGAATGACTGACCCCCTTTGAGTGAATATGGAAAACAACATTTGTAAAGGAAGACTTCCCAGACTCAGTATACCTAACTGTTTTCCTAAAACCTGTCACACTACAGATGTCCCTTTAAGCCATCATTAGGAAAACAGTATCCAGAGGGTTCATACCCAGCTAAATGCCCAGTATCGCCCTGTATTTCTGCAAAGTTTCTGAGCTCTGTTTGCTGGATTTTACAACTGGAGAGAAGTCTTCCTTAAAAACACTCACCACAGAGTGCCCAGATCCAGCAACAAGCAATGCAAAGTGTTTCAGCCACTTTCAACCACTGTGATGAGGTCCAGGGACCATGGTATAAATTCAGATGAATAACCCTATTTCTAAGTTGTTTCCAGGGAGTGTGTGGGTGTTTCAGACATTTAACTGCCAGGCTATTCATTTTTTCTGCACTAATAGTTTCCATGCTAGCTGACTGACCAGTCTCCCTGATGTGTCACATCAATTTTCTTATTAAATACGAAAATAATGAATGTTAGGAATGAGCCTAGAAAGCTCCTCATCTTCCAGATTGGTCCATGGTGCCAAAAGTCTGCCTGGCATCATCTCCAATATTCTGCAAACAACATCTGCATGAGCACATCAGTTGTGTAACTCGTAAAGTGAATGTAAGTGGCTGCCATGATTTGCTGAGCAGCGCTGATTAGAACTTTTTGGCTAGAGGGATGCTTTGCAACATGTTGGAGAGACAGCCGTGCCCTGCCTTCCACAGGAAAGGCAAGGGTGCACCATTTGCAGGAATGGCTCTGGGTAGATATCTGTCTCTCCCCAGTTCAAGCTTCCTCTGATCCCAGACGTGATTAACAGCACACCTCCACCAAAACAATCCCTACTGGCATGAGTACAGAAAATTAGTGCTTTGGAGCCACAAACCCACCTCTGAGGTTGATATGGAGAAGGACTCTGTGCCAGAGAGGTGGGGGAACTTGAGAGGATGAGTGAGGGACTCAACCCCCTACCTGACAGTACACCGTACCACTGCTGGCGAGCCCTGTAACATCGATGCTCATGAAAGAAGGGGCTCCAAGGTACTTCTCCACCTCCCTGAGCTTGGTGTGAATCTGCATGGGAGGCTGAAGCCCTAGCACTCAAGTGACATTTATTTTTTGCATGGAACATCATTTCACTGCCTAGAAAGGAAAACTTGGGTTTTAGAGCTGAAAAAGATCATTACATTTTACTTTCTCCACTCTTAGGACAATTGTATTTTGCTATTAGCCACTTTAGGAGAGACAAAATTCACTTTTTCTGTCCATTACACAAGTTTAGTGCAGTTCATTTCAGCTGATTACTTTAAAACAGCATATGACAGCTTGTTTTTATAGAAAGGCTGAAGTTTGACGTTTCCTGCTTAAGAGTTTCAACACTTTTTAAGTTATTTTTTTCAAAAGAATATAGCATTTTTGTCAGAAGCAGAGCATGGTAGAAAGAAATCTACTTCCAGACAGGTATTAGGAACATCCTTGTAGGTTCTTGTTTGATATCAGAAACTCTCCAAAGAAAACAGACAGCAACATGTAAATAACTAAACCACACATGCAAACATGACACTGAAATATTATGTGCCAGGTCAAATGTTAGTTGGGTTAAGTCAGGCATTTAGAGTAATCCTGCCTTACCCCACTTAAATATTGCATCACTTAGGTAAGTTGTGACAGCTCACTCACTGCCGGGAAAAGCTTGCCTTATCCTCAAGGATGAATTCAGGACCTCAGGAAGCTCCCAAGTAAATGAAAAACAGAAACAACAGGCAATGGCTTAGTGGCTTAAGCCATATGCCTCAGAACTGTCTAGCCATAATTTCAAATGCCAGCAGGATCATTACAAGCTAATGCAGATCTATTGAGCATTTGGCCATTCACTACAGGCAGAACAAGTCCTTTGAGTTAAATCCTAAGAAATTAGATCCTTTGGGCTTTTAATGGCTATTAAAAATCACAGGGCATTTTCAGAAGGGGGGGAGTTTATTAATCTTGTTCCCTAAACCAAATTAGCCCTTTCCTCCTACAAATACACTTTCAGTTCCTTATTGCAAAGGCAAGATGGGAGAGGATGAGAGAATGAAACTCTGCAGTGATGCTCTGTTATCTTGCAAGAGCTGTGCTACTGCTATCACTGCAATTTAGGGACATGGTGGTTTTGATATTTTTAATTATTTTTTTTCAATGAAAGGCCCAGGAAGTTGTTGCTGGACTTCCTCTACCGGTGGTAATCTCATGTGGATTTGTTTTGCCACATGTCCTGGAGCTGCACTGTGGGGTGCAGCTGGTGCATGAGCACAGAGAGCTGGGGACGGCATGTGGGAGCAAATGCTGGCACCCACATGCTGAGGCTTTTGTTATTGGCCTTGGCCCACAATAAAGAAGGTTGGTCAGAGATAAAAACACTCTGTCATCTGATTATGAAGCAAAAGATGGACAGAGGGTAAAGGTGTACACAGGAGCAATGGCACTGTGGTGGTCAGTTGGGTAGGAAGGATGCTAATCTGATGGCAAAGGTTTGTACCACTATAGCAAAGGAGAGTTTGAAGGTAGATAGTGAGATAGGTCTGTGGGGGATTAGAGGAAACAATCAGTGTGTAAAAAATGCCATGGGAAATAGTGCCAAAGTGTTTAATTTAAGAAATACAGACAGGGCCAATGGAAGACAGCATGATAGATTAGAGACAGCAGCCACCATTTAGATAGTGAATGAGAGGTGTTATACTGCTGATGGGATGCGTAAGGTTCTGAAATGTGAAGAAGATGGCTGGGATTCAGCTCCAGATTCAGGCATCTAAATGTGGGCAAAAGAATGAAAGAGAAATGTGGGAGGAATGCAGTGGAAAGCCAAGGTGATAATGAAGGTATGACTGTGATTAGCACTGTGTAGATGCTCCATTTCTTAAAGATTACAGATCAAGACTGGCTGCCTGATAGTGTGTGCTCACAGACAAATCACTTGGCTTGATAAAAAGATATTAAGTAAAATGCAGTCCCTATCCTTAAAATCTGAGCAGTTCTGTATTATGATTTATTGGTGTTCTGTACTTCCATCTGTCGTGGGTAGACCTTCAGCATTTCCAACGTCAATGACTCAGTGCTGCTGATGCTGGAAAGTGGGCACTGGTCCAGCCTGGAGTTCTTCAACATCCTTCTATGAAACACTGGCAAGATTTAGAGATGCTAAGAGGCTTTCCCAAACCTGGATTGTATTTAGCAATAGGAGCCAGATCTCCTAGTTCACTATTCTTTAGCAATCAGCTGATAACATTCTTGTGGCTTTGTTTTAATGATCAGTAATTTTGAAACGATAATGTTGAAAAATTGTCAGAATAGTTGAAAACAGCCAGTGAAGTTGTATTTAGCAGATCGTACAAGTTTTAATACATTTTCTATTTTAGCTTTTAATGAAACGGTTCACCCAAAGAAGGAAATAGTGCAAGTTGCCTTTTCCCTTTCAGGTTACACTTGTGATGAGAAGCACAATGTTTGAATTCTTAGGCTGGAACTGCTCTGCTTGAACAAATAATAAAATAGAAGATTGCACTTATCTGTAAGATAAAAACCTTGGGGCATTTTGGGAAGAATGTTTGAAAGATCAAAACATTTCACGTTTCTCACCATCTCTGGGAATTGAAAAATAAACAGAATTTGCTAGGGATCTGGCTGAAGAAAACAATTTCTAAGAAGAAAAAAAAAAAAAAATCCTCCTAAATACATTGTTCTTTTTTCAGTGTTGTTATTAAGCCAAAAATTCCACTGGTGCCGAACAAGTAATAATTTATAACTGTGCAAATCGAAAGAGTTTCAACAAAGATGAAGGAGGGCTTTTATGTTTAAAGTACCATTACCAACAAAAGGCTTCAGAGCATTTTCCAATTTTAATTACTTCAACAGCATGCAAAGCAACAAAGGATAAGTTTGAACTATCTTGCATGGTTATGAAATGTCAAAGTCTAGTAACTGATGTAGTATGTGGTGCCTACATGGCTGAAAAGCCCAGGGAAGCAATCCTTTATTCCAGAGATTTCAAACCAAATCCTATCCACCTTGATATTCAGTGAAAATTGCACTGTAATGGCTTTTCAGCCTGAAATGAGCTGGTTTTCAGCTAAGATCCTGTTGGAGATATGACCAAAGATTTGAATCAACATGACAGTTGCCTGTCCTTATGGAGGGAGACTAGATGACTGCTTGCGATTAGATGTATAACTTTTAGATGGCTGGAATATGAGATAAATCCCACCCTCCCTTACCTCTTCCCTCATCTTCTGCACTGAGCCCCATCCATCTTTTGAGCAGCGTCAGTGGAGGCACCCAGCAGAAATACTTCATAAGCCCAGCTGTCAAAGAAGCTCGGGGGGAGCTTTCACTGTTACTAAAGCATTAGTCTCAGGGCAAAGGATTTTGAATCATCTTTTCGAGTTTGATCTTGTCAGTCAGCCTCTATCTTGGCAATGTATTCCTGATGGGTTTCACTTCCATAGCGAAACCCACACTGAGCCTTGGCTTTTAGTGAGATGACTGCCAAGGCTACTGCTGCTTGAGGCCAGGAAGAGTTTGGAAGACTAGGCTCATGGGAACATGGGTTGAGAGTTTAGGATTATGTTTCTGAAGTCGGATATTCAGATTAACTCCACTTGCTCTGCAGCAGGCCTTCAGCAAGCTAGTACTTTGTAGGCAGGTATAAACGCAAAGATCATGTAACCAGGGGTATGGTAGGCTGGGTAGGTGGCATAGGAATGGGTAAAAGACACTGCATTGTGGCAAAAAACAGATAGTTAAATAGCAAAGCATTGTATGAATCTCTTGTTCTGGTGTGTCTTACCCAGTAAATTAGCTGGTATTTTGATTCAGTTACTTGGCACTCAAGACTTTGAGTGTTTGTGGAGGATAGGGATGGGAAAAGTAGCTTTTAAAGAATGAGGGGCTAAGAATAAAGACTCTCTAAGGCAGAAATATGACTTGTCACAGTTTTCTCCACATGGGAGAAGAGACCAAGCAATATTTTGGTGCTGCAGTGGGAGGAGGAAACACTTCTGTCCAAGGATCAGACCCATCTGCCCTTGATCCTAAATGCCTTTACATGATCTCTGCATCCTCCCAAGTGAATTGCAGCTTTGTGCTCACATTAGATCCAGGTATTACTCCCCACTGTGTACGTACCTACCTAAAAATCCATAACTGGTCTCACATTGACTCAATGCTCACAGCCAACTTGTATTTAAACAAATTGAATAAAGCTAGGCACTCTGTAGATCCTCTTATTTATCCCATGACAAGCAGAGAGACTCCCAGTTCTTCTGCTTGTGACACCTTTGTCAATAACATCTGCAGATTGCACAATATAAAGTTGTTTTATAATTCATCTCCTTGACAATAACTGAACCTTTGAACAGGAATGCTTTATGTGGGTAACACAAGAACAGTGCTCAAGCAGAGGTTACATCAGAAAAGTGCAAAAATAAAATTTTGTTCCTCTTGAAGAGTCACATTTCAAGCAATTTTTGATCTAGTGAAAAAAAAAAATCAGATATAATTTAAAAAAAAAGAATTTATATTTGGCTGGCAATTAGATCATAAGTAAGAATCACAGGACTTATTAGATCATATATTCCATTTTCCTTCCACTGCAGGATCATTTTTCAGACCTGAGGTCTAATTGAATTATTTTAAAAGGACAAAACATCAGACTTACGGAAAACAATGTTACTGCTGCCGTATTCACCCTTCAAAAATTGTTTTTATGCTGTACCTCTAAAAGTAACTCCTGCCAAAATAAACTACATGTGGAAATGATGGGAAATGAGTATCTATTTTATTTCTTTGAAGATGATATCGGCTCACCTGCCTGGCCTGATTTGCATTCACAGATGTTTGTGGTCACATAGTAGGAGATGTTTTAAAAATCACACCCCAAGTCCTTAATATGTATTTCATTTATTCTAAATTTACAGAACACCTAGAACTATTTCAGATTGTTGTGTAAATACTGTTGTAGGTTTTTTTTTGTTGTTGTTGTTGTTGTTTGTTTGTTTTTAAAGATGGAAGTTTCAAAGCCAAGTAGAACATTTAGTCAGGATGTCTCATTCATTTCAGTGGAAAGCTTTACGTCAAAATCCTGGACCTAGGAATTTTGATCAGGGGAATCACATGTCTAAGCAGAAATTTCAGATAAGTTCACCTGAAAGAAGGAACCCAAAGTTGATTTCTTAATATTTTATTCATTTGTCTCTGAGAAGAATTCAACTAACAGTTTCACTTCACATCCGAAATTTAATTCTTAATATAATTAAAGCAAAATTGGCTGTGAAAGAGGCATTTTCAAAACATTTTTGAACAAGGGAGTTGAAGAGAGAACTCCATCTCCAGTTCATTTCTTGGTTAAAGGTCTAAGCAAGTGATAAAAAGGCTAGGCAAAAATACATAGATAAAGAAATAGGGAACTGACAGTAATATAATAGCACAGCAGTTTGTAACTCAGTAGTATTCAGCCAATGACACTAAGAGGTTTAGTAACAGTAAACTAACAAGAGGAATAATGTTTTATTCTACAGATACCTGAGGAAGGCTTAGAAGTGTCAAGTGGCTTGATTTTCCTATGACTATTTAGAAAATATGGGAAAAAAAATATCTATTATCTCCCCATTTCTCTGGTTTTTGGTGCTCAATAGCTGCATCAGTGGAGGTGCTGAGACTTAAAGGTTATTTGGAGCTTGCCTTCACCAGGGCACAAAAACCAAGAGCATGCGGTATAAAATATGCAGCAGAACCACTCCATGCTCATCAATTTTGTATTTTGGCGGGACCAGTCTGTGCTTCAAATGTGTCATTATCCTTCAGAAGGAAGTTTCACTCTACTCTTGAATCAGTTCACATTGTTAATGTGCTCATCAGCCAACTCAGAAGGATATACAGACAGCTGCGAGGAATCTAATTAACATTTGACTACAAAAGAAGAAATTGCAATCTACTGTACTATTTAATCTGTCAGAGAAGGTCTGGATTAGAAATGGGTTCAGTATTTCTCTGTAGCTTTTCCTCTGTTTTAACGTAATAGAATCATAGTCATTAGAGGTGGAGAAAACCTATTAATTTTTCTTGTCCATCTTGAATTGCTGCTACTTTTACCCTTTGGATGACCCTAAGTAAAACCTCTTCCTCCTTTGTATTTGTCTCCATCAAACACCTGCAGATTGTTATCATGTCTACTTTTAGTCATCATTTACTTGGGTTTATGTAATTCGTGTAATGTTTCCCTGCAGATCAAAACTTCCATCATTCTTCCTATGCTCTTTTCTCCTTAAACACCTCTCTCAAGTATGGTAAAGAGCACTCTCACCGTCCAGAAGTATATATATTCTATATTAAAATCTATCTACTATAAAGTTTATAGTCACAATTAGTGAAGGATTTATTCAAAGTCACTCCACACATTTTTGTAAAGGAAAAGGAAGAGCTATTGACTTTCTGAGTGATAGCTGCTCTTTACTGCATAGAAGGTAGGGCAAAAGTATTATGAAGCAGAGAGTTGTTTGTAAAAGGAGTCACTTTTTCAGATTAATCTGAATATATAGAAAGTTATTTATTAAAAAACAAACAAACAAACAAACAAAAAACATAGGAGAAAGTTCTAATTCAAAATTGTTTGGATAGGGGAGAGCAATTGTGTTGACAGCAGACATATGAATGATACTGTTTTTACAGATGGACTGGTGAGAATCAAATTGAAGCTATTGATCTGTATTTGTGTAGGATCCCGCTAAACAGAAAGCTTTGAGGGCTTTGCCATTAGCAGCATGGGTCGTTTTACCAATGAGGGAAAGCAACACTCTCTGTTTCTGTCATAGACGCGCTATTGCTAGTGAAACAGAAGATGCCTAGTCTTCAAAAAATGTCAGGGGCCCTTCTGTAGAGACAGGGATAATCCGGTTCAGATATAATTAAAAGCCTTTCCTCTTCCCTCAGCAGGCACACACACAAAAGATAACTCTTTTGAGGAAATACATCAGCAGGCTGGAAAAATCTTAAGTTTGCTTTTTAAACTTCATTAGCTTTGCATCTTCTGTTTAGCAGAGACTGAGCACAGGCTGAAAAGAGTAGGAGGCGACGGTAACTCCTTAGGTCTCAAAGTGAACAGTGCCTTTGGAAGAGTGTAGAGAGGAGCACAGATCTTGCTTAAGGAGGGCAGTTTGGGATCTTCCCTATTTCTCTCTAGAGTCTGTACTGCAAGTCCTTCTTAGTGGCAGATCTCCTTGGGAATCTGGATGGTGGAGAGGGCAAAGAGCTCATTTGTCATCATCGTTTCTGGTAGGACTGGCACCACCAACCCAACCCACTAGGAGCATGTAATTACATCCAGTGGGCAGTAGGAGGGTATAGCAAGTGTAAAAATAAACACCTTAGGCCAGCTCTTTTTTTTTTTTTTTTTTTCCTTAAGTATATGATTCATGAAATTCATTTGTTGTTACAGGAAGGATGGTTTTATCAGCTGAAACATATTTCTTTCTTGTTTGCTTTGATATTATCAGGCTTATGTAGAAGGATCATGTTTCAATATTACATCCATGGAGCAATGCTAGATAAGGGCAAAGTATTTGTACCTTCGTAATCAGTTTCCCCCATATGTAGAGTAACATTCCCCTTATCAGGAAATGGAAAAATAATCAAGGCATCTGATTTCAAAACTTGCAAATGTATCCCATTTGCCTTCAAGTCAGTAGGAGGAACAGTAGAATGTGTTAACCTTAACCAAACTTCAGATCAAATTGTTTAATCCCTGTGCTTCCATCCGCTAATGCTCTTACCGAGGTATGTTATAAGGTGAACTAAAGCACTATTTCCTTCACGCATGGATTAATCTCATACGTTTTTACTATTTCTCAAGATTAAGTGGAGATAATAAGAATAAAAGTCTGTAGCTATAACATCTCCTCATGTATTGAACAAATCTTTAAAATACATTTAAATACACTTAAAATACACTGAAGTCCCGATTACCCATTATTATTATTATTATTATTATTATTATTATTATTATTATTATTATTATTATTGTTGTTGTTGTTGTTGTTGTTTTATTGTTATTATTATTAGGAGAAGAAAAAAGAAAAAAAAAAAAAAGTAAACCCAAACCTTTAGTCCAGAAAAAGTGAACTTCAGGCAGGAAGACAGCAACAGCCTACTGTAGCAACATTCATAGCTCTCTTCGGCTGTCAACAGAATTGCGTTGCCAGAAAGGTCAGCAAAATTCAGAGTACTTATCCAGTCATCTTCCATTTTTTATACATTTCTGAAGCTGGGAGATTATGTTCTCTTTCCATCTGAACTCAGTTATGGAAAAGAGAACTTAAACCACTAATATCTGGTGAGAATGATGGCTATATCAAGTTGCAAACACAAGAGTTTGCCAAAGCTTAACACAGATTTAACTGTCACTGAAAATAATGTTAAATCTATATTAAATAAGGCTATGGACAGTGTTTCATAATTACTATGTTCATGTATATTATTTAGAGAGTGTGCTTTAAAACTGACAGATTCTTGCTCATTAGACTATCAGTGGTGATAGAGTTTAGTGGTGGTAAATAAAGTCTGTGTAGTAGGCAGGATTGAAAGTACAAGCCTTAATACAATCAGCCTCTTTTCCTTAGAGTAACATATAGTATGAAATGGCCTTAAATTAGGAATGAAATAGATTTCAAACCTTTTTAAACTGTAAAAGAGATATAATGAGAACATAATATGAATCACGGTTGGTCCAATAGCAGACAGTGATAACCAAAACACAGTGGTGGTATCAGATACCAGGAGATACCTCTCAACAGCCCAACAATTTTGTATTCAGAAACGCATGAAGCTTATATAAGGTCACGTTTCCACACATTAAGCTGCAAATTGTTTTAAAAAAGTAAACAGCCCTTAACTACGGTGTGATGCAGAACTCCATTAGAATGCCTTTTTAGCAAGGTTATGAATTTTCAGTAATTGCTTTGGTAATCCATATTTAGCATCTGCAGGATTACTTTTAATCAGCTTTGAGGATATGATTTGACACCGTTCATTTTATGTTTCAACATTTAACCAGTTAGGCTGCAAAAAATGACATCGTTTTGCAGACTTAATTTAAAGCCAATAACAGTAAAACAGTAAGGGTAAGAGGGAGGAGGGAGATTTGGTTACCAGCAAAAGATGAGGAAAATGGCCATGTGCTGCTTTAAAAAAGCACTCATTGGATCAATAATCATGGTAATAAAATGAGACTTTGTTCTACTATATTGCTTCCTCTCTGTAGATCTTGAGGCCCTTGTGCATTACGAGTCAAGACTGGTATATATTCTACATGTTTCTACTCCTTTTTTTTTTTTTCTTTTTTTTTTTTTTTCCTGTGGCTCTTAAATACATCACCTCTGAGTTCATATGTATGTGCATACCATTGTATTGCTGCTTTCTTTTCAGTAGTAACATTGCTGGAGCTTTTCTCTTAAATGCCTCATTACTCCTGATCATATACAAGGACTAAGAGAGTATGTGCTTATGGGTGCTCATGACTTTTGTCAGAAGTCCTTTCTCCAAGTGATATATTGCATTCTTGCCTAGACAGTGGATATGCAGAGGTTGCTTTACCATCAGATAGTCTGCAAACAACTGATTCTTCCTTTGTGCCTTTCCACTGTGTGTTTTACTGCCTTTCTTTGGAGGTGGAAAGGTGTAAACATGTCTATACAGACTTGGTCACAGCTGGCCCAGATCCCTATCTGAGACTGTATGTTAATAATTACTGCCGATCAAGAACTTCATGTTTATGTCACTGCTTGCATCCTGTTGTCTCAGTGTTCACTCATGTAACATCGGTTAAGCTTGATGTTATTTATGAGAAGGCATCAAACTGAACATTCAATGCTGGGGTTGTCTTCAGGGTACCTGGGTCTGAGGTTTGTAGGCAGAAGAGGATTTTAGGATCATCTGTGGTGACCTGCTGCAAAGCACAACCAAACCACTCGCTCAGCTACTCTAGCACAGGAGTGGTTCTTGGTTACTGTTTGCATGAACCCTCTTAGCTGGGTGTTAAATGGGAGGAGATAGTCTAGAAAGGTCTAAAATCACCAATGTGGGGGAGTTGCTACTTCCTCTTGTGCATCTCTAAAGCTGCTTCCTATAGCACATCCTTCTCTTTTGCCTCTACACTTTGACAAGAGTGGCTGGCCTCCCTCAGAGCTACTAATGTAGGAAACAAAGCACCCAGCAGGTCTATAGGTTTGAGTTCAGATCTTCCCTTTATTTACCAGGATAATAAACTCTGCTGATCCAGTCACACAGTTTCACAGCAGTGAAGTGAATCCTCAACACTTGCTCCACACAAGGTCATCCAATCCCTATAAAACTGAATACTTCTAAGATACCTTTTTGAAAATCACATTGTTTGATAAAATATAAGTAGCTGTTCAGTCTATTCACATGTCTATCCAACATAAATCCTCATGTGCAAATTCAAGTGGCCCCTTCCAAGCCTTTCCTGTGTGTTTATCAAAAAGGTAATTGAGTTTAATGATGAGAAGAAAAGCATTGGATGTGATTGTCTAAAAAATAATAATAATAAAAATAAAAATAAAATTAAGTATTTTATTTTCTCTTCTCAAGGACAGTAAATTCACCACAGAGCAAGCAGCCACTGTGCTCTGCAGCCAGCCTGCCTCAACCTTCAAGGTCTGAGAAAAGAGTTCAAAGAATTAGTGCCTGTTTCATGCTATTCTTGTAACAGGATCATCTCCACTAGCGACAGGAATGGCAATATTCTCATTTTCCAGAGGCTGCTTTGTAGCCATTGGATGGGAAAAACCTTACGATAACTGCAGCAGCATGGGAGGGGAAATGTGAAGCTGATTTTTAGCTTTAGGCATCAAGTCCAGCAAGCTACCCACTTGTAGTGCTCTGTGAATTGAAAATTCATCAGTTTGAGGCAGACTCTGATTTTAGTTCACAGCAACTGATTTTGATTAATGTTGTCAGTGTGTCATTTGAGAAGTACAAATGATTTGAAAGATATATATTTAAGGAGTTCTTGAAAGTGACCTTATCTAAATTTCCTGCAATGCTCAGGAAATGTCCTCCAAAGTTGAATGTCTCCTTTAATACAAATTTCCGAGGCTTTTTTACTACCCCTCAGCCAATAAGTGAAGACCTTAGAGTGTATTTCACTGCTGTACAAGAATCAATTGACTGAAACAAAGATAACAAGAACAGAACTCTCAGATGCTCCTGTGATAAGTGCTAGTATCAGGTCCTGGGTAAATATATGGAGCTCTTCTTGCTCTAGGTGAGATGAATAATACAACACCCACTAATTTCACTCACAGCAAGATTATGCTTCAAACCAGACCATTAAAAAAAAAAAAAAAAAAAAAAAAAAAACTTTTAACATGGCAAAAAAAAAAAAAAGCAGTTGCTTCTGCAACATGATGCATCTCTGCACCACAGTATAGTTGTTCATGTGTTCATGCAGGGAAAATGTCTTTGAAATGGGTGGCAGGCAGTAGATCAAGGAGCAAGAGGGAGACAGGTGGCAGGGAAGGGTGGGCACAGCTAGCTCCTGGAAGGAAGGAGCCGAGTGAGTGCAGACACCATGGGCTGAGATATGTCAGTGACAGAAGACTGAGAACACCATTGCAGACAAACATGGACGCTTGTAAAGGCTTCAGCAAGCAACTTGAGCACAAATCCAACTTCAGGTGTGTAAGTGGCATCAGTAAAAGCTGGGGTTGAGTTCCCATTTCCAACAAGTCCAATTTTTTTAGGGTTGGCAGGTTAAAACCCTAATAGTGCAAATGCATCTTTAAGCCTCTTTTATCACTTAAAGGAAGACTTCATGTAAATGAAAATGAAGACCAAATGGACTCAGTCCCCTCAGACCTACATCACAGCCCAAGTGCAGGCTAGTCACAGAAATGCCCATTGCTCAGACTTCAGTGTTCATTTTCCTCCAGAAACCTTTGTATCTTTCACACACAAGCCTGCATCCTCTTTCAGTAATATTGCAGGGCTGTGTTGAGTTATCTGCATTGATCTGCTAAATAAAAGGCCCCTTGCTGGCAGTGAAGCACAAACTCTGTGAGCCCTGAAGCAAATTGGAACGAGGCAACTCAGACAAGCAGGGGCAGCGTCCTGTTATAAACGCTTCTATGATCATAGCATAAGTGTGTATGCATATACACATCTCTGGTCAGAAAACACCCAATATCTACAGTCTCACTGACTTAAAGATTTTTGTTTTGTTTTGCTTTGAAATTAACATTCAAAAATAATTTTTGACCTAGTGGTACTATAGACCAAATATATGCATGTATATTTATATAAAGAAATGCAATCTTTAGAAACCCCAAGAAGCGAATGACATCCTTAAACATAGGCTAGTGGCCAAGAATAATGTTTGTATATGGGGCTGAGAAGTGTGCAGAATATAGTTTTTCATCAAATCATGGAAATTAGAGATAGAAAAGACCTATTAGGTCATCCTGGCCATTCCCTTGGCACTGAGGGAGAACAAAAACAAACAAACAAAAAAAAACATTAAAGCTACAAAAAGCCTATTTTTGCTGAAATCACAATGAAAACAAAAGTTCTGAATCAACCACCACACTTCATATTGTTCGAGACCCAACAAAACTGATGTCTGGGAAGAAAAAAAAAAAAAAAAATGGAATTTGGAGCTTCTTTTCAATGCCTTGGGCTTTTCCTTTCTCACATAACCAGTTTTCCATAAACCTTAATGTTAAAACTTTTTATCTTGTTTCCAACATTGAGTGATTAAAAACTAAAGGGAGATAATTATGGCGACACTGACATAGCATTTTATGTATTCAAGGAATTAAGTGATTCTTGCAAAGTGCCTGTGAAATGAGCATGTAAATTTGCTATATTGACAAGTGTTTTATCAGTGCCAATGGATTTCTTGCTCTTGCTTCATCTCTGAGGAAGATGAAGCAGAAGTGAAGTAACTTATGAGGGCCAACCATTGAGTCAGTGGCAGAGCCAGGATAAAATGTAGGAATTTTGCCTGAGTTTTCTGATGTTTCAGGGTTGGACACTTTCCCACATAGCTCTGAAAGGAGTAAATGAAGATGCCAGCTCTTTGCAGCCACCGGAGCAGAGCAATTCTATAGGCTGGGCACACCTGTAGTAACTGCTAAAATCGTTACAGACTTCCCTAATTAAGACTGGCACAGTGCTTGCTGTTAGTAATATATCCCTGTAATGGATCTAACATTAAACATGTTCAAGTGGCAGCTGAAAAGGTTTTAACAGTGTCCACTTTGGATTAGGAATCTATTTTTTCTTGAAGGTCTTTTATTTCTTGGCTGGGTTTTGGTTATATCTTTTTAAAAAATTGTTGGCAACACAACTATTGACTTTCAGAGAGAAGGATGAGGGTTTTTTTGGTAACCATAATGATTTTATCCCATTTGCCTTCGTTTAATTTGGAAATGGAAACCATATCTTTAATGCTAATTAGGCAGCACATTACTTAGTCTTCCTGTCCTCGCGTAAATAACAATTAGCAATAATTTAGCAGTTGTACACTCTGGCATCTTCTAAGCCATACCATTGTATACCATTCCAAATTCCTTTGCATTAATTAGGATCATAAGCCAATCAGCACTAATTAAGAAGAAAATAAGTATAATAACAAATGAAACAAAGCTAGTGATTTGTATCTGTTCAGTAGTCCTTTTTCCCTCTGCAGTTTATCAAATAGTTGTAATGCGTAGGAACTTCTTCTAATTGAAACTAATTATGAGGTTTCCCCTGCTACTTTGAGCCTCATGTTCAAATCCCACGAAGCTCATTAAATAAGTAACAAAGCTGGAATCTTTAGCACATATTGTAACTTAGTTCACGTTAATTAGCACCACGTTTTGGAGGCAGTAAGAGGCTGTTCAGCAGCAAACGCTACCTAAAGGGACATTAGATAGGGATTTTTGCAGATCTAGGAGACTATGCAGAGATTTCAGCCGGGCATCATTGGGCATTATCAGATATGGCTGAAATGTCACACATCCACCTCAAGACTGTATACTAAATACATTACTTTTTCTATTCCGTCCATTCTGACCCTGTCTTAACGTTTGTTGTTATTTGGAGCAAGCATCTGGGGAAATGTAGGTACTTAAATATACAGTCATTACATCTGAAGGTCATTCCTGTCTATCGGTGACTGTGTCGTAAAATAGCACACATTTTCCACTGCTGTTTTGGGTATCATTAGCACCATTTCACTTTCAGAAGTGGGCAGCAATCTAAATGCCAGCATCCTTGCAGATCCCAGCCCTATTTAACAGATTGAAATTGCTACATGATGTTTAATGAAGCTAAAAATATATATGTGGGTATGTGCCGTCTCCATTTAGTTGTATGTAGCAATTTAAAGGTAAGCAGTTGGTAAGTATTGAATACAGTTTAGGATGGGTGAAAGAAATCTACAGACCTGTAGTTTTACATTTTCTCACTGCAAATTCACCTCATCTTAAGCAGTTCTTAGTACATTCTTATGACACAGAGTGACACAGATGTTAAAACAGGCTGCTGCTTTGCTGCTGTACTGCCACTCTCAATCTTCATGGACAAAGACACGCATGACCCGATCTTATTGGAAAATCTCAAATGCCCGGAAACCAGACTGAATCAGAACAAATCACAGTCTAGTTTGTACTTGCATGGTATCCCTTTCCAGCTGCCATTGTTTTGTGGTCACTAATTAATTGACTTTTATAATTGATTAATTAAAATACATTAAAAGTGGTGTGGTAATTCTGACATCTTGGATATTCTATTGTTGTTGGGTCTACTTTGACTTCCCAGCTGTGTATGCAGATTGTCAGAGAAATCTCCCCCTATACAGCCCAGCCCCCAGCCACTCTTCTTGGCACTGGGTCTGCCCCCAAAGCCATGCTCAATCTGAGATTGCACCCCAGGTTATCATCCATGCTTTCTTACTGCCCATGAAGACCACATCTGGGCAGTTTGCAGTTGGAGTAATCAAGTTCAGGGTCCAGTTGTAATTGGCAATGAGAGCTGGCTCCCATCATAGGCAAAGTGAGAAATGTTCTCTCATAATACAAGAATGAAGAACTGCCAGTGGCTTTTCCCCCCTCAACATTTCAAAAAAAATAAAAAAAAGATTTCATCAAATATCTATTATCATTCGAACTAGTCTTTAAAGAACTACTGTGACAAACATCACAAAGTATCATTGCCGTCTTCCCTGGTGCAAAAGATGCCCTATGTAAATTATGGAACTGTGGAGAAGTGTGCAGCCTGAAGTTACTGAAAATACCAAAAATTCCTCTTCCTGAGACCTGAAGAATAGTCACCACATGGACATACTTTCCAAGACATGGTAAAAAGCTGCATGAAGGCAGTGCACAAAGTAGTATTTGTTCTCATGCTATCAGTGAAATGGCCAACACACATAAATTGCACAGTGTGCAGGGTCTTCATCAGACAGGGATATACATAAAATTTAATTTTGTGTTTTCAATAGAAAACATATATGTCTAAAAAGAAGTTAAAGAGGTAAGGAAGTTTAATGAAAAATAAAATATGTTGGCTTATTCCAGCATACAAACAGTGTGTCTCTGAGCAACCCCAAAATGTACGAATTAGGCTGTCCAGCTTTAGTGTGTTTAAAGCAGAACATGGACCTGTGTAGGCATCCTCCGCAGCTGTGGATGCTCTCACATCCACTGAAGAAACACCTGAAACACTGAAGTTCACCGCTGGTTTTGTTACTCCTGAGCCCTTTCTAGCCATACCCTGATGAGAGTCTGAAGACCAAACAAGTCAGGAAACCAAGGTACTTTTATACTCATGAGAGGTGACCAAGCCAATGGTGTGCAAAAAGGAAGTGGAAGGAGAATAACAGGAATTTGGACTGTACAATCCTTGTATTGTGGAAAACAAAACAAACAAGTAGTCACTGGATTTTTATTTTTATTTCATATACCTTACAATTGCTAATTATGGTCTGTAAAGAAGTAGTTGCAACAACTGCAGATGGGGAACGCTGGTACTTTCCTCTCTTGCAGAGGCCCTTTGAGGTTTGATGCACTAAAATCTGTAAAATGCTTTGAGATCGTTGTGTGAGAAACACAAAATAATAAAAATGAAGTGCCATCCCCTGTACTCCCCAATTGACATAGACAAAGAGGTTTGTTATTGTTCAATTTGTTGAGGAAAAAGTTGGCATGTGTCTAAGGCAACTCTGCCCTTTGCCTTGATGTGAGCCAGAATGGGTTAACATTGCAGTGAGCCTTACTTTCAGAAGGAGAGAGGGAGAGAGAGAAGGAGAAAGAGAAGGAAAAAAACAAATACAAAAAAAAAAAAAAAAAAAAAAAAGAAAAGTCCTTTTTTTGTGGAAAGGACTGGTTTCTGATTTCAATTATTTCTGAGCTGTAAACATTTTCAGGGACAAGGAATTCCTTTGCATACACATATTGCTATTTGCAAAAACCAGGGCCAGTCCAGTGGAATTTTGTTTTTGTCTCAACAGAGTCATTTTATTCATCTGGGAGATTTTATTTAATACTCTGGTATTAATGACAGTAAGAAATTAAACAGTTGTTTCACTCATTTTTCTTCTTTTCAGTGTGTGTGTGTCTTTCTTCCCACCGTCCCCCCACCCCCGTATCTTTATAATTATGTTTTAAGACCGTAAATGTTTCCAAAGGTAGTGCCAGATTTAAAATACTGGTTGTTATTACAATGTGTGGGTGGCTTTACCCTCTCTGTTCGCAGCCTCCAGCTTTTATCTGCCCTTCTTCAATCCTCCTACTATAAGAGAGGAATCCAAGAAAATGAACTCATTTAGGGGAGAAGCAGCTTGACTCCTTTTATGATGATTATGATTATTTTAGTCTGGAGTGACTACCCTTTAAGCAGGTAAAACCAAAAATGAAGGAAAAAAAAAAAAAAAAAAAAAAGCTTTGAAAGCTTAAATTTTGATGCAATAAATCAATCAAGCAGGCAGCCCCTCTTTCCCAGGCTTGTTTTCATCTCATCCCCCTTCTTGAAAGGGAATTACTCCCATTTCATGCTACAGTGGTGGAGATGAGGATCCAACCTTCATTCTCTGCCAAACGTTTTTAAATCAAAAAGACATTCCTGTAGGCTGCTGCAGCGTATCCCAAGCCCTGCTGTCCTTTCTGCTGCATACGCGGAGTGTGAGGCAAATGCTGCACGTTGCAACAGGCATGGGGAAGAGGAAGAGAGGAGCAGAGCCAGTGTCATCCTCCGCTGAGAGCTGTAAATTTGCAGCTGGCATGGACGCGAGGAAGGGGCACCCCTGAACAGGTGGTGCAGGTGAGAAGATGGAGGATTCTGTCAGATTTATTCACCTTTCTTGTTTCTGCTGCAGTTCATGTGCAAGCGATAGGCAATTGCAACACTGAGCCCTGACCAGCCTGAAGCACAATACACACTGAAGCTGCACTGTGCCAGCAGGCTTGAACCCCAAACCACCTGGGCCCAGCCAGCAGGCTTGAACCCCAAACCAACCCGGGCCCAACCAGCTGAATGAGGGCTGATGAAGGTGTTTGATGAAGGGGTGAGTGCTCCTTAGTCTGTGCATTTGGCGGATATTGCATTACCCAAACTTACCCTTACATCCACCCGCCAGTAATTTCAGGCAGAGCACCAGCAAAACTCACTGCATGCTCTGAGCAGCATCCTAGGAGGCGGCAGGAAAGGGACCCCCAAGCTGAGGATGGGTTAAGCTTCAGGTTCCCATCTTGTGGGTAAATACTGGGATACCTGTAGCATGCTTCACCTGTATTTTTGGGGTGCTGCCAAAGAGGCTTTGGAGTTTAGTTGTGGCAGGGGGACCATGCTTTGGAGGTGCTTTTCTCTGCACCTGAACACCTAAGGCAGAGCCAGCAGCCAGCAGTCACTCTGGGAACACAAGTTCCCACTCCTCAGCACTGCTGGTAGCTTCTCTGGCCCTTGCTCAGCGTTTCTGCTGGAAGAAGTCCTCATAGGAGGGGTCCAGCACCACAGGAGTGTTGTTCTTGGAGCGTCCCACTGCAGGAGGGAAGCTAAGGCATGGGGATGGAGTGATTTGTTCCCGAAGCAGGGGAGTTCCTGAGCGACAGCAAAGCACCTGGAGCAGCAAGAGAATTGCCATTCTCTTCTTTAACTGTTAATGTGATTCTCTGTAATCATTACAGTTTCCCTATGTTTGAATGAAGAGGGCCATAAAAGTTTAGCGTTATCTGTCAGCATTCTCTCCTGATTATCTCTGCTCTTCTATGACTACTATTGACTCATTATCGGCGTGGCACTGATCTGAACTTTGAGTTTACTGCTCTGTGGAAACACAGTAGCTGCCCAGTAATGTGGTTATTTCAGCAGGCACCCTTTTTTCTATAAGATAAGAACACAGTTGTATCTGTTTAGTGCTGTCATAAAGTTGTGTTAGGCTCTCAATAAAAAAGAGGCTCTGCTTGCTGTTATGCAGAGAGAGAGCAGCTTACCTTTGAAACCAGGGTTTGGATGAACCCAACTCCTGCTTAATGAACTGGTGGCTTGCACTTTTGATGTATTTGTTGCTCCTTTAATCAGCAGAACTTTACTGAAATCAGGAAGTTTCCTGATATGTTAAAAATTCTGACTACAAGTCAACTGCAAAGTCATAATCACCAGCCGTTTTCTGTTCCCTCCCCTCCTCTATAGGGCAACAAAATGTTTGTGTTGTTTCAATCCTTATTGCTTCAAAGCTCTTTGAAACATGGCAATGTGGTTTGAACTCACAGCTACGCAGTCAAAGCCTGTCTTTGGCATTTTAACTTCAGCTGTTTATGTTCCGACTAATTAGCTATAACGTGCTGGTCTGGGGATAATATATTAGATATGTTATGACTCTTTCCCTGTGCTGTAGTAAGTGGCAATTCTCCATCAGTGACTTGAAAGTGCGAGAGCCATTTTTTCCCCCAACTTTTCTGGGGAAACAAATATTTAAGCTAAAGACATGGTTTTTGCTACTATGGGTTATGGTCTGTTTTGATTACATTTTCTGTCTCAAAAGCCATTAGTATATTCTAAACATATGTAAGTAAATTGTCAAGTGAGAGCAAAAGTGTTCAGGAAAGCCTGTGTGCCACCCAGACTAGAGGATGTAAGCTGGAAAGAAATTATATGAAAGAAAAAAAAAATCCATATTGTATCATTTAAGTCCTTTTTACATAAAATAGTCTGGAATCCTGCTGAGGCCCCTGATTTGAATGTGGGCTCTGAACCCCCTACTAGTCCATTAAAAAGAAAGGGGATATTTGGAAAGACTGGACAAAAGCATGCAGCTGTGCTAACGTTTAGAGATTATCATAACTCAGGTCCTGGTTTAGCAGCATCTGTAAAATTAACAGCTTCAAGTTTGGTTCATCCACAGCAATGGCAAATCTGCTGAACACATGGGCTCTTAGCATAATATTAACACTTGTTTGCGGAGAGATCACATGGAGTGCTGTGTATGGCTGGGCTCAAGCTGGTCCCGGGGTGCTGAGGGCATTTCTGATGAGCAAGGCTTGGTATTAAGACCCGCGTGGCTCAGGATGTTGAGATGCTGTGAACTTTTCTGAGTGCTGCAGCCTGTTTATTGGTCTGGTTTTGAGACTCTGGGTGATCCTGAGGGACCTGGCCATCTGCAGCAGCCTCAGGCTTTCTTCTGGCACTTGCCTGCTTCTTTGTAGGTCTCTGGTCAGCAGAAATCAGCAGAAAGCGGAGAAAAAAAGAGTTCAGCATTTTATAGTTTCCAGAGAATAACATTGCCAACTGCCTAAGCTCCCATCATTGCAGATTTCCCCTGCACTGATGGTGGGGAATGAAAAACCTGATGACTTCCTCAGGATAGACTTTGGGAGGAGAGCTCGAAGAGAGAGGGCAAAGCCACCACTGAAGGATTTCATTTCTTGTTAGAAATCAGAGGATATTATTTGTTGATCTGTCTCCCTGCCTATTTAGCCACCTGTTCTCACATCCACACCTGTCATGCTGTCTGTCTGCAGCCACTGTGGTTGTCCATTTTTGATGTACGTAAATGGCAATAATGATACAGCCACAGGCAGTGTCACATTATTGTCAGCTTGATGGAGTTATATCCCCATTTACTAAAAGGCAGGAGCAAACTGCAGTGCTGCACAACTCCAAGTGAGGAGCCAGGTCTCACCAAACTCTTCAGAGGGGTGTCTCTGTGCCATTCTTCCCAATGTGTTTCCCAGTGAAGAAGCTACCACTCTGTCCAAGCAGGATATGGCAGCCATGCTCACCACATGGGATTTCCTTAGGGTTCCCACTGGGCAGGTGCCATCAACGCGATAACGAGGTGGCAGCTCCAATGTGTGCACTGCCTTTGGCAAATACTTCTTGACCATGTCAGCTGGTGGGTCCATTTGCCATGCTGCACTGTGCTGCGGCCCTCAGCCCCTTAAAATATGTTAAGATGCTCCACATGTGTTGTCTCCCTAATCCTCCTTCCCTCTCAGCCTACATGTAGCCTTGATGTCTTTATTTAAAACCCTACTGACTTAATATTTATATCCAAACCCTTTCATCTATTCCTGTCTCTATCAAAAGAAGATAACATTTGTTTGGAGGCACTAGCTGAGATTTTTTTTTTCTTTTCTTCTTATTATTACTATGCCCCAACATAAATTAGCCATTTAATTGGCAAGTAGCAAGGGGCAAATTTCTGGAGGGAAGGTAGCACATCAGATCAAGGTCAGATAAAAACAGAGCTGAGCTACTGACAGTTTCTTTGTCAAGGCCAGAAGGGGGAATTGGGGCCAGTTTTCTTAAAGCCAACGGAGCTCGCGTTGATGAAGGGAGCCGCAGAGACTGAAAAGAGGTCAGTGAGTAATGCATGCTGGAGCCAGGACAGGGGAATAACAGCATCGAGTGCCTGCAGAGGAAGACAAACAGCAGTGGTAATGTGGGCTACACGGCAATGTTGCTAAACTGTTTTCAGCACAGACCTTCCTAAAAGGCTATTGCTCTGAATGGGGCAGTGTGAGAGCCAGCCCGCTCCTCCTGTGTCCTCCAGCATCTTCCCAATTGCAGGAGCACGTCTGCTTTCACTGCAGCAAGTGCCACGCAGCTTGGGGAGACAGTTTTGTGCTGTTATAATTAAAGCTATTATTCTCATACACAGACAATACTTCAATAATCTAGGTCATCACGTATGTACAGCCTGGAAGGGTGCTCATCATAGCTGTGGAGAGCTCTTCTCACAGCCAAGTCTTACTGCATGACACTAAAGAACATACAAGAGGCTATGAAACATTTATTTGCAGCAAAGTGTCATGTTCAGTCCTACTTCAGGGACTGGTTCATCTGCCCTTGTAAACAGTGGCAAACCTGTGGCAGAAGGATGGTGGAGAGGAGCCCTCAAAAACATTGCAGACAAGCAGTTCAGCATAAGTTCTGCCCCAGCACTGGCTTTTAAAAACCCATAACTCATATATAAGATGTACATGTGTGTGCCTATTTATACATATAACCTCTGAAAAGTGCATAGTATCTTACTTGCCCAATTGACGATCCTTTAAAAGCCATCTTCTGCAGATGCTTGGCAGCTTGAAAAAATCTGTTCTCTTGAACTGAGCACCCGCAACACTGTCCTTCCCACATCAGATGATGGTTTTTAAGCCCTCCCCTTCAGTAACCAAAACTAAATTAATCTAGCATTGGGAGAGGCTCATACAAGGAAAACCTATCAGACTTTGAAATAGTGTCCCCCAGGGAAGCTGGGGAAGCCCTGTTGTTTAAGGCTGAATGGATTGGCCTATTCTGGAACAGCTGGAAGCTTGGGCTAGCTGAGCTAATATGGCTTTTCCATTTCTAATATATCTGACCTAAACTTGGACTGTCGAGACCCACCAACGCAGGCAGATATGCTTTCAAGGAACACACCAGAAAATGAGGAACAGTGTTTTTAGTAGGCAGACAAGTCATAACCACAGGATCCCTGGACATTCGGTTGTGGCTTTTTGTCTTCTTCCCTCTCCAAC
The DNA here is from genome assembly GCF_965140915.1 of Aythya marila. Taxonomy (NCBI): domain Eukaryota; kingdom Metazoa; phylum Chordata; class Aves; order Anseriformes; family Anatidae; genus Aythya; species Aythya marila. The sequence goes on along the minus strand of NC_139080.1, from coordinate 4,006,916 downwards.
TTCTGTGCTAAAACACTTTGCTCTCCAAAAGTAGCAAGGGCTCAGGCCTCCTGTTTTTGAACTGATGTCATCTTGTTTGGGAACTTGGGAAACAGAGTTCAAGAAAGAAAAGGAAAAATTATGGAAGGACCACTAAAGGGAAAGTGCTCAAGAATCAATGTTTCAGGTAGATGACAAGTATCACTCCAAGCAGGAAAAATAAACTTTGAGTTAGAAACATGGATATTAATGTTCAGACATAATTTATTTTGTTCTTCCACATGTCATGGTCTGTGGAGTCCTAGTAAATAAAGTATTGCTTAATTTTTGTGGTGATTGTTCAGGGTATGAAGGCTCCTAAGCCTAAACTTATACATACTTATTAGTGTATTTACATTTCACTTTCTGTAACCTAAATTCTTTGGAGGAAATAAGATCTTGTAATAATATCATCATTCTTCCCCTCTGAAATTTGGGCTTTAGGAATAAATAAACTGTACAATTTGTGTCAGTTTAGCTGCAGGGATGAGATGGGATCCTTCCAGGGAGAAAGTGCTGTAGGATTCCAGCACTCAATTACAGTGACATCCGCCCATCAAAAGCTGCATTTCAAGCACAGATCCAGTGTCAGAAATTTGGCAAAATATCAATTTGACACAAGCAGTCAATAATTGCAGGAGTCAGTGATATGGAGTGAGAAAGCTGTTCTGAGAGGAAAGCAACTTTTCTGTAGAGGGGAAGCTGGTTTATCCCTAGCAGCATGCAAGGCTGGCCACAGTCTCCTTTCTCTACCTCATTTCCTATAGAGCAAAAGAGCATAGGGATGTGAAAATCAGCACAGTGCAGGAAATGAACTGAAAGCCTCTGTAATTGCTCCCCTTGGAGCTGAGTACAGACCAGGTCAGAAGTGGAGCGTGACTTTAGTGGAAAACTGAAATCTGGGATGGAGGAGAAGGTCCCTGGAAATTCTCTGGGGGAAAGACGTAAGGTGTTCACCTAGAAGATTTCTAACTACATCTTAGTTCAAGGAGGTGGTAACAGTCACATTGGAGAGGACTACCTTATGTGTCGCCCAAAATCATTGAAATTCTTTTTTTTTTTTTTTTTTTGAGCTGCTGAATTCAAAAATCAGTCTATATGTAGCTTTTGGATAGGCCTGTGTAGCTGAAACAGCACAGCCACCAATTCATCTAGAGCAAGGTCTGGTCCCTCATGTTCACAGTTTTTCCACTTCCTGATCCTCATAGGCAGATTTTTTTTCCTCATAGGAAGAGGCTTTTATTGTGGTTATTTATGAGAGCAATCAACTATATCTCTTTACCCCACCAATGTTAACAGTAACTTGTCCCCAATACCTCTGCTTCCTCCCGAGTGCTGAAAGGGTAAAAGTTTTCCCCCCATAAGTGGCTACAGCAAAGCAGGATTTTCCTTCCTGGCCTTTGCCAACATGATGATACCCTAAGCCTACCCCAGGGAAGAAGGTCTAGACCTCAGGCTCAGCCAAGCTGCTCCCCTCCTATAGCAGGCTATAGAGGCTCAGTGAAACATTTCACTGAGGCTTCATCCGTGAATCATACCCTGAAAATAGGCCAGGAGAGGGAAGTCCATCTCCTTGCCTGAAGACATTGATGCCAAACACTCTAACATCATGTCTCAGGCACCAGCAATTTGGTGAATAACTCAATTCCTTTTAATATTTACAAATAAGAAGTCAGTTTCCATTGGATTCAACTTGTTATTTCATATATTATTGTCAAGATGCAGGAAGTATTTTCTCTCATCACCATCACAAGCAACTCTTTGTTTTTTTAAAGATAATTGACATGCATTCATCACTTGACTCAAGCAATTTCCACTTTTGAGAAAAACATGGTATAATAGAATTACAAGAGTTGAAGTGGCAGTAGCTGGCAATATTAGTTTATGCAGCTTCTGTCATTCCAGGGTCTAGCTGCATGCTGGTCAGAATAGGATGATCAGATTACTGCCAGGACTTCCCTTGCCATCTTTGTCCAGTTGTTATTAATATAGCAATATTCACCCAAACAAATGAGAAAATTCTCTTGTGGGCATTCCTGTGTGTGTAGCCACAGCAACCCTTCTGTTGGCTGTGTTATTTGCAGTTCTTGTGAGTTTGCTGGGTGCTTCTTCTGAGAGAAAGCAGGAGCTGCCATGTTCTACCAAAACCATTCATTGTGTCTATTGAGATATATTTAACAGTTATGAAGTGCAAATCCCTAAGCAATAATTAATATCTCCAAGTCTAAGAGGTGCTCTCCTTCAGCGCTCACCTATTAACTCTCTTACTCAAACCCAGGTTCTTTTTTTTTTTTTTCCTTCATGCCTGCAATTTATCACATGCTTAGTAAAGTGAAGCCCCATAATTACCTTGAAAATACACCACTGGGGAGTGAGGCTTGTGACTCAAATTGGTAGAGATTCAGTAGATCCTACATCTCCTCCAGAGCCAGCACCAAGCCAACTCTCTGGGTTGCCATGATGTCACATCCTAGGAATAATGTACTCTTCTCCACCCATGGTAAGGTCTCATTCAGGGACATTAGACTCAGTTAGTTGATATTAATCCGCCTAAATGCACCAACAGAAGCACAGATCCTTTCTGCTTGGACTGGATGAGTTGCTGCCGCAGCTGGCAGGTAATGCCCGCTGCAGCCTCCATATGGTGATCGCGGCCTGTCCAGTACCATTGGCGTAGCGGTGCTGCATACAATATCACAGAATGTCCAGGGTTGGAAGAGACCCCTGAGGATCACCCAGTCCAACCTTCCTGCCAAGCAGTATCACCTAGAGCACATTGCACAGGATGGCATCCAAATGGGTTTCAAGTATCTCCAGAGGAGACTCTACCACCTGTCTGGGCAGCCTGTCCCAGTGCTCTGTCACCTCATAGTACAGAAGAACACTCATTCGGAACCTCCCAGGCTTCAGTTTGTGCCCATTGCCTCTCATCCTGTCTCTGGGTTGACTGCAAAGAGACCAGACACCCTTCCCTCAGATATTTATATACATTGATGAGGCCTTCCCTCAGTCTTCTATTTTCCAGGCTAAGCAGGCCCAGTTCTCTCAGCCTGTCCTTGTATGACAGATGCTCCAGCCCTCTAATCATCTTCATACCCCTCCTCTGAACTCTCTCCAGGAGTTCCATGTCCCTATTATACTGGGGAGACCAGAACTGGACACAGTACTCCAGGTACACACTGCCCTCCTGGGCCATGCTTCAGTGCTGTACCAGAGCCACTTGAGCATCTGTAGCCACTGCAAAGGGCTTTAAAATGAGCAAGAAAAATGTAGATTGTTGCTGACCTAATGAAGATCTGAGATATGGTTTGAGGGTGTTTCCTTATTTCTTTTCAAATCACAATCTGTAGGGTCCCTCCTTGTCATAGTTTGTAAAGCAGTATTTGTGGCACACATACAGTAATAGGTTTACAGAGAATACAGAGGGCTTAAGCAGCTTTCCTTGATGGCTTTTGATTCATTGAAATTTGCCCTGAGAAACATGGCAGTGGTGGCTGGTCTGCTCCATGCCTCCTCCTGGTGCTGTATGTTCCCCATTTCATATTCCTCAATATTCCTTCTGGCAGATGTGAGAAGAGGGTGGCAATAAAAGCCCATTTGTACAACTATGAGTTCACTGCCTCTACTCCAAAACAGTGAAAAACTAACATTCAACAATTCTGCTTTGCAAGCCATCATTATTTTGATAACACTTCAAGCGAGCAGCAGAAATACTGAGCAGCCTCGGGGCAGGGAGAATTAGCAATGACAGTGTCTTGCCTGCAACTGGAAGCCTCTCGAAAACAAAGTGTACTTCAAGCTGGAGGCTGGGGAATCAATAGGGGATTGTTTGCATGTGGGGGCCACAAAGTGCCACTGCAGTTGAGGGTCAGTTGGCCTTACAGTTACAAACGGCATTTTTTGGAGGCCTGCAATGCGCCTGTTTCTATTTGCAGACAGCAACTAACATGCCACACAAGTGGTCTGTGAGATTTTGTTTTTCCTTAAAGGAAAATATATGTGATGAGGGAGGAGCAAATTAGCAAAGAGCTGGCACTGCGTTTTGAGACCCTTGCTTTTATTTTTAAACTGTGCTTGCTGAAGTCCTGCTTAGCCTTAATAAATATGTTTCTCCTGCCAAATCTTTGATGTCACGCCTGGGGAGTTAGCTTCACAACTCTCCATTTAGTGGAAACCTTTCAACTAAATGTACATACATCAAGCTGACAATATAGATGTTTATTTTATTTTATTAATTTAAGGCCCAATCCAAAGCACACTACAGTCAATAGAAATCCAGTCATGGCTTTAGTGGACATTGGACTGTGCCATCATGAAAAATGTCTATATTAAACACATTCCAGAAGTCAGATGGGCCAATATTTAGACAAGGTTTCTTTACCTACCCTAAATTCCTCCCCATCAACACAAGCAGGGATTTGTTTCCTGTGTTATGTTTGGGTTTTTTTTTTTTGGTTAGGGGTTGTTTTTTCTTTTTTCTTTTTTTCTTTTTTTCTTTTTTTCTTTTTTTCTTTTTTTCTTTTTTTCTCTTTTGGTTAGTATTAACTTTACAAAACAAAAATGACCAGGTGGATGGTCTGATTCCAAAAACTGTGCAGCAACCCAGGCACTTTCAGCACTTTGCTAGGTAATCAGCAATGAGTAGGCAGAGATACTTAGATATAGGCAATGGAGAGGAGGTACGGGCTCACGAGGGTCAGTAGAGTACCTAAGTCATGTGCCTGGTACCGGAACAGTAAATGAATTTGCACTACAACTTATTCAGGGTAGTTGAGGATCAGGTCATTAAAATAATTATTAATGGCTGCTCCTTGCACTGCATAGGCTACATGAACAGTGGGGATGCTGAAGGCTGAAGGCCTGCAGATCCTTCTCTTCCCTCATTTATTCTCTGGTGTCTGTGCTATAATCCCATGTTAGCATCCCACTGCTATGGTGGGGATGCTCCCCTGCGACCAGCTAAATGGACCTTCACTTACACATTGTGTCTTCAGATTCACTAATTACAAAAGGAAATATTGAGGGAATTGAACCTTCTGTCTTTATTTCAAATGCGCATAGAAATTCTGCTGGTATAATACAGAAAACCTGCCTTCAGATACAGTGCATGCCTCCCCACTAAAACTCAAGTGAAATCATGATACAAAATTAATGGGATTGTTTAGTTTCATTCACTAGGAAGGAGGGATTAGGTTTCTCACTCCCAGGGGTTCCCAGTAGCCAAATTTGTTATTATATATAAAAATGTTTTGCACTGCTCAAGCTAAGGCACTTTGAGACTCATGCAAACCTCTTACTAAACTCTTAGATTCAGGTGAAACAGGAGCTCAATCTGAATTGCTGCTGGATGCTGTTTCCCAAACCCACATCCTGAGCTTAATTTTTGCAAAGCAAAACCAGCCTGCTTTTGTCACCTTGCTGCATGCTCCTGGAGCAGAAAGATCTCCTCAGATGGACTCAGAGAAGCTATGCAGAGCTGCTCCCCACTGCAAGCCACCTTGCATCTCTTATACCCTTAGAGCAGTATGTTTTCTCCATGACTGCTTTCCCACTGCAGCTAAATATGTCAAATATGCAGGGAGACACCTGTGAAAGAGCAGCACTCTGTCTGCCCTTCAGTGGCACAGAGGATGCATGTCAAGGCTGGCTGCTGCTGCACCACGCCTGCATCACTCTCCTTGCTGCTCTGCCTGCCTTACCTGTTCAGTTTTCATTAATTCAAAGAAATTTCTCTGTCAAAGTCATGCGGACTTTTATTTCCCAAATCTGTTTTCTTCCTTTGTGTTGCTTCCCCTTCAACTTGTGGGCTTCAGTAGGTCTCTATAAAGGGAGTCGGATTTGATGGCATGCAGATAAATTACCTATGGAAGGACTGAGGAAAACTGGAACTGTACATGATTAATAAATAAGGCTATTATTGTCTCCCTGTCTGATCCAAAAAGAGCAAACGTCCTCAGCATGCTTTCATTTAATAAACACTCTTTCTTTACAATTAGCAGTTTTGTTTTGTTTTGTTTTGTTTTCACCTGCATATTGCTTACTGCTTTTGCCAGCCCCACAGCTGAGATAAGGTGTTCTGCTATTACGGCTAGGGGAAGCTGGGGCAGGAGCATGTAGAGCAACACTTGCCAAAGGGGCTGTACGCTTTTAGTCAGTAAATAAAAACTCCAGTTTTTATTCCCTGGGATACCAAGGTCCCTCCTATCATTTGCTCCTGAAGATTTCACCAAACACCATGGCAACTGACATCCCCAAAAGTCAGGCTGCTATTTTTGTTGCTTAATATCAGAAATAGGTGATGTCTGGCTTCATTCTGTTTGATTTCTCAAGAAGCAACAGTGTCTGCATCCTGTGTTCAGCCTCTTTGAGCCCCATCCAAAGCTGGATGGAAGCAATAACATTGCTAATTGGGGTTCATTAGTGCAACTGATAATTGAATAGGAAAATGTGGTTAAGAAAAAACAAGGACTGGAGGCTTAAAACCTGTCATCCAGGTTTCCTACAGTCCTTGTGCTCCCAGGCTCAGCTCTTAATCTCAAAGCCTGTTTCTCTGAGTCTGTTGCAGTCTGCAAATACATCCCTCCCCTGCTACCTTGCAGGCACCCTGAGCAGCCAGGGATCAGCAGCGACCCTCCTTTCACCTCCTGCATCCCACCCAGCTGTGCCACTGGCTCCTCCCTGCACAGCATCACCTCGGGAGAGCTTCCTCAGGAAGAGGAAGGGACACGGTGCAGAGAATACCTTGGAGAAATATTCGAAATAATTCCTCTCTACCCTTCCTTCCCAATACTTTCAGGGCATGGGGGAGGAATGGCCTAAAAATATATAAATAATTAGGTCTGTCAGTTTTAAGCTGATTATGGTTTGTGAAATCAGTCATGAGAAAACTAGTTATCAATGTGCTGTTTGTGATAGAAAGTTTTCCCTGGGGAGCAGCAGGCTTGGATCCTGCTCTGCCAGCACTTTAATCTGGCAGAATCTACCCCTGCAGGGTGCTGTATGCTAAAGTGGGCTGAAGTAAAACAATACTGAGGGTGCTGGGGACCCGTCTGGAGGCATTCAGCACCTAGCAAGATCAAGCTGCAAGTCATGCTTCTCCTTTCTTAATAAAAATGGCTTTTGGGGAGGAAAAAAAAAAAATCCCTCCCCCAAATATGTTATCTTTGAAAAACCAATCTGCCTTTGCAAGACAGGCTGTAATTGAATCCCAGCTGAATGCAGCTGCAATTGGGGTGAGGTGCCAGCGTCAGGAACAGCATCTGGAAAACCGCAGAGAACCGCAGAGTGGAGTTGCATAAGCTAAGCAGCTCTTTAAAATATACGCGTGCACACACGTGTGTGTGTGTGCACGGGTGTAAATAAAACAGAGAAAACTAAACAGAGGATCAGAGGCCAGGCTAGAAAATGGCGGCAGAGCTTCACCAAACCTCTGACTCGACCAGCATCCTGCAGCTCCCTGAGACTATGACCCTCCTGCATCTTTGTTCTTCCTCATACCCCACTCCCGAGCCTGAGCCCAAGATTGTTTACTTCTTCTCCCCATCTCTCCAAGGGATATGATTCACACGTTTTCAGATTTATTTGAGCAAAATGCAATAAATATGCTGCTTCAATTTTAACTGCTGGAATGTAGCCAGGGTTTTTAATGAATCTGGCCTGTGCGATTGAAGTGGTCCAGGATCGCAAAAGCTCTGGGCACTGTTAGATTATACACACAGACATACACACACACATATCTCCCCCCACCTCCCATTCCCTTGGGGCTCTGTGAGTCACACGCGACTGCAGGTTTTTCAGATTCGGCTCTGGTTAAAATTAGCAAAAGCCTTTATTATTCAAGAAGAGGAAGGATTCCTATCACAGCTGCCGAGAACTGCCATATTTTTCTTGGATTTGCTACACCGACCTATTATAATTTGGCTTTATCTGTTATTCTTTGTTTCCCTAAAAAATAGTAGCAAGCCTTGGTCCTGTCAACACTGAATTTTAATTAACTGTTCATGAAGATCACTGCATTAATCCGTAGCTGGACCATTGTGGTGTTTTTGTTTTTTTTTTATTTGTTTGTTTATTTGTTTTTTTCTGTGTAGCTGGCATCTCTAAGTTTCGATCTTTTATAGGAATGTTTCATAGCAAGGTACATTCAGATCTCTGCTGACTGGGACACTAGTTTTATGAGCTTAAACAAAAGATACATTTCCAGCAATTGTAAACACCTTGTTTTAGTTTTGTTTTAGTTACCAGAGCAGGTAGAAAAGGGCTTTCACACCCAAATCTGGAGACATATAACTCAGGTGGGGTTCTATGAAACTGGGCACCATATTCATTCAATTCACAAGCTGCATGCACTTAAGAGGAAAACAAACATTTTCGATAATGGAAAATGAGTTACGATACAGTAAATATGGTCTGTGTCAACTCAACAGGAAGGTTTTGGCCAGGTCCCAGGTGACAACAGACCAAAATTACCATGACCTGTGGGAAGAAGCCCACTCTAGTAGACACAGTGCCACTGCTGAGCTCTACAGCATCTAATGGGTCCAAAGCAACGTGGAGGCAAATTGCCAGGGCCACATGGAAAAATCAGAGGATGTCATTTCTCCTTCGCCTCCATCTGTGGATAATTGGTTGAGCACTAAAATTCACAAGGAAAATTTTGTTTTAGAAAGATGATAAAGAGAACAAACAAAAGACAGGAAATTAAAATTTATGTAAACATAGTGGTTCCCAGAGCAACTATAAATGAGCCACATTGCACATATAGAAAAAGGCATAAAAGTTAATACCATGTGCAGCAATACCATACACTACGTAGATACCCCTGGGATGATGTTACATTTGCTACGGGACCCATCATTTTGAATGGTTTGACTTTTACGTTTTTAAAGTCTCAAATATACCATTGCACTAATGCCAGGTGGGAATAGGCCATTTACTGTTTATTTGTTTGTTTGCTTAAAAGAGAAAGGACCATTTGAACAGAATGAGCTACAAGTCATAATTTTCTCCAGTTGCAAACATGAGACAAAAGTTGTGGGCTTAGGTCTCCAAAGTTTTCTGAAGAGTTTTGCTGGGGAGGTATTTCTGTGCACTGATTTAACACTCACAAAGTGAGATGGCAGGAAGGGAGAACAGCTCTCATGTTGAGATAGGGCAGCATGTGTTCCAGTGATGAATTATAGCGCAATGGTAAGTACAAAGCTTTTCCCTAAGTAAATGTGGGAGTGTGGAAGGGATTGACTTAGCCTTGTAAGCTTCAGCTCTGAAATACCTAAACTCCTTGGAAACATGCCTTCAGCTCACTCTTCTATTTTTTGCAAGTAGTTATCCCGAGTTTGATTCTCTGCTGCCTCATGCAGTTGTTGACATCAGTAACATGGGTGTAAAATGTCACCAGATCAGAAGGGAGCCGGCATTCACCTTGCATTTGTATTCATGACTATACAAGGAAGAGGGCAGCAGCAGGTCAGGCCCACTGAGATCCACAGAGATTACTTTGTCGATGTGGGATGTTTGTGTTCTGATGGGGTGTTTTATAATCGACTCTTAAAACTGTGCTGCAACCTATTTGTTCTGGTTTCATGGCAGAGCAGACTGGAACATGGGAATTGTTGTGGTTTTCCAGGGTTTTGTTTTGTTTGTAGGAAAAGCATTGCATCATGATTTTATTTTATTATTTTTTTCTCAAAAGATTCCAAAATTTGCAAAATGTGAAGTATTTGCCCGGAGATACAGCTTAGGATCAGAGCTGGCAAGCATCCCCTGGGCTGTCAAAGTCAGCTCACCCACCCATGCAGGCAGCTTTCCCAAACCACAGTGCAGGGGCCATGCCTGGCAGCAAGTACCCCTTCTTGCTGTCCTACAGCAGCCCCAGCCTCTTGCCCTGCCTTCTCCTTCGTGAGACCATGGCACCCATGTGCATCCATCAAGAGATACTACAAAGGACACCACTGCCTTTCTCCCACTGTGGTGGGCTGACCTTGACTGCCTGCTGGACATGCACCCAGATATTCTCTCACTCCCATTCCTCAACAGGGAGAGGAAATAACATGAAGAAATCTCATGGATCAAGATAAAGACAGCAACTGGGAGATGTTCACAAGAAAAACTTGAGCTGGATATTGGCAAAGAGTGAAATGATTGTGGGGAATTTTTTTGTGTTGTTGTGATGGGGTGAGGGCTGGAGTTTCACTCTATGTGCAAATTGTTCCCCTTAGTCAAAGGGAAAGGCAAAATGGGTTTCTCCTCCCTAGAGAAAAGGCAAATCCACTTTTGTCAGTGTTGTGATAACATTACATCATGATTTTGGAGTGGGGATCTTTTTTGTGCTGATGCAAGTGAAGTTTGTAAAGTACATGTGATGAATTTGTGTGATCTGCAGGCAAAATGTGAGCCGCCAGAGTGGAAAGGATACTTCATGTAGTCCAGGTGCGTTGCTGCAGTGAAATCAGGGCTTGCACCCCTTGGGCATCAGCACCACCTACTGACACCTTCATCTGCCAGGGGTCTCTATGTCTCCTTCCTGGCAATACATGGCTATGTGGTCCCACATGGGGAGCCAAACCACCTCATTTCTCCAGCCCCCCTTCCCCAGAGAAGATGCTCTGTTTGCATTCATCCTAGCAATAACCTTCAGGTGGTGGCTGCCCTAGGGAAATGGGTTGGAGACCAGGGAAGGAAAGCTTGGAGATCTTTCTCTGGTTAGTGGTGTGGCCTGTTTCTCACTTTTTATGTGTACCGTGACTCCTACAGTGGGACCCCGGACTTCGGTGAAGCCAAGTCCTTCATCTAATTCATAATAATAAAAAGGGAGAGTGATATACTCTTCATGCAAAAATTTAATTTTTTTCTAATTCCTGTTCAGCTGAAGCAGCTCATTTCTCTTGAAACGCAATTGAAATGTCATTAGTATTTTCATTAGCATGATGACTGATGATATAAGGCAGGCAAGTAGATTTGGGGCCTAGGCTGATAAATTTTCATGACGTTTTTGTAAGACTGTGCTAAACACTTCAGAAGTCACATGCCAAGTGGTTCCAGATCATTTAAAAAAACAGAAGACTTTTTTTTTCTTTTTTTTTTTTTTTAGCTCCTGGAATGAGAAACAGCCACAGAGCTATACAGAAATAGCACAGGAATCCCTGGAAATGCCCAGCAGTTGCTAAACATTTTTTTCCTTTATTGAAACAGTTAATCTTCATCAATGGTGATATTTTACTGATGCATCATTGGCATTTCACATTTTTTTTCCCATCTCTGAGGATTCACATTTCTAGATGAAATGGCTCTTTTGTTTGTGGGGAGGAGCGAAATTCCTGTGGAGAAGCCCAGCTTAAGACCTAACCATAACTTAGGCTGCCTTTAGAGGATTTTTTGAGAGGTTGATCTGGATTTAAGTGATACATGTGTATAAGCCTTCTCGACAGTTTGGCTTCCAGAGCCTTTTCGCATCACTAAATGAACAATGAGGAATGGATAAACAAGAAGGGAGAGGAAATGTTAAGCTTAGTTAGTTGTCTAATCAGTCTGAGACATTTTGCCCTCTTTGCTATGAGCTAGCTTCAGACATAGATGAAGCAAATTATGCACTTGGGGTGACTTGTACTTTTATCTACTGGTAGACTATATTATTTCATTGATTCCCTCTCTACGTGCAAGCAATAACAGAGCTGTGTCCTGTAAGTTTCTATGGTTTTCTCTCACCTGTAATTTTAAACTGCAGGGTTGTTGGATTTTTTTTTTAATGTTCTGTTTAAGAGGAGAAGGAAAAAAAAATCTCTTTGCTATGTCAAGCAAAAGATCCTTGTCAAGGTACAGAAAACAAATAAAAAAAATATATCTAATTTTCTCACTGGGTAAAAAATCCATCCTAATGAAACACAGGAAATTTCTATGTCTTTTAAATTTATAGCACATATACTTTGATGCCTTGCACTGGAGCCATGTTACTTACCATTCAGGAAGGAGTTGACAGGGCATGTTTGTGCTGCTCCTTCATTGGTGACAATGGGGTTATTTGCAATGATGAGATATTTCCCTACCCACAAGAGCCTTTGGGACAAGCAAAGATGAAGGCTCAGGGCTCAATTCATTTGCCCACATGTAGTTGTCAACTGTCATTTGAGATGCCTAGGATATCCTGCCTGGCCTCCAGCTGCTCTTGCTGAAGGGCAGAGGTCTTGCCTGAAGCCCTTTATCATATCTGCCAGCCACCCGTGGATGTTTCAAATACCTCAGGGCATTTCAAATATAACCAGGTGCCAGTATAGAGCTTACACTCCTGACCCAGGGATGCACCATCCATATTTGAGCCTCTCCTTTTGAGCAGGAGGAATTTAAACCTGAGAGGCTGACATTTGGCCGTGGAGTTTTTTGGGGGATGGATCCTCCCACGGAGATCTGTGTGTCTACAGCAGAAGATAGCTATGTGAGTTAGGTGTCACCACTTTCATTATAGTCGGTAAAAGTTTAGCCAGTAGAGCCTGGAGAATAATTTGTCTTGAAATAGAGAAGACTCCTACTTTTTCAGATGAATCATCCACTCCACTCTTTTGACTATTAATTTGATCCCTGTTACCTGTAACAGGAGCTACGACATAAAGCTCTCATGTAGAAACGTGGACTGTGGCCACCTGAAGTTAGATGAGATGAATGCCTTCTCTTCTCATATATTAATAAAGAACATCAGGAAGGCACAACTAAAAATCCAAAGATTTGGTTTTTTAGGCAAAACTCAAATTTTGGATATGATTGAGCAGTTTTACTGGACAGTTGTCCCAGTCGGAGAATACACCATAAGTGGCTTTTGATGCCAAAACTGCTAAATAAAATTCCTTTTGATTTTTTTCTCCTAGTTTTTCTGCAAAACTTGCAAGGCCGGGTGTTGCAAACAATTGTTTGAAACTAGGATCTATCCTTAGGTACATCCCTACTGGAACATGGAGTGCTGAGCAAATAAAGTATGCTGTCAACTTCATTTCAAGCATTTTCATTTGGAGAGCCTGTGCTTGGCAGTTTCCTGAAGATAATTTTTTTTCTATCATACAATGGCTTGATGAACACCTCAGCCAGGTTCAGAATTTCAGCAGGATCTGCCACTGTTAAATCTTTCCATTGTGATAGTAAAATTCTGCCACCCCAGCAAAGGGATCATAATTAAAGAAAAACTTGGCTTGCATGATCTTTGCTCCCTCATGATGATCTCTCAGAGTTTTCTAGATGCTTAAATGGAATGTATTCCCACCTTGATATACCTGGTCTTCTCTTCTATACCTGGTATTTAGTCTGACTGATGCTGTAATATAAGCATATATGTTTATCAGGAGGGAAGTTCATGGGGAAAGAACCTAAAACATTTTGTTTAGGCACTATGAAATGTGAAAACTGAAGACAAGCTTATACCAATATTATGAAGAAGAGCACTCTGGAAATTTGGAGTGGTTTCCACATAGATTTGCAGCATTCGAGTTGATAGTATAACTCCAAATGTCAGTGGTTAAAAGCATTTAGAGGTTTCCCAGTATGCTCTTTACGCTGGTTCTTGTCAGTCTGCTTTTCACACATGTCTGTAATAAGTGATTTCCCTCCTCCAGCTTCTTTTCAATCTATTCTTTGTCTCCTATTTCCATTTATTTCCCTATTTCATTCCACTTTGCACTCTTCACCTCTTTAACCTCTTCTTCATCAGTCAGATCCCTTCTTGTGTCTGTACACTCCATGGAGGCAGTCTCTGACCTTATTACATGTGGTCTCTCTGCCTTCCTTCTTACACTGCTCAAGGAAGCAGTCTCCAGCAAGAATGTTAATGAAAACCACTCTCAATAAAGTATTTCCTATATGAATTTTCCTTTGAAAAAAAGTAAAATTCAAAGGTTTTACACTAATGTTTGTCCTTGGTCAATAGTTATCCCTGAGGTTTTTAGTAGGATAAAAAAAGAAATTATGAACTTCAGGAAAAATCTAAAATTCTAAGTTGTTTTTGGTCCAGATACAGCAACCCTTGAACTATGAAAATAAAGCTGAACATTGTACTCCATTAAGTATTTTTTTCCCCAGAATGACATCAGAATAGAGCAACAATTAAAGAACTATATACCATAATGTTAGCTAATTATTAAACTTTTGTCACTGAGGTTAATTGGCAATAACACATGATCTTACCTCTGTATCTATTTAAATAGATTTCAGTTTTCATATTGCAGTCAATTACTGTGGTTTTCAGAATGAAAGGTAAAAAAAAAAAATAAATACTCCGTATCTATTGATCTGAAATACAGAAAGGGAGAGAGAAGGAGAACGATGTATGTGCTCCCAGTGTATATTATTTTTCATCTCTGGTGCTGATAAAGCAAGCACTCATTTTAGTGATAAATCAGCATTAAAGTGGGATAAATGGACTCAGATATTAAAACAAAGCCAGCACAAAACCTTCTCAAAATAAAAACCCTCCTCCATTACAGTCTCCTAGGATTGTAGGGTATACGGGGAGCTCCATTAAGTGCTGAGATTTTACTTCAAATGCATGGCATGCTCTGAACATTTCTCATTGTATGAAGCAGGGCATAGCTTATTAGAGATAAAGAAGAAAAATGAAATGACCAGGCTGCCCAGTAGGGAGAATGCTAACTGGGATGTCAGCAGTCTTGGATTCCCTTATCAGCTTCATGCCTGACTTCAGGGAAAATGTTTCAGTCTTGTCCTGCCTGTGCCTACCACCACAACATAGCTGCCTTTGATTGTGACCGTGATGACTAGAAAGGTAGGGACGTCTCTGAAGAACATTTTGTGTATTTCTGGACTAAGTCAGATGGTGGAGATGATCACCTGGTTCTTTTGTTTTCCTTTTGTGCAACGGTATGGACAGTTGGGTTCCAGCAACACCCCTGGAATTGTTTACTTCTCGCACACAGACATAACCACAGGACTACTTAAATTGTTATAATGCTAATACGATATTTCACTTACAAAGGAAAAATATCAGCTAAGTTTGTGCATTATCCAGAAATTGCCTATTACTTCATGCATATGCAGGGCAACCTAAGCCCATATCTGGAGAAAAGTTGTGCTCTTTTTTCTCAGTGGAGGTATCCTAGCTGAACTTGTTCAGCAAGATTTTTGCTAATTACTTTGCTAACTCCTCATCTCTTTCATCACCTTTTCTACACTAGATGTGCCTGAAAAATGACTCCATCATTACACCAGCCCAGTCCTGGTGCCTCAATCATCCTCCCCCCGCCAGCAACTTGACTCTTCTGCCCATGCTTCATGCCAGCACTCTCCTACCAAAGCTGTCACTGTCCCATTTAATCTGTGATAAATACAAACTGCTCCCAACTCCATTTGCCTAGGGGATATCAGCTCTATCTGCCACGTTTAAAAATGATCATCCCTGTTGTTAAGAAAAACAACAACTCAAAACACCACCCTTGACTTTTCTCATTACTTACAGACTGAAATTCCCCCATCTGTCTTTTCTCAGCTGTTCTTGAGAAAGAAATTCTATCTCCTCTTTCCTTCCTCCCCAGTGAGCATATCCTCATCCACTATGACAGTTCGTTTCAGTTCGACTACTCATCTCTAAGCAGGTTCGTGCTCCTACTTTCAGTTTTTTTGCTTGTCTTTTTATTATTATTATTTTATTTCAATCCCTTAGAATACCTAATAGCTTTTTATGCCTTAAAAAACAGCCCTTTGGCTCTCTCTTCCACCCCAGCCTCCTGTACTCCTTCAAATGCTTTTTTTTTCCACTTCACTTCTTTCAAAGATTTTAACTTTTGTTCTTCCCTCTCTACAAGAGAAGTTAGTTCTTCATCACTGTGTGTTAAATGATTCATCCACTGATATATTTCACAGCAAATTTCATCTCTCCAGCACTAGTGGTCTCTTCCTCCCTTGATTCTCTCTGCCTCCTACAACTGTAAATTGGGAGTTTCTGCTCAACTTAAAGTTTCAGGCTCTGGGCAGAAAAAGCTTTGACTCTGAACCAATGGACAATCCCCCATTACTTAAAACCATGTCCTCAAGGCCTGGGATACTGGAGCCTCCAACTCTGAATTAGCATTTTCTTTTCCCTTGGCTTTTTCTCTCCTTACATTTATTGATTGCTGACACACTCCCCAAATTCTGATGGAAATCCTCGTGTCACATGTTTATCCCTTCATGACATGACAAATTTTCAGCCCCCTGTCCCACCCTGCTGAAGGACTGGGCTGCTGGGACGGGCATGCAGGGGCCTGGAAGAGACCAATAATAAGCACACTCACAGTCCCCTTGGTTCACTGTCCTGTACTCTCTTGGCATCAGAACTACTTTCACCAGCTGTGTTTAAACCATTTTCATCTTTCAATCCATGACAGACTGAACTTGCAAGTGCATGTGCCTTCATCTTCCATGACCAAGTCTGCACATCCTTTATTCTGCAGTCTGCTAACTCAGGACTGCTCTGTGTTTCTGCTGGCAACCTGCAGAGGAGGATGGTAAGGAATGAGATAGAGGATTTGTGAGTCTTCTTTGCACCAATATGGGAGGAAGGGAAAAAAAAAATGCAATGCGCAAGACTCTATCTCCTAGGAAGCCTAATGTAGGTTTGAAACAGGTGGAAGATCAGCTTTTTAAATCAAATTACAGCTGATCATCTTCTTAGCTGCAGGGGCAAAGGGGATTTGTGACTCATCCTGATGATGAGCAAAATAAGGCTTTCTTAGCCTTTCCTCATTGGGTTTAGTTCTTGCATGACTAATGCCAACAGCTACATCTTTTTCAAACATTGACTGCCACCACAGCTCCCCGCAGTCCTGGAACCCACCTCCCAAACCTGGAAGATGAGTTGAAGCCTCTACAGACAACCCCACAGCTGCATATAGCATTAGCAGCTGCTCAGCTTGCTTAAGAGACACGTTACGAGACTTCAGGTAGACAGCAGTTGCCACTATGCAACCCTGGCAGCAAACACGATTATCTTCCTAAAGAAGTGAAGAGGAAGGCTTGCACCGCGCCTCTTGAACTCAGGCACAGAGATCCACCCAAGTAGAAAGGAATGGCAAGATGCATTTAACCTCATTAGTTTCAGTAGGGCTGACTTTGTGCAATCCATCAGTGTACAGATACATTAGGGGAACTAAACTATTTCCACATCTCATTTACATAATGGATGGGATGTGAAATGAGTCCTATGGAAGAGAAGCGCCCTGGAGGCACTAAAGTTTATCACAATATGTAAGAGTTCTTTTAGATCATTGCATTAAATTTCCACTAACAAGATAACAAATTAATTGTCTGTATTACTGTACTAACCCAAAGCGGATAAAGTGTATGATTTCAGCAGAGGAAGGCAGCTGTTTAAGACAGCTTGGTGGTTATGGGAGGAGGCAGAGGAGATTAGTGTGTCTCCCAGCATTTGCATGCCACAATGCCAGCCCTCCTCCTGCCCCTTTAAGAAATCTGGCTCTTCTCTAATCTGATGTTGGACTTGAGCTTTATTAGTGAAGTGAGGGAGAATGAGTAAATCAACTGTATCAGACAAGCCTCAGGACATCTGGAAATTGATCATTCTGCAGAAATAAGCACTCTCTGTTTATTAGCTGGGAGTTCATCACTATCGCTTCTCTTTATCCAATTCCTAAGAGATTTCAAAGCTATCATCATAGCATTAGCTCTTCTGACTGTGCTACTGCAGATAAAGATCAGAAGATCTATCTAATGATGGCTTTCTCAGTCTCCCTCTCTCTTTCTCTAAAGATATCCTGATTTAAAAAATAATAATAATAATAATAAAGAAGTAAGAAAATAGCTGAAATGAAATAAGGCAGTCTTCGTGTCTTAAATTTTTGCCTGTTGGCAATGAGAGTAATTTTTTTTTTCATTCTACAGGCATTCAGTTTTATTCAGGAGTACACATCCTGTAGAATAAAAAATCCTTCATAGATGAGGTGGAATTTGAAGTTTTTAATGTGGTGGTGGAAAAAGAAGGAAGATAAAAGGACCTGAAGCCATAAAGCAGTGCTGTACATTGAAAGTACAGTTATTTTTAAATGATAATACACGTCAAATAGAAGCCAGGAAAATGAATTCCATAAGTTAGAAAGGTAATAATATTACTTTAAGAAGAATAATTACTTTCCGTAACTACATTTATCACATAGTAATTCAGTTCTCCCTTCTGGAATGTGATGCAATGCCAAACTTTTGACTGATTTATTTAAAATCGGCATTAAGAAAAGATTCGCCCAGAGATGAGGCTTCTTCTGGTTCTTTATTCAAAATTGGGCAGTTATCAAAATGCAAATAACATGACTAACTTACTGTTTAGATGTGCATTCCTGTATAACTGCACTGTGTATATACATCGCGCAAAAAGACTGGGAGAAAAATTTTAAGAATTTTCCGATAACGGTGGTTGGATGCATAAACAATTTAAATACAGCCCTGGATTTCCAGAAATCTGTGGGGAGTGTAAAATCCAATGCAAGGAACTCTCTAAAGAAAAATCTTCCCTAGCAGAAGCTACACAGAGATCAATTTTATCAGCTGATTTTCTCTGTTTTCCAATAGCAAATTAATATTTATTATCTCTTTTGAACTGGCACTTAGAGTTCCAGCCTGGCTGCACATTGTACTAGGTTCTGCACACAAATAAAAGAAAAGGTGGACATTGGCCAAGAACCTTTCCATATAAGTAGAAGATGAGAGAAAACAGATGAATGCAACAAGCAGAGTGAGCATGATCTAACAGTAAAGCAAGGATGGTTAATTAATCCGTTTGTATAGAGCCTAGCAAAATAGAGCTAGACCGCATTACTTGCAATGTAAGTACTTAATAGCAACAGTAATGACTAGGCCTTTAAAATTAATGTATTAATTATCAGACAGAGCTCATAAGTTGCTTAGCCAGTGAATGAAGAATTTTTTTATGCACAGTATCAGGGGACCCATAAATCTTTAAGAACAGGGCCCATTTTACATCAGTATTGTTTTGCCTCATATACAGCCTTTCTGCCAGTCTGCCTTGAACTAGAGTAGTGCTACTCCTGGTCCACCCTTTTATTTATGATCATCATTATTATTTATTTATAATCATGCCATTATTGTGTTAGGTTCTTGATAATTTCCTTCATGTGTGTCTCCCCTTGCTTTTGAAGCTGTCCTTTCCCTTTGCCCTTTTTCATTTAACAAATAATGATTGATTTGCTCCCTGCTTTGCTGGCCTATTGCTCACTTGCATGTACATGCACTATTGTCTCTGATATCAGCAGGACTCAGGAAAGTTAAGATATGAGTCTTTCAGGGGGTGAAGCAAGCTCTAAATTGGAGGAAGTGCACAAACATCAACAGAAAGGTGGCAAATAAGGTCTGAATCAGACAACCCATGCACATCACTTGTTCTGTCTCTGGAGCAGCAAAGGATAAAATACACTGGAATCACGGGCAGGGGGTTGAATTTTAAAGTGAATCCCCTCCCTCCCCTCCCCCCCCCCCCCAACACACATGACAGTGTTATGAAAGATTTATTTTCACTTGATTCAAATATAGTTTGAACTGGGGAGGATCTCATAACCAGGCCTCCTAAACAGGGCATCCCAAATGGGAAGAAATAGTCCAGTGAAAGGTGATGATGCCACATCAGTGGGTTGCAGCATGAAAGACCTCTCATGCTGCAGAATGAATCATGGCCTTCTGTGAAACTCCATGGCTTTCCAACGGTACCTCCGATTCTCAGTTTGCATTTTGGTATCTGGGAAAGAAACCCTATGATTCTTCCTTATTTGCTGTTCCAAATCCATAAATTATTCCCATCCCTGAATTCAGAGGTGAATTTTGGTTATGTGAGTGCTACAGGCTGAAGAAACCAAGTGCGTAAAACAATGAAACCATGATTCACCAGTGATGAGCTGCAATTGGGCCACGTAGACTTTGAAGTAATTCATTACATTTGTATCTCTTCTGTAGAGGGGGGATTTTCCTCGATGATTTGTATGACCTTGCTAAACCCAGATAGGTGGTAATTGAGCAGCAACTTCTTCTTCAGAAGAAACAGAATAAAAATATTGAAAATATTGACTCACCCCAAAGGCAGTAAGCAGCACTTTGGTCTTTGACCTTTAAGCATCCTAGGGTAGTCAATAACCTGGCTGTTAGATGCTGTGCCTGCCACTGATTTTGATTTGGGAGTAGTTTAACCTTGAACCAAGATCCAAGTAACCACGGCAACAGGAAGTCGGCCTCTCCATCCAAGGAGTGGGAATCCATAAATCAAGGTCCCTAATGCAAACACTGTGTGCAGGTAGAGATTTGAGAGGATAAGTGGTTTGTGAGGGATTACCTTTGAAAAATGAATGACTGTCCCTTGATATGTTGAAGCACAGCTTCACAGAGACTTTTTTTTATCAATAGAGGTCAACAGGTTACAGCTGCATGTTTTCATACGGCTCTTTATATAGGTCCTTCAGTTTAATTAGAACCAGATGTTGAATTTATGAGGTTGTTAGCATTATTATGTACCATATGCACATGCATAAATGTGTGCGTGTATTGATACATACATCCACATATACACGTTTCTTGCCCACAGACTACATTCATGAAAAAATAATGTTAAGCCTCAAACTAAAGCACTATGGAGTGGCGAAACTTTCGTTTTGCATATGCACAGTTCCATAGTCCTGGGATCCTACAGGCATAATTACCTGGTCAAATACCTTGGTTTTTCTATGGGACATTACTTTATTCAGTGTATGGCACTCACCTAATGAACAGCTATTTGGTAGTTTGATTTTCCTCTCGTTATTCAGTGTGTGACCTCATGTCTCATTTATTCCACATTTCTAAGCCTTACTATGAATAGATGAATGTTTCATGAATGTTGATAATTTTATTTTCACAGCACTGCTCTTGAGATGAGGGGTATATTACTGTTCTCATTTGCAATAGAGAAGCTGAGCATAGAGAGATTGAAGTTGAATCAATACAATTTTAGATGCTTAATACCCGATTTGGGGCTCTGGAAGAATGTGTGGCTTAATACACAAAAACTCCTCAGTATATCTCTAACAAGCCATGGCCTCTGACTGTGATTCTCTCTCTGTCCTGACTATTTCTGCTTTTGGACCCATTCTGCTGCATTAAGTCCACAGGTTTTTCATCTGGACACCTCTCCCAGACTTGCCCACTCTGTAGCCCCTCATCTCTTTCAAGATCTTTCAGCCTCCCCTGACCAGTGCACTGCTTCTCTGTCCGAGTCTGATGGAAATCTCTTCCAGTTTCTGGGACCACCTGTAGGTTTCCTGATATTTATCATTTCACACATAAAGGCAAAGGTAGGGACACTCATAGCAGCTCCAAATGCAAATGCAGGGAAATGTTAGCTGGTGCCCGGCAAAGCTGGGTGCAGCCAGCAGAGGCAGCCAACAGACACAGCACATTGGATGGGCAGGTTTCTGAGCTCTGCTTCAATATCTTCTTGATCTTCTGAGACCTTCTTCCAAGGCCATTAGGTGACTTCTTGGATCTCTGTGAGGAGCTCTACCAGATGCTACCCAGGTGCAACTCAGGAGAGCAGCAGTTGTCACCTGCTGCAGAGGATGAAGGCACCAGTCTTCTGACCTGTTCTGCTGTCCAGAGAGGTTTTCTCTTTGCCTGGAACTTGGATCAGGGACACTGTGGAGAGATATCCAAGGCTTGTCCAGCCTTTGGACTGATAATACTGCTGCTCTTCCACAGGGCACCAGCAGTACAGCTGTACAGTACAGGAGCATGTCAGGCATGGCTAAGTGTCTCTGGGGGCTGTGATCAAGGCCATGGGGGTACAGGCTGCTTTCTCCTCTATCCTACAAGTGAAATGGAAGTGCTTGAAGAAGACCTGACAAATCCTTCATGTCAGAAACTCTTTGTGTACCTCGTGTCGGAAACAAGGTTCCCCTCTTCAAGGTTAGAAAACCACTAGGGAGACAAGAGGTCCACCTGAGTAAATGGATTAAAAAGATATTTTCCAACAGCCTGGCCAAGCTGGTGAGGAGTGCTTTAAACTAGTAATGATGAGGAAAAGACATGGTGACCCACAATAAGGTAAGGAAGTGGTAGACCAAGCTGTCAACGAAAGGTTGAAGGGTGATGTAAGAAATCAGCAGCAAGGCATGGAGCAATGCCTAAGGACGTGTGATGAACCAACTGAGCACTTAAGGGTCAGGATTCATGACCAGACAAATGTGGGCAAGGTTGCAGTGGGTGCTTGCTATAGACCACCTGATCAGAAAGGAGATGAGGCTTTCCTTAGATAGAGAGAATTCTTATGTTCACCTCAGTGTGATAGAAGGAACAAGGCAAAAGGGGAGACCACAATCTTCTTGAAGAAATCTTATGAGATCATGGAATATGGCCATGGAGAAACTTGAGATCCAGGAGAGCTGGTTGATTTTCAAGAATCACCTCCTCCAAACTCAAGAATTATCCACAACAATGAGCATCAAATCAAGCAAAGGTGTCAGGAGACTTGCACAAATGACCAAGGAGCTACTGACTAATGTCAGAATCGAAAAGGATGCAAAATGAAAAGGTAAAACAAGAACAGGTGATCTGGAGGAATATAGAGAAAACGTCTGAGCATGCAGGGATGGGCTCATGAAAGCCAAAACCTATGTGGAGTTTAATCTAGTGAGTGTAGAAGGACAACAAAAAATGTTTCTGCAGGCACATCAACAGAAAGGAGAAAAAAAAAAAAAAAAAAAAAAAGAAAAAGAATAGGGAAGACTAGGGAAAATATGGGAACAGAGCTGAATGAAATGGGAACACTGGTGGCAAAGGACATGAAAAAAACCAAGGTACTCAATGTGTTCTTCACCTTGGTCTTCTTGGTCACCTTGGTAAGAGCAGACTTAAGGAATCCCAGGCCCCTGAGACTTGTGAGGAAAGAAATCCTACTTCTGGTGGAGGAGGATCAAGTTAGGGAACAGTTAAAAAAACTGAACATATATAAGTCCATGGGACCTGACAGCATATATCCAAAGGTGCTCAGGAATCTGGTCAGTGTTATTCTGAGAGTACTCTCGATTGTTTTTGAAACTTGGTAATCAGGAGAGGATCCTGAGGACTGGAAGAAATCAAGTGTCACTCCAATAAGTACAAGAAAAAAGATCCAGTGAGCTACAGGCTGGTCAGCCTCATATTGATCCCTGGGAAGCAGATGCAACAAATAACCCTGGAAACCATTTCCAAGCATATGAAGGATACAAGGAGCTGACCAGAAAGTCAGTTGAGATTTATGGTGCAAAACTCATGCCTGACCAACCTGGTGTTGCTTATATCTTTGCCCAAAGAGGTTGTGGAGTCTCTATTCTTGGAGATACTAAAAATCTGACTGGACATGGTCCTGGACAAACTGATCCACCTAAGCCTGCTTAAAAAGGGGATTTGATCAGATGATTACTAGAGGTCCCTTTAAGCCTCAGCTCTTCTGTGACTTTATGAATTTTCATGTCATTTAATTGCCAAAATCTAATGTATTTTCCCTGTGGTCCACGTACAGGCTGAGATTTGGAAAAATAAGTGATTTAAGAAGGACCCCCTTTGAAAAATGAGTGTCCGTCATGAATGTGTTGAAGTCCAGCATTGCAGAGATTGGGAAAGGTTTTCATAAGTTAGCAGAGGCACAACACCAGCTCCTCATCCTACCAGACTTTTGCTCCAGTCTCATGAGAGCAGAATTACTGCATTTTTATAAAACAGCAACTGCTAGGAATTTTCTAAAATCAGCAAAACCTCTCACTTCTACTGTAAAAAACTGACTAAGATATTTTAGCTGACTTCCCACTTGATATATTTATACTTTTTTCTTTTTTTTTTTTATATACTTACAGATGTAAATACAGTATGTATAAACACACGCAAACTCAGACAAATATTATATGTAAATGGGTGTATATACATTCAGATGTACATGTATTAGTCAGGAACATATCAAATATGCAATATATATAATATTACAAAACTAGCTGTATAAATTTGAAAGAAAGACATTTGCAAGAAAGAAAGAAAAAAAAAAAAAAAAGGGTTCAAGTTGTAAAAGAGCTTGAGAATCATTGCAAAGGGAGGAATCTACCAGCCATTCTTGCATAGCTTTTATTTCTTGGAACATCTAACCTCTTTAGTATGTTTGTACCATTCATTTATCCCATTTTGTAATCCCTGTGTGAATAACTCTGATGCCATCGCAGAATCTGTTGGTAGAAAAATGTATGACAAAGTGCTCTTTTTAAAAAAAAAAAACAAAACTCCCACCTCTTTGATGAGTTGTAAGGTAGATTTTTATTAGTAAGGACTTTCCCAAAACTATGTAAAAGTGTAATGTTCTCTAGACAGGGCATGTATGCTGAAGCTGTTACTGATGCCTGCTCTTTACTCAGATGAAATACACGTTGAGTCAAGTCATTGCAAAAGAGAAGTACATCTGTTTATGTGGAGAATATACTACACAGAGGATGACAAATAGACAATCTCACTGAACAGAGATATGAGGTGTGTCTGTCTTTAAACATGTATAAGTGTGTGTATTTTCTCACAGAAGAAAGAGTAACAATGTGGAATTATAATTCCGGTTTCCTGGTGTTTATAGAGATCACTGATAGCTCCTCCTGAAGCAGAGGTATTAGAAAATAATAAAAATCTTGATCCTTGCTAGTATCGAGACCATATTAGGTCTTGAAACCAGGCACATACAGGGAAATATGAAAATACATTGGGGTTGCAAAGACAACAGCTGAATGTTCATCTCCAGATATTTCCCAGTCTGATTATTTCATCCATGTTCATCCAAATTTTGTTTCCTTCCCCAGGAATTGTAGGACCCCACTTAAAAGCAGACCAGACTTCACTTCACAGTAAAATGGAAAGTTCTACCTGTAACATGATGACCAGAAGGAAACCAGCAGCTGTTGACAGTGTTGCAATGCCGACTCCAGTATTATCTCTCCTACCTTCATCATCAGCAACATCTGAAGCAGGTAAAGTTGTTTCTCTCCATCCCCTCAATTTCTTCTCCACCTTCTTCCTTCCTGCACTGAACACTATGTACTCGTACCGTTCTTGATTTGAGTAGTAGTTGTAAATATGCATATCTGATGTGATAATCAGGCTGTAATTTTTTTCTAACACTTTCTTATCATGATCATATCTTGGCATATCAAATCTCATTTATTCACATACCGCCACTTGTGCAATAAAGAGGATAGAAGTAGCACCAGTCCGTATGGTCTAGCTGGGAACTCTGAAGCAAGGCTCTTGGGTTGCTTTCTCAGCCCTGTTGTTCATTTATTTGAATGTTCCATCCCTGTAGTACAAACATGCTGAATACATAGTGAATAGCTAAGGAGCAGCTGAGATTTCTTTCTGCATACTTCAGTGATTTTAGCATAATAGTCTGTCTTGCAAATGTGAAATTGTCTGGGGCAATGAACAGTGATTTAAAATATATGGGAATAAATAAGCAATAGTAGCATGTTTTTCAATCAACTTATATTTGGTGCTTCTAATTGGAATCCGATTGGAAGGTGATAGCTTTATACAGTCAAAAAGTGTGCCAATTCATTCAGTCATCACCATGCCTTTTGGGGGGCATGGATAGAGAAGTTAATCTTGCATTATGTCTTAATTTCCAGTGAATGGGAAGCCCACGGTATGTTACCCTACATGCAGGCATTAGGAGTTTCTTAGTCTTGTCAAATCTCTGATTCCGCATTCACAAAAAGGTATTTGTATCATTGAGTTATGGAATGACAGCATATCTAATTATGCAATTGAAGGTGCTGTTTCAGCGTGCTCTTTTTGATTTTCCTCTAGTTTCCTCAATAAATAGTGAAAACCAGGGAACCATGCTGTAAAGTGGCTTCTATAAAGATAAGTTTTTATGTAAAAAAAAATAAAAATCAAGAGTCTCTGTTTAGCCTTTAATACTTTCCTATATATAAACTAAGGATAGATTTTTAATGCAATAGAGAATGAAAGCACACAAATATTTTATGATCAGTTTCAAGATGAAAGTGTATGTTTGACTACATAGTTCATTCTTTCCATTTTCAGAAGTCTAATTAAATTGTTGGTTTATCTGTAGCCCAGATGTTGAAATAATTTAGTGAAAACTGAAAGAAACTGTGTTAATGGGAAAACAGGACAGTGCTATGGGTTTCCTGTAATTAATGGAGAGCTCTTTGAAAATTCCTCCATTCGAATGAAGTCAATAAACTGAGCCCAGCTGTTGAGCAAACAGTCTTCTCTGTGCCATGTTCTTGCAAATGGCCTCGGGCAACTCTGAAGGGATGGAGAATGACAGGCAGTAAGATTGATCTTTAGTGCTGCAGACATACCAAAGCCATGCAGAATAAAGTCAAAGGAGCAATGGAGAACTTCCAAGACATCTGATATATCCTTGTTCAAAACCACTGTGGTGGAGTGGGTTGTTCAGCTTCCTTTAAGCTACCTTTGGAAACATATATTTTTGGTAGAGATTTCTCTTATTACCTCAGAAGTTATTCCCAGCTATAGCAATCCTCTGTGACATCCCAGCTTGGCCAGCACTCATTTTGATTTGTCTCTGCCTATGAGATACAGCCTCACTGCATCTGCGTACCATGGGGAGGGGAGAAATACAGGGCACCTGTGTGCCTTATTTTAAATGTGCAAAGTTTTTTGTTGTTGTTTTGTTTTTAATACCAACATTGCTGCTTGCTTTTTTGGTGCAGCTAGGTAGGTAGGTTGTTTCTGGAGAGTAGGGAAGAGATGGAGGAAAAGTACAAAAGTTTGATTGGACAGAAAGCAGCAGCAATGTGCAGCAGCAGCGTGTAACATTGCACTTTGTTTTCATAGCCTGCATTTGAGACACTGTGTTTGCAGGGGATACTGCAGTGTGCCTGTCTCTGGTAGCACATGGAAAGCCTCAGACATCCATTTTCAGACAGAAGTCCAGAAATGCTGGTGCTTATCTGAATTTTCTGTGTCTTGGGAGACCAAACTGCTTCTATCTCCTATCGCACTCTATCAATCTCTCTGAAAGAAGGATTTCCTCTGTAATGGGTCCTCCCCATGGAGTAACAGAAAATTCAGGGGGGTTGTTCTTCTTCTGTCAGCTTTTTGTAACTAGTATTTCTAGCTTCTGATCACTTTGGGCTAGACTGTGCCAAATAGCTTCAGGGCTTCACAGACGCAGCACATGGCCCTGCAGCCTGGAGAGGTGAAGGGAGATAAGTATGCCCAGGCAGCAAAGTCCTCTTCCTTGTACTCCATCACCTGAAGGTTGCCATCATGTTGTATCATCTCTTCAGAGGCATATTCCCATCTTCCTATATCATATTGAGACACTACAGACAGTTACTACTCCCAACCTCATCTTCATCCCATTTAAGATGAATTTCACCAGACAGAGGTAGGGGAAAGTCTTTCTCCCAGAGCAAAATTTCCATGTGCAAACAGTAAATTATGTGCAGGAGAACAACAAAGCCTAAAAACAATGCAGACCAACTTGGGTCCAGGGTTGGGCAGAGGTCTGTCTGGATAAAATTGAAAAGATTAGTACTTAGCTTTGGTTCTCAGCAGAGCAGTATATCACATGGCAATATAGCAAAATATTTTATATCAAAGATTGCTCACCAAGAGCTTCCAGATGAGTTGATAACACCTAATGGCTCTCACTTCAATAGTGGTTTATTTTGGCAGATCTCCCTGATATTTTGTCATATGCGCACCTCATCAAATCTTCCCCCTGCAGACTCATCAGACTCCTTTCCACATAGCCTCCCTCCTCCAAATGTAGAATCAGATGTCCCTGACTCTCAACAGTCAAAATAATATTGTGTTTCCTAATATAATCTATAAAAAGTCTGACTTGAAAGGATATTACTTATTCAAGACGTGTATTCTGACTATCGGCAGGCTATATAACACAATTCAAATATTTTCTAAAGCGTGCGAGTTCAGCGGCTTGCTAGGAAGAGAAGCAAAAGCATTATTAGTAGCTTCTAACAAGCTTCCTGGGAAAGTCATAAACACCCCAAAGCATTTATGAAAGAAAAATTACTACAGTAAGCCAGCACAGACCAATTTTTTTTTATTTTTTTTTTTTAATTGAGAAAATGAATTTCAGTCCAAAAGGAAAGGGTCTGTCAGCTTGCAAAGTTTTAGTATAGCAAGAAAGTTATCTCAACAACATGAAGGAAGACATTGGGTGTTCAGCTCACAGATTTACACATAAGAGTAGCTATCTACCACTAAGTGTGTATTAGTTGATTTCACAGAACTCAGCAGTTTGGCAGAAAGCAGATACCTGCATTTGTTCCACTCAGTCCATGTCTACATACCATTGAGCTCCATTCCATTCTCTAAGCCTGGGTATCCTGGATGTCTCAGATTACTGCAACACCCATCAGGGCTGGCACAACCAACAGGATACCTGCACCCTACTTATTTAGTATCTGGGGATCAGAAGGATGCCCATGGTCATCTCAAATGGCATTAAACTCCCATTTTAGAAATAGAAGATTCTAAATTAGTCAGTAGAATTCTCTACTGACTGTATGAAGCAGATCTCCATTGACTGCAACGGGGTGTTAATACTAGATGCCAAAATAACAGATACTAATAGATCTCAGTAGAAACATAAAATTTTGCAGATTCTTCTTTTCAAATCATTTTCCTGCCCTTTGGCTTGCTGTCTTTCCAATTAAAGATGAGAGTAATGCCAAATCTCCAGATTTCACCATGGACCCTGCAATTTTTCCTATATTTTCACTAAAACTCCCATCTGCAAGATTTTCATCACCAATTGAAAAAATTCAACTTTACTTTCTGGGAGAAAAACAAACAAACAAACAAAAAAAAAAAAAAAACACATCTTGAACATGATAGTTTTCAAAAAGTCTTGAACGTGGGCCCTGGCAGTAGTGATAAAAAACAAAATGTGGACAGCAAATATAAAGGCTGTGCAAAATGTGTGATTTCTTAAATCCTCTTACCTGAAGCCACTATCAGGATCTGGGAGGAACCCAAAAGAGTTGAATGCTTAGGACTGGAAATATTGGGACTTTTTACTCAGTGAAGCCACAGAGTAATGGCTTTTTGCACCAGGGATCTAATTTGTTTGATCAGATGACAGAGAAGGCTCTCACGGCCACTTGCAATTAGAACTATTATATCCACCCTTTTTAGGGGTGACCTACTTGAGAGGAATTTTGTGCAACTAATTAGATTTTTCCCTAGTAGTTTGGACATTTCCTTTCCTTTCTCTTTTTCTTTGCTACCAAAATGAGTGCATTTCTCTTTTCTTTTGTCCTCTGTGAATCACAAACTGTAAGTGGGTTTTATTTTTCTTTTTGGTGTGGGGAGTGGGTTACATATGGAAAATGTATTTTGTTTTGTAATTAATGAAAACCAGACTTTGGGAAGTTGGCCATCTAGGTCTTTATTTATAAGACAGCATATGTCTCTGTTTTGTTTATGACTCACTCCTACTTCTTGCATTGTAACTTGGATTTGTTTATGCAAGCTCTTTGCTGAATCCAAGCAACATGGTGGTATAAGAGCCAATAATTTATGTTGTCCAAGAGGGGAGGACAGTAAGTGATGTTTGTATGCTGAATCTGTCATAATGAGCAAGGGAAGACTCTGCCACTTGATGGCTTCTGGTTATCTACAGAAAATGCTACAACAGCAACTTTATTTTAAACTACTGCTAGAAGATTGCCCTGTTAGCCATGAAGGGAGTGATAACCCCCAAATGAACCTTTCTCAACATCTTGGCCACTCTGGAAACTTCAAAGATTTCAAACCCAAATGCCTGCTTGACAGTCAGGTGTAAATTAAGTTTGCAAGTAGATATGGGCTGAGGTTAATTTAGTGGGATGTTTTACTGAAAAGAAATCATGAACTCTATCATTTCTTTTCCAGTAGCGCAGAATGGATATGTTAGGAGTGAAAGAGTGCACCAGTTATTACAATAACAGAATTAATACATACAGTTTCACTCACAAAAGGGTACTTACTTATAATCCACATGCAAATCTTGAACTCTGAACAAATGCTATATTTGTTAAAGGACAATGAAACAATTTAAGAAAAACAATCAAGGTCTCGTGTCCTAAGCAAAGGCCCAGGAGCCAAGAAATGCTGGGTTCTCTTTCCAGTTCTGACAGTGACTCACAATGTGACCTTGGCAAGAGACTTAACTGCTTTGGATTTCATTCAGATCTAAAGTAAGTGATCTGAACCAGGCAGGAGTAAGCTTACTTCGAGGGCCATTAAAATCAATTATACAACTGATAGTTTCAGCTAGTTTCTGCAGAGATGATAGTAAAGAAATCCAAGTGGGACTAACAAATTTACCACAGGTGAAGAGTGTCACAGAACTTTCCAGTGCCCACTATTTTCAGTAGCAAACACTTCATACTATCTGACATCTATAGCAAGCATTAAAGACCAGGGTGAAGCCATCAGGAGTATATGTTTGGGGTACACAAAGTTTAATAGTTACGGTGGACCAATGTTACATCTATGCTAAGCAGCCCTTTCTTCCCTCCCACTAGAGGCTTAGGAATGAGACTAAAGCAAACCCACAGTAAAACATTGCTGTAGGAAAGTTTTACTGCTTTACAAGAGAAGAGAACTGGAGAGAGATTACTGACGACAACTTAGCAAAGTTGTGTTTTCATCTAGAACAGTAAAAGAGGAGGTAACACCAATTCTTCTGGGACTGTAATAAATTACTTTTTTTTTTTTTAACTTTTTTTTTTTAAATTGCTTGTCTATGCAAAGTCCTTTCTCACAGCCACTACTTCTTCAGTAGTCATACTCAGCCTATTAGGCTTGAAAACCCCTAGTCTTTGTGATACTGAAAGCAGGCAAAGGAGGGTTTCCATTCACTGTTGTTTGACCCTGCCCTGTTTCTGTCCCTGTCTCCCAACAGCCAGCCCACCTCTGAAAAAAAGGTTCAAACGCCGTGAAATCGAAGCAATCCAGTGTGAGGTGCGCAAAATGTGCAACTACACCAAGATCCTGTCCACAAAGAAGAATCTGGATCATGTGAACAAGATCCTGAAAGCCAAGCGGCTGCAGAGACAATCAAAGACAGGCAATAACTTCGTCAAGAAGCGGAGGGGGCGTCCACGGAAGCAACCCCTCTCCTTTGACGAAGACTCCAGAGACCAAATGCCCGTTCTGGAAAAATGCATTGACCTTCCCAGCAAAAGAGGTCAGAGACCGACACTGAATCCGTTGATATTGGAGCAAGCAACCACCCAAGACACAATCATGGCCACCATTGAGGCTGTCATACACATGGCTCGAGAGACGCCACCGCTGCCACCTCCTCTCCCTCCTCCCCCCCCGCCACCTGCTCTCCCCCCACCCCGGATGCCCCGGGTTGGGAAAAGGAAAAGCAAGTCCCCGCAGGAGGAAGAGGAGGACATGAAAGTGAAGCGGCACCGGAAAGGCAGAGGAAGTGAAAGCGAAGGCCTCCCGTAAGGCCAGCGCAACCCGTTGGATGGCGGGTACCGGCAGCAGGGCGCGCCGGGACTGAACTAGAGGCACACGGTCTGCTTTGCCCCTGCGGCAGCACCGAACTTGTCCCTCAGGTGGCTGAAATCCACCATGGAGAGCTGTGCCAGCAGGGGTTCGCATCTTCTTCTTCATCGCTTCGGCCTCAGCCCCTCAGGAAAGAGGGGGAAAGGGTGAGGGGCTGGAAAGGTAGGGGCGAAGGGGGTGGGGGATGTCAAAATTGGGGATACTGTCTACTTTACAGAGTTTCCAAAACTAATCAGCATCTCAGCATTGCTGTGCTCACACCGTACCCAGAGGTGGGAGGTGGGAGGCTGTCCTTGCAGAGAGCTGAACATTGTCACTAGGGCTGCATGCTCGACTCCAATTCTGTATGGTAGGCCAGGTGAAACTAAGAGTAACCATACCATAGTAGAAATCACTGTAAAAAAAAAAAAAAAAAAAAAAAAAAAAAAAAAAAAAGGAATAAGAAAAAAAAAAGAAAAAAGAAAAGGAAAGAAAAGAACAAAAAAAACCTGTAATTTTCTCAACTGTGATGATCTTGGTTATAATCTGTTTGAATTTTTCTTTTTTTTTTCAGTTTTATATACCTATCAGGTTTTGGGGCAGCATAACCCCAAATACCTGACTCCTGCTAGAACTGTATTTTTTTTTCTGTCATTTACTTGCCTAGTTACAACTAGCTGCAATATAGGCAATAGAAAAGTAG
This sequence comes from Aythya marila, assembly GCF_965140915.1. NCBI lineage: Eukaryota > Metazoa > Chordata > Aves > Anseriformes > Anatidae > Aythya > Aythya marila. Next base: position 3,974,665 of record NC_139080.1, on the reverse strand, counting down.
AGCCTTACACGCGCACACTCTCATTCTGAGTGCTATCCCAACGAATGATGGAATATCACAACATTTCAAATAAGGTGTATGTGGATATTCAGTTATGATAGCATGTTTCTATGAAGCAACTTGGCATTTCCAATGGCATGTGAAAAGGGGGTTATCCATCAACCAAGTTGTTTTGATGCTCGGTACATGTAAGTAGAGAACAGCAAGACACTTCTGGGGAATAGAGTTATAGTAAACATGGACAAAATCACCAAAAAAAAAAAAAAAAGAAAAGAAAAAAAAAAAAGATTGAAAAGAGAAAATAAAAAAGTAGGACAGAAAAAATAGAGTAAAAAGACAGGGCCCAACCCTACCAGTTCTTACCACTTGCAATTCCCAATGAAATTATGGGAAACCCAGAATCCGAATTATTTGCATTGGGTAGCAATGCCTTGATATGTTCTTTTAAAGAAAATAGATAAAGTAGATTCTTTAAAAAAAAAAAAAAGAAAAAAAAAGAAAAAAAAAAAAAAAGAGAACAAAACCCTATGGAAAATAGGTTCTTTCTTGGCAATTATTTCTTAAAAAAGAAAAGGAATAAGTGTTCTTATCTGAAAATAAAAATAAAATGTTCAAAGGGTATCACCACTGCAATTGTATTAATGCCACTTTGGACATGTTCTCCAAGTTGTGGTTGCCTTAATAAACTAAAAAGAATTTTTTTTTTTTTTTGTACATAATGTAATTATAAAGCTCTCAGTCTGCATGGATGCAAACTGTGTGTGACAAATCGTCTCTTTAAATGGTCAGTTCAAATTGTACATTTCTCATTCGAGTTGTACGTTAACCATTGATCTAACTTGGGTAAAACACCTGAGCTCCATTTCCACAGCCCAATCAAAATGTTTTACACAAAAAAAAAAGACTGAACATGAAGCTGTTCCATTGCAGTAAAAATGCTTTTTAAAAAAAAAAAAAAAAATCAGTTGTTGAAATTTGAAATAGGTTCAACTTTATTTTATTTTTTTTTAAAAGTCCTTTAGTACACTCAATACCTGGTATGGCAAGATGGATATTAAAAATGGGAGGGGAGGGAGGGAAAATTCCAGTTAGGGAGTGGGGAGTGGAATTATTTAATGATTCACAAGCCAACTGTTATTCCCTTTTTTGAGAAATCTTTCAGCTGGCATATTGCCAAGGAAACTTCAAATAGCACGACAATAAAAAATAAATAAAAAAGAAAATAAAATTTAAAAAAAAAAAAGAAAGATAACAAAAAAGTCCCCACAAAAAAATACATTTTTATTCCGTTATTTATTTACAAAAATCATATCAAGACTATGGTGTTAAAGGGACACTGTAAACATACAGCTCATTATTCTTAGAGACTGATTTTTCTTCTGTGATAGCACCTTAGCTTATTAAAACTGAATGCATTTGGGGATGAACGGGGGCTCGGGGGCTGGGAGAGGTTTTTTTGTGTTTTTTTGGGGATGTTTTTTTGTGTTTTGTTTTTGTTTTTGTTTTTAAGGCCGGAACAAATGTTGAGATCCTATCTCCTTACAACTGATAAGATGGATCGCAGAAATTTGTTTCCGATCTGTTTTGCATCATTCATCATACTCATTTGTGCTTTTTGTTTTCCAATTAATGCAGCTTAGAAATAAACTGACCGGTTGCTACTTCTGTTACAACCAACTTTGCTTTTAAGTTCTCTTGAATCAGCGCGGTGTTATTGACACAGCCTGCAGGAAAAAAATGCTTATGCCTCCTCCAGCTCCTCCCTTCTTTCTTAAAACACATTGGACTGAGGTTTAGTTGATTCAGAAACCTTTGGTTTTCCATCTTCCCTTGGGCCTGCAAGTAGTGGACAGTGTCTCTTAAAATGTAAGAAAAAAAAAAAAAAAAAAAAAAAAAAGTTTTGTTATTCCAGGTAGCCTATAAGCTGAAACTAAGCCATCTATCCTTACTTTCATCTTCAGTGATATCTTTATATATCTCTTAGCCTTGAAGGACAACACATAGCAAGCAGAGCAAAGGTCTGAAAGGACCAGATTCTGTCACTGAACGCCTGTTGGGGTTTCAAGATGCATCAGACCTTACAGAGTGCCAGTAAGGGCACCTAAATGACTCTCTAATTCTATGAAAATGCTCTTATCCTTCCAAAATGTTCTATCCAAGATGCTGCTAGAGGCAAAGTGCTTAAGGTCAGCCTCCACTTGGAAAGCACAACCCCTTATGCTCTTTACAGAGCATTTTGCATATGGCGAAAAAAATAAAAAGGCACTTATGGTCCTAAGAAACTAAGGGTAGCACTAAGTCTACCCTGGGTGCCCAAGGTTTGTTTTTCTCAGTGATAAGGTGCTGGGAGAGCACGGCACTGCGGTACTGCCAGGGCTGTTTGTCCAAACACCAGCCTGATGTAGTTAGTCCTGGCTGGCAGGAAGATTAGCTTGTTAATTTGTATGAAAGCAGGCTGAAAATACTGTTAGATGGCACTCAGAATTTGTGTTCTGCATGTTGCATAGTCTATAAATATGATAAGCAAGTTGCTGACAGAATAATATTATAAGGCGATGTACTACATGCAGATCATAAAGGATTTAGTTTTAGGGCTTAAGGCTAAAATCCCACTCCTGCAGTTTATTACCCAACGATATTCTAGTAATGAGCTTTCTGATTTTTTTTTTTCTTTCTCTACCACTAGGAAGATTTACTGAGAAACTCTCTAAATTCTCTCCACACATTTCCAAGAACTGTATAAAACTGGGGTGAAAGCCCTTTTGCTTATTAAGACCAAAAATACCTTTCAAACACGTCCATCGTGTCACAGATTAACACGTCTTAGCATGCTTCAATAAAAATGCAAAACAAAATCACATGGCTATCAGCCATATGAAATGAGGCCATAGGTATGCATCTTCTCCATGGGTCCTATATTCCTCATCCCGAAGTAAAAAAAAATGGGGATATAAATGTGCAGGGAGAGAGGAAAAACAAGTAAATGATTGCTTCTGTCTCCAAGAGCTTTGTACTGCCAGTTTCTTGAGCCCTTCATTATTAAATTTTCTATGAAGCACCTTGCATGTTTTTGGGTAACTGTGAAAAAAAAAAAAAAATGTTTTAAAAAAGAGAAAATGCAAAACGAAAGAAAAAAAATGTAGTAGTCAGCTACTAGAGTATCCTACAGCATAGCCTATACCTCTCCACTTGACAGCAATGCGTTAGATCATCCATGTAGGATATTATGTTTGAGTTTGCAAATTTTTGGGGCAGTCTGGTCTGATGAGGTGCTGGTTCGTCACTGGAGTTTCTAAGCACTACAGCAATATGACGAATAAGCAGTAATCACAGTTCCATAAACAAGGATTTCCCCAACTCTTAATTTCACAGGCCCTGATTCAGGACTGCACTTAAGTGCATTTAAATAGTATCCTGAAGGATAAAAAGAAAAAGAAAAAAAAAGTCAGGAAAAAAAACAATGGTTTTCTGAACTGAGAAAACAAACATCAATGACTCTTCCTTCCATATCATCCAAAAACTGGGATATCGAAGTTCTGAGACAATTAGAAGCACATTTCAACAAAGGACACATATTGGAGATCTGCTTAAGATGCCTACCTAGGTTGTATAAAACACTACATAGAAAAAATAAATAAATAATGTAAAAACGTGAAAAGAGCTGCCAATTGGACAACATGGGGAAGCAGTTCAATCCCATGTTGGTTTGTTTTACTTTTCTTTTTCTTTATTTTTTTAAGCTATTTCTTAAATAATAAATGCACATGAAGTGTTAAATATGTATATACTGTATTTCAAAAAAAAAATTAAAAAAAAATCAAACGAATGGGGCACAAGATTGTTCTATAAGTCGTGCTGGCTAATTTTTAGTTTGTATTCATAAGTGGTTTTTAAAAGCCTTTTTTAAAGTGTAATTTGCATGTTCTACTTTGATTGTATGTAAACATATTTTAGAGCAAAAAATGTATTTGTATTTTATTGAATATAGAGGCAAGAAAAAAAAACTTGTACATTGTTTGAAATGTTCTTTTTGTAACAGTTTTTATTCATGAAGCATTTTTGTACATTTAAAAATGGATATGGACTTGATGTTCTTTGAGGCTTAGATACATCTGGCATGCTTTAATGTCATGCTCCTTCATGATCTTAGATGTTGGTTTTTAAACATTTTTTTCTAAAACAAAGCTCAGTCTTTTCGCTACCAAATCAGGTTAGCACAGTATAGAGCACTTAACTAAAAAAAAAAAAAAAAAAAAAAAAAAAAAAAAAAAAAGGAAAAAAAAGTTAATCCTATTCATATGTTATTCATTGTGTGAAATTAAAGGAATTCAATTCAGTCTAACATGAGTTGTGAATTCTTTTGTCTTATTTTCCATCTGTTTCCCATCACTAAGGAGTTTAATAGCTTTTGGGATACTAATACCATGCATTCACCAGCCCTCTTTATGGTAATGGAGAAAAACATGCTTTGGTTCTGTTTCTTTTTCTCTTCTTCTTCTTTTTTTTTTTTTTTCCTTTACTTTTTTCCCAGAATATCTTTAAAAGTTAAAAATGGACTGTGCCATGGGCCCCATTGGACAAAAGGGGGCTTCCCACAATGAGGCTGTGTGTATCACCAAATGAGCAGAAATGCCTACGGTCCAAATTGTGTCACCAGGAATGGTGGTAACCACCGCACAGGTACCCACCTCACTCCTGAAGCAGATGGATCAGAGGCCCTCCAGGCCTCTGCAGGGTGAAGAGTGCCAGGGGCTCCACCACCTTCCCCAGTGGCTCATCAACCTGTGCATGGAAAGCAAATCCCATTCCCTGGAGAAAGGCAATGATGCTTATGTGGGATAGGTGACCGTGTTCTCTCGTGTTCTGCCCTTCATTTTTGGGGGATGGGTTTGTTTGGTGGGACAAACTCATCTAGCCACTAGGACAACTCTGCTGCTTTTACAGCTATTGCTTCCCCCCAAGGTTGTGTCCAACTTCACGTTTCTGGTGTAGAGCTGCTCCAAAAATCTCATTTTAATGGGTCATTTTTCTTGCTCTTCTTTGTATCTTTAACATATGCACAGTCCCAGCATTTGACAACAGTTTGCAAAAGCGCTGACATTTTTGCTCACTGTTTTTATCAGGCTCTGTGATGTATAAGCCACTGGTCTCTGACTGTAACCACATTTTGTAAGAGGCCTGTGGTAAGACTTCCTCAGATGCATCTGTGAACTGTCAAGTTCTGTGCTTGCTGTTGTAGTATCTGAGGACTGATCTCCCCTCCCACCAGCTCTTTTCTGAGATTTACCTCCCAATGCCATTGAGCGCTGCTGTGCTTTCATGATGTCACCTTGCAGGGATGATGGAGAAGGCAGGAAGAACATCTGCTGGAAGAGAGGGCATAGGGGATGTTCTGTTTCTGTCACTGTGTGGCAAGCAATGATGGCCAACATCTGTCTGTTCTTCATACATTCATGGCTCTGATCTCCTTTTGTTCATCAGACTGCTGACACCACATACAGTGTCAGAGCACTATACTCCTCTCTGGTTTCCTTCTGGGCTAGAAGGAGTCCTTGTTCAACAGCCTTGTTGGTTTTCTCAAGGTAAACTCGGGCTCTTGCTAGGATTTCTCTCTCTCTGTTCATCCTGACTGTTTCATCCCTTGTAATTACTCCATTATTTTCTCCTCTTTCCTCTGAGGAAAAAAAAAAAAATAAATAGGAAAATCACTGGCTTTGAAGTACTATTCTCATGTCTATCTTTTGCTTGAGTCCAGTGCTTTCCCAATTTACTTAAATACTTTCATTATTAATCTCTGCCTGAAATAATACCAAATAATGAAAACACCAAGTGTGTCAGAAATAACTGTCATTAGAAACAATGTTCTTTCCTGATTATCTTCCCTTTATTTTTCTGAGTATCCTTCGCTTACAGAATTAGTGAAGCTCTGTTCAAACTTTCTTTGGTCATCCTCCATATTTCTGGAGTTTGAACTTAGGAGGGAATTTCTCACTCCACCCGTGAAGTATGGATAAGGAGATGCATAGTATCTCTAGGGTCTAAGTATGATCTTAATTTACTCTTGATAGTGGAGGTTGTTCACATTCTCCGGGACAAGGAGGCTGACCAAGGTGACCTTCCCTCAGACTCGGCTGGCAGAGACAAGCCTTGATCTCCCCCATGGTGCCATTTCCCACCACATTTCATGGCTACCTCATCTGTTGAATTTATGTTGTGTGAAGGGAAGAAGTTGTAATTGGTGGCAGCTTGTATGCAGATTGTGTGAGCTCATGACAGCATTATTTGCTATTCTGAAACATGGAGCATACACATAACTTTAGAATAACTCTTCTTTTACCAAGTAGAAGAATTTTCCATGACTTTCATGGGATGGATGACAAGATCCTGTTCAAGGTTCTTCAGTACATATTATTCTGCAAGTGCTAGAAAGCAAAGGAAAGCATAGTTAACCTAATATATATATATATATTTGGCCTTTTATGAGTAATTAATGAACTGCATCATTACTGCAGTAACATAGAGGGTTCCAAGCTAATAGGAAGTACAGAAATCACAACAAAGTGTGGTTTATCAAATATCTATGCATTTTTACTGTAAGCTACAGGAACAACTGGCATGAAAACACCACAGGAGCTATAAGAAGAGTTGAACAGAATGTCAGTGCCATCATAAGTCATTTCATTACAACAATTAACTTTGTAACACAGAGCAGGACCCAGTGGCTCACATTCTCAGCTTATGCAGATCAGCACTATCCATTTCAAATGTGTTAAAGCAGTTTGCAGGAGAAAAAGATCTGTTTTCATTTTCCTCATGGAAACTATTCATCCCAAAGTGGCTTTGGAGTGCCTCTCATCACATGATGTAATATAAACTACTCTTGTTTGTTGCCTGTAAGAAATGTCATATTGAAAATGTACTAAAAATCAAATGTTTGGAAAACTTGTTCGGCAGCAGTAGTAGTCAGACCACTATGGTTTTATAAGAGCTGTGGTTGAAAGAAGTGGGGAAAAGAAGTGGAAAGTCCTTGGGAAAAGGATGAAGCATTAGTTTTGTATGCATCAGGAAGATATTTAAGTATTGAGATATGGTTCTTCTTGGGACCCTTCTGTACTTCAGAAAAAAAAATTTAAAAATTCTCCTAGCCCTAGGTATCACGGAGTACATCAGCCCTGCATAAATCAAGCTTGGAGGAAGCACAGTGTTTCTTTTGCAGTGCTGGAAACAGATGTGGTTTGTATGGCAATTTTTGCTTGGAGGGATTTAGCCCCTTCTTAAATCCCTCCCCAGCCTGCAATGCAAAGCTCAGAACAGGGACCCTTTTTTCTGTCCATCATTTTCCAGGTAACCTGCTCCAGAAGAGGGGCAAAGTCAGAGATATAATTATTTGATTGGCCTTGAGTATCCTTGAAAATACAAGAAAATGTGTCTCTCCATTCTACTCCCACACATACTCATATCTGGAAGTTTTGAAACCCCCCACAGATGTTATTGGTAAATAATACTTCAATTAAATCAGTAGAGGTTTTGTCATCAACTGAAAGGGAACAAAATTCCCTGTAGCACCTCCCTGATTTAGCTTGCCACAATACTATTTGTGACCTCAAATACCTCTTAATGTCTTCTAGTTGCCTCACCCAATTTTCTGTTTATATACTTAAAGAACAAGTATTTCAAGCAGAAAATTAATAAAAAAGGACAAACTGAAAGCCTCTGCAAGGTAAAGGCAAGGAAAAGAGCACATGAAGAACATCTGCGGGTGAGCATTGTGCAAGAGCACAATTAGAAAAGGGATGAAAAGTGATCTCTGAAGGAAGCAAATGATGATGTGGCAGAGCTGTAATGAAGATAATGACAAAGGAAGGCACTGCTTAGTTTTCTGGAAGAGAGAAAAAAAAAAAAAAGCAGCATACTTGAAGGGGAAGCAATGAGCACAGAAACACAAAAGGACATTCATTGGAAGGAGTGAGGGAGGGAGAGGGAGAGGCTGGAGGATATGAAGATTTAGGTCATGGAGAGAGTACAAAAACGGAGCTTGCAAGAGAAGATAGAAGAGGCAGCCTGCTTGCTTACTAGGACATTATTGCTGCTTTTTAAGCTGACACAGCACTCATTATTTATCCTCATTAAACAGCTACCATCAGGGCACACTTAGTAACCATTAGTCCTTGATTCCCTCTCTTTAAAGTGCAGATAAAAAGAATGTTATTGCAAGAAGTAAAACTGCCTTTGCTTGGATATTGATACATAAAAGTTTCCCAAAATCCTGGTCAAGGATTAGCAAATGACAAAAAAAAAAAAAAAAAGTCTGACAATAAAGGCAGCTTTATTTACTTTAAAGATATAATAATATTTATGTGCTGTTTATCCCATAGCTTTCCACGGGCAATTTAATGCTGATTCAACATCTACCTGAAGTATCCAAGGGTCAAATACTTTCACCTGCAATGAGTCTCAGCAACTTGTTTTCTCATGCGGATACAAGCAGCTTTGTGCCCAAGAACAAGCTGTTGTGCAATGCCACTTGTAAGAGGTGGCAAACTTCAAGAAAATTAGGTCCAAATCGTTGGAGCAGACCTGTGCTATTGGGTACTTCCATTTTAATGTTGCATGCATATCTCTGTGTGGTCCAAATATTTAAAAATCGGCCATGGAGATAGTGGAAGGGCCTCTTAGAGACAAACCTTAAAAAATGTAGCTCTCGGTGACTTTTGTCACACTGCGAATAAAATCAACATGAAGCATCTGGCTTGAAGCCAGCTATTAGGCCTTTGCTCAGGATAATGTGAGAAGGTTTTTGTTTTGCTTTGTTTTCAAATGGTGGTTCACCAGAATGTTATCTCCAAAAGGGCCTGGGTGACCCTGAGGGACAAGATCCTATCAGCCAAGAATTACATTGCTTTTTCTTCCTGAAAATAAATAAATAAATAAATAAATAAACGAGGGAAAAAAAAAAAAAAAAAAAAAAAAAAAAGAGAGAGAGAGAAGCAATAGGGCATAGCCTCTCTGTGATCTGAATTGCTGTCGTCTCAATTTAGAAAATCACATCAGCACACACTTATGGAAATTTAGGACATAATATAAACAAGAACTTGCATTTAACCTTTGGCTTAGTCCTACTGACATCAATACGATTTAAACACTTTAAAATTAAATAGGTGATTAATTGCTTACACAGGACTGAGTGTTTACCTGACTTCCAATTCTACGACTTAGTCACAGTCAGACAAACTGAAGTTTAATTATTTTCAGCAGTGGAAATAGGAATTGATCAGCCTCTGTTTTAAACAATCTCCCAAGGTACTCTTAGCCCCAGGCCTCAGTTTACCATGAGTAGTGCTTGCATACATTGAAGGACTGTTTGTTAACATTACCAAAAAGCTGTGAAATCCTGGCAGAAAAGGTGCAGTTTTACAAGAGAACATCCTTATCAAGACTTCTATGACAGAACGTTCTCTCCAAGTCAGCTTCTTTCTTTATTTCTTTTAACCATGAAAAATGAGGCCAAGTCATTTATACAGCAAAGTGAAAATGAATCTTTAAACCAGGGCAAGGGTTTCTTTGTCCTTCTCTACTGCAGCCATATGTTTCTGTCCATCCTTCATTACCTGAAAAAATAGCATGAAAACCTTTTTATTCAGCTCTCTATAAATAGTCCCAAAGCCTAACTACACTGAGTGTGTTTCTGAAGATACTAGTTACGTAGTTTAGGATCAGTCGTTTATTTATATCTTCACTGATAAGGGTGTCCCAAATACTGTAGCTGTCCTGACTGCTTTGATGTTCAGATGATAGACTGGGCAAGGATGCTGTGGATGAATCACTGGAGGTGAAGCATGAAATTTTTGCTCGGTCTGCTGTGGATCCAGACACTGAAGGGGAACGAGTACAAAATCTTTGGCATGGCAAGGGAATCCTGAATTCCTTCTTGCTAGATTTCTAGATGTGTGTGGGGGATCTTTTGAGAGTTATTGCAAGGACATAAATCCAATGGTCTTTTCCAGTCTTAGCCAACCTCTGTTTCTGCCTCTGTTCCAGGAAGTGGTAGCTTTGAAAGACCATATCAAACTAGTACATTGTGTTTCCTGCACATCCTGCTTTATTGGAGGTTAATTCCTTCTGACGCATGCAGTCTGCTGCTGCCAATTAAGTCAAATGTATTTTATGCTTTACTTTTCTGTTGCCTTACAGGCTTTTGTTGGAAAATATTTAATAAATAAAACTTGCCAAACATTGTTAAATGATACGGTCTGATGATTTGGAATAAGCATCCAGACTTTAATACATCAGAGGGGTTGAGAAAGGGGAGGAGGAAATTCTGGACCAACACTCAGATGGATAATGCCAACCACACAGGACCTAGCCACCAGCCACAGTGTTAATCTCTTGCTGAACGACTGCTGCAAGAGCAGAAAATGGGACCCTAGCTCAAGCAAGGCATATAGAGTTGTCCCTCATGCAGTGACACTGCTGTGCATTATGCTTTGGTAAAGGAGGATAAAAAACAACCCTACTGGAAGAGAGGTACAGGTACAGGACCAGATGGACTCTTCCATCACAGTCCTACCTCTGTGACCTTACATCTTCTGTCCATTCAGTTGTGGTTCCTGGGTTTATTCTTGTTTTCTACTTCTGTGTGAGATCTCTTACAACTTTTTTTTTTTTTTTTCTTTTCTTTTCAAGTTTTAGAGAAACAGCTGGGACTGCTCAGGTTCAAGATCCATTAAGGAAAGGTACATTCATTCAGGGGCACTTGAAACACCAGGATATCCAAGATATCTGAAAAAACTATCATATCTTCTGAAATAGTTAGATTTATTTTATTATTTTTTTCTGTGTTCTCACCCAACGCTAAGGTACTGCTGTGACAGCGAATTTGCAGAAAAACTCCTGGTTAAGATTATAGTCTAACTAGAGATGGCAAGCAGGGTGATGAAGCATCCCAGTGTAGTTGACACTTCATACCAGTGGCACAGCTGGGTACACGGTTTCAGTTTCCTGAATGGCTTCATAGTCCTTGGTCAACTATCCTCGGTCCTTGGTCACTCCATTACATTATTTTACTGGCAAATTTTAGAGCAACTTTCAGATATAAAATCCAGACCCATGGAAAAGAGCTGTCTGCTCTCTCTTTTGGGGTGATGAAGAACATAACTGGCACCTCCTATACAAGTTACCTGTAACTTCAATCTACTTTACCCAACATGGAACTTTTAGAGCTTGCCATTGGAAAAATCATGATTTCCAAAGGCACTAAACATAGTGACCAAAGCAGTTTGATTCAACAAGAATACAACAGTTAGCTGCATTCTGCTTACAAATCCATATAAAGATCCAAGAGATGTTCATGGAAGGAATCTTCTTGAGAAAAGACCTATCCTGGATGAGAGAGATATATCTAATTATAGTAAAATCCTTGATGCAAGAAAAACAGAATTTTCAATTGCAACTGGAGACAGGGTTAATGCTCCATTTAGAATTGGAGAGAAATTTCTTGGAGAATTCAATGGAAATGCTTCATGCATCATACTTGGATGAAATGGTGGCAGTATCAAAACAATTCATCATCATCAGCTGGGAGTTCAACATCATGGCTAAAGCTGATTTTTATATTTAACAAATTATCTGTCAAGGAAGTACCTTCAGCAGTAGTTAGTTTTCTCTCTAACAATGGGGAAAAAATTAATCAGCACTCCTTTTATACCAAAAGTTTCTTTTTAAATCTTTACAAAAGTGTATCAGAATGGGCTTGGAAGGAGCATTAAGCAGCGCTGTGATACTGACTCAAAAGGCACACCTGTCCACTGCTTCCATAAATAATAATAATAATAATAATAATAATAATAATAATAATAATAATAATAATAATAATATAGTAGTCAGCCAATGCACTGAATTTTCTTTCATGCAGCAATGGATTGCATGTTTATGATTGCAACAACAATAGTTACTGTAGATGATTTTTGAATTCATTGACATTAACCCACAAAATGAGGTGTCATTAATCCTAATTTATTTTCTAGTTGGTTCATTTGATTAAGTAACTAGAAGTACATGATGAGATAGAAACCACATAGCAAACTTGAGCTTGTTCTACTGTAAAACTGTTTCTGTCTTTCATACGCTGTCTGAGAAATACATAAATCTTTCCTTTCCCTCAAGCTCCCTTAGATGTTTACTAACCTCTTTTACTGGTATTTTAAAGGATCACCACAGTAGTAGGTTCTGCCTGCTACATTTCTGGACTAACTTTCTCTCAGATCCAAGCAATTTCAGTGCAATGGACAGCATATACATGCAATATGATGTAGCTATCTGCATAGGGAGCCTGGTGAGATGACTGCAGGCTATACATCATGAGCTGGCTCTGAAATCAGAAACGATGTAATTATGTATTTAATTATGTCACCTAAGGGACACAATCATGCAGTCTGTCTGTACTGTTGTTATCTAAACTAATGTCTCTACAGCAAGGTGGATCTGGGTTGACACTGGCTTTGAGACACTTAGATACTTGTTCAACAAACCCACATATAAAACTTAGAAGCTGAATTCAGAGTTTACTTTTTTGTTGTTGTTTTTTTTTTTTTTTTCTTTAATATATATCTAACACTAAACTGGACCTAGGAGGGTCATGATATACATATATTCTTATGGCATGCCATTGTTCCCCAGTGCTCTTATTTTCACTTCTTACCTCTTATCTACATCTGTTTCACAGGTCCAGTCTTATCATCGGTTCTTGTCCCTTCTTTCCATTCCTCTTACCAGCTCTATTTGTTTAAGTTATTTCTCTTTAGTGTTTGTGAAATATACTGCAAAATAAGAGCAATCAGTTGCTCCCTTGCTCTGGTCCACAAGGTGAGTTTCAGCTGCACAAAGAAAGGTGTCTCTGCTATAGGTTATGCCCAAATTATCTCATTTGGTTCCTCTCTTCCATTTCTATAAGCAGGTTAGATTGGTAGTAGCATTTTTATAGGAAGAAACATAATGCTATTTGTGAGAATAATTTATGACCTTTGAGAATACTTTCTTCCTTTCTTCTTTTTTAAAGGAAAAAATGAGGGATATTCATGGTTGTAGAGGGAAAGGGAAGGTAAAATTTGTAGCTGTTTTCTGAGTCAGTAGCTGGCTAAGCTAGCCAGATAGATGTTAGTGAGTCAAGATGAAATGATCGTCAGGGCACCAAGAGGGATTTTTTTTTTTGTTTTTTTTTTTTGTTTGTTTTTTTACAGATATTTCTTTCCTGTCTAAAGCTAAAGTAATCAATGATAATATGATGTCCTTTTTTTTGAAACGAAGGATGGCCCCATGATATAACTCAAAATAGGTCTCTGTAATATTTTCTTATTCATCTCTATTAAGTACTTTGATTACCCCTCTCAGTAGCCTGTTTATTTCTGTACTCTGCAGCATCACTGTGAGTTTTCATACGTTAGGTGTCTTTATCAATTCCAAAAACTTAGCCCATGAATCAGCATGTGGAGGTGTGACAATCTGGGGAAAGAAGGGAACCTGTGAACGACTGCAATGATAAATTATGAAATGCCTCTGTGTAGAGATGGCCACTCTGTTATATCTGCCACATCAAGATCAACAGATCTGAATGACAGCCCAGTCAGGTAGCTCCACCTTGAGAAAATGCATTAGCTGAATCCTTGTAAAGGTTATTTTCTTCCACTTCTGTGCAAGATGAACAGAAGTTAGCAATGTCCCTGGAGGTAGGGGCATCTTCATACACAGGGCAACATTTTCCTACAGGTATAACACTGGACAAATGATATAAATCAGGAGAAAATCAGGAGTAATTTGGGGAAAAACCTAAGTTTTGGATAGGTATAACTTTTCAGTTCTCTAACAAGTCACCACCTTGCCCTAATTATGTAGACATCTCCCTTGGTTTTAAAAGCTCCCTACATATTCAACACTAGGTTTCAGCACATCCCCACCTGGTTGGTCAGGCGTCATAAGGATTCACAGATGAGACTTTTTTTTTTAAATTTTCCCCTGGTTTGTTGCAGTGGTTTTTTTTGTTTTGTTTTGTTTTGTTTTTTTGTTTGCTTTGTTGTTTTTTTTGGTGGGGGGGGAGGAGCTAGGGGATGATGCTTTTATTGCATGTCTGTTAGAGATGTCTGTCAGAGGAAGTTTTGTCTATAGTTTTCTTTCAAAGCTTGGCAGAGGCTTGGATGCTCTCTGGCATGTCAAGAAACTGAGCGCAAGTCTGTCGCTTCTCTTTCCTGGCGGAAGAGTCTAGCCAGTGAGTACTAGCTGGTGTACGCATGGCATCAGCTGCAGCTGCTTTTCCTGCTTCCTTCCATTGTAAAGGAATACAGTTCATTTTCTTGGCCTCTTTCCACTGGAGTCTCTGGGCTTTGATCAGAGAGCAGTGGGCGGTCTGTCCCTGAAGCTCGCACTAAGACAACTGAGTCATAAGGAGCATGGTGGTTTTTTTTAAGCACACACCAGCCTTTACAGAATCACAGAATTTCTAGGTTGGAAGAGACCTCAAGGTCATCGAGTCCAACCTTCAACCTAACGCTAACAGCCCTCCACTAAACCATATCCCTAAGCTCTACATCTAAACGTCTTTTGAAGACTTCCAGGGATGGTGACTCCACCACTTCCCTGGGCAGCCTGTTCCAGTGCCTCACAACCCTTTCAGTGAAGAAGTTCTTCCTAACATCTAGCCTAAAACTCCCCTGGCTCAACTTAAACCCATTCCCCCTCGTCCTGTCACCAGGCACGTGGGAGAACAGGCCAACCCCCACCTCGCTACAGCCTCCCTTGAGGTACCTAAAAAGAGCGATAAGGTCGCCCCTGAGCCTCCTCTTCTCCAGGCTGAACAAGCCCAGCTCCCTCAGCCGCTCCTCGTAGGACTTGTTCTCCAGGCCCCTCACCAGCTTCGTCGCCCTTCTCTGGACCCGCTCAAGCACCTCCATGTCCTTCTTGTAGCGAGGGGCCCAAAACTGAACACAGTACTCGAGGTGCGGCCTCACCAGAGCTGAGTACAGGGGGACGATCACCTCCCTAGCCCTGCTGGTCACGCTGTTCCTGATACAAGCCAGGATGCCGTTGGCCTTCTTGGCCACCTGAGCACACTGCTGGCTCATATTCAGCCGACTGTCCACCATCACTCCCAGGTCCTTCTCTGCCTGGCAGCTTTCCAACCATTCCTCTCCCAGTCTGTAGCTCTGCTTGGGGTTATTGCGCCCCAGGTGCAGGACCCGGCACTTGGCCTTGTTGAACTTCATGCAGTTGACCTCAGCCCATCGGTGCAGCCTATCCAGATCCTCCTGCAGAGCTTTCCTACCCTCAAGCAGATCGACACACGCACCTAACTTGGTGTCATCTGCAAACTTACTGAGGGTGCACTCGATGCCCTCGTCCAGATCATCGATGAAGATATTAAAGAGGACCGGCCCCAGCACCGAGCCCTGGGGGACGCCACTAGTGACTGGCCTCCAACTGGACTTGGCTCCATTCACCACGACTCTTTGGGCCCGGCTATCCAGCCAGTTTCTAACCCAACGAAGCGTGCGCCAGTCCAAGCCAAGAGCAGCCAGTTTCTTGAGGAGAATGCTGTGGGAGACGGTGTCAAAAGCCTTGCTGAAGTCAAGGTAGACCACATCCACAGCCTTTCCCTCGTCCACCCAGCGCGTCACTCTGTCATAGAAGGAGATCAGGTTCGTCAGGCATGACCTGCCTTTCATAAAGCCATGCTGACTGGGCCTGATCGCCTGCTTCCCCTTCAAGTGCTGCATGATGACTCTCAGGAGGATCTGCTCCATGAGCTTCCCTGGCACTGAGGTCAAACTGACAGGCCTGTAGTTTCCCGGGTCTGCCCTCCGGCCCTTCTTGTAGATGGGCGTCACGTTTGCTAGCCGCCAGTCGATTGGGACCTCCCCCGATAGCCAGGACTGTTGATAAATGATGGACAGTGGCTTGGCCAGCTCCTCTGCCAGTTCCCTCAGTACCCTTGGGTGGATCCCATCCGGCCCCATCGACTTGTGCACATCTAAGTGCCGTAGCAGGTCACCAACCAGTTCTTCATGGATAATGAAGAAATTTAGAAGGTGTGAAAGCTCTGTTCAACAAAGCAACACTAATCTTCTCCCCTCTCTCTTTTTGTAGTCATATTTTGGGTTGTCTGGGTCCTCCTGTGCCTACATAGGGAGTTTGGGTGCTCACTTTGAGATGGCAGAGTTGGATTCAGGAGGCAGATACTTCAAAAAGCTTTTGCATTTTTAGCATCTGCTTAGCCATTTGCAGCTGCCATTTTGCTGTGGGCCTTGAGGGTAGATAGGAAGGAAAAGAAAAATGGTTTTCAGGATGGATTAGTTTGGGGAAGAGTATTCTGTGCCAAGGGCAGCTCAGAAAGAAGTAAACATTCAAGCAGACAAGGATGACATCATTTATTCAGTAGAACTGACAGGGGCACTGTGAGAAGCTGTAAAGCAGATAAGAGGAGCAGAGTTTGAGGGCAAGTCATTAAAACTGGAGAAGGGAACACTAAGCAGCAACATCTGACTTTCTCAACAGTCCTATGTCTATATTGCTCATATCTAGGCTACACACCCTCACTATAAAGGGTGCACATGTTTCTCTGTATATTTATGTGTATATATAAGCATTCATCCTGGAATAATATCTGAACTGTGATGTTTACAGGTTCTTTACTGCTTTCTCCTGATACTATGAATTTTCAGAACACGAGCAGAAAGAAGAAATGTTCATCTATAATTTTAGGAATAAAAATGCATTGTAGGGATGTGGAACATCAAATCACCACTTTATTATTTAAAATCAGAGGTAGAAATAAGTATTATAAAGTGAACTGAATTCAGACAACTGATTTTGGACTTGAAGGAACAAGTGGTATTTTCAGAATATTCCATGTTTAGGACAAAAGAAGGATAGTTGAAAATCCCACTACAGTCTGATAATGATAAGGACTGTGGAAATGCACACAGAACTAGACTGTGGTGTTCTGGGGATTTTTACTTGTTATTTTACTTGTGGTCATAATAAGTGTCAAGTGCCAGCAAGATCAATAAAAGAAGCTGGAAAGAGACCAGCTGGAATATGAGACCTGAATATGGAAAACTGAGAACAGGGCTAATTCTGTAAGTCACGGATAATAGCTGTCATGAGTAAAATTGATCTCCATGGAAGACTTAGTGTTTGTCATGGAAATAACTTCATGTCAGTCTCTGCTACTCCAAGTACTGATATCTCCTCTTTTACGTGTCCTGTTTGTGCTGCAGTATATGTTGTCTGTAAATTTGGTTTTGTTTTCTTGTTTGGTCTTGATCCTTTTTCAGTAACAAGATTTCCTTTGTTTTTAGATTTTTGGGTGCTTATTTTATGCCTTGTCTTGTTTTAAGTACATAGCATATGTTTTCAATATATGCTTTAAGTAAAATATTAGTGTTATTAATATACTATAGAACATTCACTTAAAAGTCAATGATTTTCATAGTCCTTAAAAGGGAAAAGAATTAGCCCCCATTTATTATTGGAGAAGTATCTTGCTAAACAACCAGCAGTAGTACTAATAGCACTAGTCTTGATTTCTCCTTAACAATAGGTACTCTTCAAGTAAAGAGAAATGTTGGCCTAGAAGGTCTATAGAATGGAAAGAAGCTCCTCTGGATGCTGATTTAGGGTCTTGGTGATTTGGATTTTTTATCATTTTCATTGATTGTAGAAGTCAGCTTGTCTACAGACTCAGAGTATAATGTCCCCCACAAAAAGCACGACAGTCATGTACAGTCTCAGTATTTCACAGTACTGAGCTGCCTTCCAATGCAAATAACTCTGACACTTTGCTGCCTTCTACAATCTAGGCATATGCGTCCAGTGCTGTAATTATTCATTAGTTTCCAGTGGAAAACAGTAACTTTTACAACATAAACCTAATCCACTACCTGGTTTCTGTCTATAAAGTTTGCTGTTTACTCTGTGTAAGATAGAGGGAAAGAAAAAAAAAAAAAAAAAAAAAAAAAAAGACTTTGCTGGACCCCTCACATTTGTGAAGCACACTTAACTCCTTGGAAAAGCCCTGAGCCCCGAGAAGAGGGAGCACCATTAAACCAGTACTTCTGCATGGAAGTTCCATTGCCTTTCATTTTTACAGACATTTTGTGTGTTTGGCCAAGTTCAAAACAGGTTATAAACCCAGCTCATAAAATGAGCCTGCCCTGATAGCTGTTAGCTGCACATAGACTTCTTCAGTCACACTATATTTCTCTGCCAGTTTTGTTTGTTATTTCTTTGGCTAAGATGAGAAAGTAAGAAGGGTGATGGTTCATAAGAATCATACACTGGGTTTTCATGAGAGGTCCTCCCATCAGTTTCTGGGTTTTCATGAGAGGTCCTCCCATCAGTTTTTGGACTTACAAGTAGGTTTTGCTTAAGGTAGAAACTGGATATAAGGGTTAAAACAATCTTCTTATAGACACAAGCCTTCGTAACCATGGCAGTAAAAACTCTTCCCTCTGGTGAAAAGAACGCACATACATAAACATGCAATCACACATGTATACAAGATAGAAAACAGCCACCGTACAAAGAAATTGAATTTATCTTCCCAAAATCTCAGAGAAACATCACGCTAAAGACCTGCTTTATCTAGAAATACCTTTGGGTGGAACAGTCTGACTTATGACAGTACCCTGTGAACTAGTCTATATATCATAGTTCCCATTGTTGGCAATTTATGACTTGACAGTCATAAATTCTGCTCAGTCATATCTACTGAGTCCTGTCAATGCATATATATACTTGTGGAGGAAGATTTCAAAGGCCTGTGTGATCCATATAGGAAAATATATGATTCAAATACAAAACAGACCAGATATTAGACAGTCTTACCCCAAAGTTTTCAAAGAGTTTTTGCGAACGGATAGAGATGGCTGCAAATTTTTCTGCAAGAATTAATAGCCATGTCACTGTTATAACAATTTCATGTGTTGATGTTACACCCGTAACCATTTCTTTCTGTTTCTTTTCCGATGTAAAAGTTAGTATCAATTTCACTGAGTAAAGGCTCTCCAAGTTAAGGGATAAGACATTTTCTTGTAAAGTGTGTCGATATGTAAGTACTTAGAAAAATATTGTGTAAGAATAGATGAGTCTGGGACGTTTTCCTTAGTAGGCAAAGGTGGTCATTATAATTTGATTGTTTCCTATGTAATCAATTTCGTAGGAATAAATAGTTGAGAAGGATCAGTTTTTTACAAGCTAGTATGACACAATCTTATTTATTTATTTATTTGTTTGTTGATGTTACTATGTTAATACAAAAGCCACCAAAAGCAGAAATGAAACAGCTTGCAATAACGGTATATGTCTTAACCAGTAGTATTTGCTATCACACTTGTTAGCTCGTCTCAGCTATCTGTTGTGGCTAGTTCAGTATGTGTTTTACCACTGCAGTAAATATTCGTAGCTGTGATTTAAAGAAATAGCCACAGCCTCTGTGCTTGTTTAGATTTTATGACCCATTTATTGTTTCTCATTTTCCTAGCTAGGGATAATTATTTTTTAATTAATCATACATAAATAGTCTATAGTGTCTCTAAAACAGAGTATTAAAAAAAGGTTTATAATGGCAAATGTGTGCATGCTGAATTGCAAATTGCACACTGATTATTTAATCACACTGACCTTATGTTATTATTTTTTGCCTGGCATTTGACAGATGTTTTGTCATAACATGAGAAAAGGTGTGCAAAGTACCTATTCAACACTTATTTTTGTCCCTGTAGAAATGGCAGGAGGGTGGGAGGAGAGGGCGGGGGGGGGGGGGGAGGGGTGGAACAAACAAAACAACAACAAAAACAACAAAAACAACAACAAATGACAGTGGCAACAACAAAAACTGGCAACTTGCCTTGGCATCAACGATCTGTAAATTCCTTATTTTTTGGCTCCCTAGGTAATTTAGTTTAATCCAAAATGAGCATTCCCTATGTTGACAAATGGTCTTGCTGCATTTGCCCAACAAAATTAGCTTTGTATGAGATTTGGCCTCATGGAACTCCTGTTTCCCATGAAGTGGCTAGAAGTACAAGAAAAAAAAAATATGACTAATTGTCATTATTGCCACTTTTTCAGCTACTTGTTCAATTAAGAACAAGCCAATGGGTAGTTTCATAGCACTGCTATAGTTTTCAGTAGTTGATTCATAATTCTAGGGAGTCTGAATATTCATTTTTAAAGCAAAGATTTTCCTTGGTGAGGATCAAATAAGGTTTCCTGACTTATTACTTGGATCATTTATTACAGAATCACAGAATCACAGAATTTCTAGGTTGGAAGAGACCTCAAGATCATCGAGTCCAACCTCTGACCTAACGCTAACAGTCCCCACTAAACCATATCCCTAAGCTCTACATCTAAACGTCTTTTGAAGACTTCCAGGGATGGTGACTCCACCACTTCCCTGGGCAGCCTGTTCTAATGCCTAACAACCCTTTTGGTAAAGAAGTTCTTCCTAAGATCCAACCTAAAACTCCCCTGGCGCAACTTAAGCCCATTCCCCCTCGTGCTGTCACCAGGCACAGGGAGAACAGACCAACCCCCACCTCGCTACAGCCTCCTTTAAGGTATCTGTAGAGAGCGATAAGGTCGCCCCTGAGCCTCCTCTTCTCCAGGCTGAACAAGCCCAGCTCCCTCAGCCGCTCCTCGTAGGACTTGTTCTCCAGGCCCCTCACCAGCTTCGTCGCCCTTCTCTGCACCTGCTCAAGCACCTCCATGTCCTTCTTGTAGCAAGGGGCCCAAAACTGAACACAGTACTCGAGGTGCAGCCTCACCAGAGCTGAGTACAGGGGGACGATCACCTCCCTAGCCCTGCTGGTCACACTGTTCCTGATACAAGCCAGGATGCCGTTGGCCTTCTTGGCCACGTGAGCACACTGCTGGCTCATATTCAGCCGACTGTCAACCATCACTCCCAGGTCCTTCTCCGCCAGGCACCTCTCCAACCACTCCTCTCCCAGCCTGTAGCTCTGCTTGGGGTTATTGCGCCCCAGGTGGAGGACCCGGTACTTGGCCTTGTTGAACTTCATGCAGTTGACATCAGCCCATTGGTGCAGCCTATCCAGATCCTCCTGATTAACACTGAGGTGATTAATATATTCATCACCTTTGTTTCATAACTGTGTCCTTTCCCCAAAATATCATAGGGTGACAAGCTATATACATAGAGAACTGGATCATATCCAGCTCCTATGCTTTGATCTAATGTCTCAAAGAAATTGTTAATGTCCACTAAACAGATTCTCTCTTATAAAGTGCCTGATTTCCTGTTTCATTATTTTAAGCACAGAGTTAAGGGTAAAAATGACATCACGGAAAGACTGCATAGTACATTGTCATGCCTTAAACAGAACTAAATCCATTACGTTGTTCATATAGATGTTTACCTAACTTCTTTATGAACACTTTCACAACATCCCTAGGTAATATAATACAACAATAAATCACCTAGTACTATTAGACTTACAGAAATCCTGCTGCAATTTCAGTCCATTATTATACATCCCACACCTAGGAAACAGGAACAGAATCTTTTATTTCATTTCCTTCTCTAAAACACAGCATTTTTATGTGTTTGAAAAAGGATATGATGTCCACTAAGGAGCTGGACCAGTCATTGTCCTTTTTTTTTTTTTTTTAAAGCTAATGCTTTTCAACACAGTCGTTACAAATATATATATATATTTTGTGTGTGTGTGTGTGTGTGGAATCCTATTCCATTTCTTTAGGTCATTACATTATTTTTTTATAAAGGAAGCATGAATTCCAAACCTCAGGCAGACACTTCAACCCTCCATTCCTCATTAGTCTCAGATCACTTGCAAGTTTAATATGCATGCATTTTCTTTTATTATTCAGATCATTAATCAATATATCATAATACCATGCAGAACTCCACTCTGTCCTGTTTGTCAATAAATCATTGGTAATTTTTGGTTTTGTACTCACATCACTGAAATTGTGTTTGGACTATATTCTTAGTAGCCTTAAAAATGTGTCATGTTATTATAAGAGGTACAATCACACCCCGTTCCTATCATATCCTAGTGTGTCTTAGCTGGTAATTGCAGATACACTCTAAGTCTCACATGTAAAGACAACCTTTGGAAGATAAGAAATACCCCTTAATTTCATCCAAAAATTTGCATCATTATAGATGATGCAAATGCACACTTTACAAAGATGATGCATTTGCACAATTATAGACTGACATGACTGTTTCAAAGATGTCTTGCATGATTTTTACTGGAATTTTTTCCTACTCTCATATAGTGAAATGTATAGCAAAGTTAGCATTAAGATTCTGGTTTAGCACTCTTTCCCTTTGTTGTTGATATATTTATAAAAGCATCTTTTTAGTTCCTTTTACTGCACTAGCCAAATTGAATTCCAGTTGGGCTTTGGTCCTTCTAATTGTGTCCCTGCACAACTGGACAACAGCTCTCTAATCCTCCTGTGCTGCCTGCCTTTTTTTTCAGAGTTCATAAGCTCTCTTTTTTCTTCCTGAGTTCCTGAAAAAGCTCTCTGTTTCACCCTAATATCTATTTTGAATATCTTTAATGATATACGAATTGATGTCTTTCATGAGGCTGCAAAGAGACAATTTGGGGTAAAATGATGGGATGGGGGTGTAGGATTCAGCTGAGAAGTTGAACAACAGAGCAGGAGAGAAGGAAAAAGAGGGTAAGAAAGGTAAAAGTCACTAAGCTCAAATGTGAGCAGAATTCCTTTTGGAGGAAAAAAATATACAAAAACACACCAAAAAAACTTCTAAAAATGCTATTTGCTGGTAACCTGCAAGAGACCTTTTCATGTAACAATGTTTTCTTTTCCATTTTACTTTTATTTATGTTAGAAAGCACAATACTACTACTACTAATAATAATAATACACTCTATTCTTCCAGTCTTCAATGATCCATTTTTAAGGACGTTTGATCATATGTTCTACTTCTGCTCCTATGACTCAGAGAAGAGATTTTGATTGTGACATGGTCATTGAAAATATTAGACTAATACTAATTACTAAAAAATATCTTAATATTCTGACCACTTCATGTACTTACATTTGTCCCATCTCAAAAAGATAGTAAAACTGTAAAAGACACAGTGGCAAAAAGGATAATCAGATGGCAAATTATATAAGCTTATCAGACTATGAAGCATGAAATGACATTTTATTAGAAGAAACTAATGTTCAACTTGGAAAAAAAAATCTATAAAATTATAAACATAAAGGAGAAAGCAAACATATATGAAATTGTTAATTAACATCTGAGTGTTATTTCTCACTATTACTTAAAATTTGAGTGCCCTCTCCCAAAACAGAAGATCTAGGAAGCATATTTAAAAAGAACAAAAAAAAAAAAAAAAAAGGCACACATACAAAAAAAAGAAAACATTTTATCAAATGATTTGCAATTTTAATTATGGAAGTCATTGCTACATTGTTGCAGAAACCCAAGACATAAAACTGAAAATATTCAGAGACGTTCAGCTTAGTGTTTCCATGAGGGACAGGTCCTTTGGTAGCTGTTAAACAAAATGGTCACAAAGCTCAGAAAGCCCTTTTGTAAGTTGAATGTTTTTGTTTGTTTGCTTGTTTTGAGACAGTCCTACAATTTTTCCTTGTGTGTCTTTAGGTAAGCAGTGCTGGATAATCAGTGGTTCCTTCAGCATCCCGATACAGCATGTGGATTTATAAACTGCTTTTCTCAGGCTGTGTATTTCTTAATATGGTACCTGTCTATTTTCCAGCAGTACATTGATTTTTCCAGCAATACAAAGTTTCAGAAGAGAGTAAGCAACAGGGAATTCCCAAAGGGTTCTAACTTATAAATCTGTTTTCAGTTCAAACAGGTTTCCTTTAACTAACCCCTGTAATTAGGTACTTGCTTATTTGGGCTAGGAAAACAGAAGTGGCCAAGTCTGTATACCATCACATCTTCCACTTTTGGGATGCAGATTGAAGTACCTATCAGACCTCATCCAAACTAGTCATCAAAACAGGGATGTGGAATTGATTCATGTCTCTGAACTATATCACTGAAAAAAGCTATCCAATGGCAGGAAGCCTGAATAGCATTTTACTTCAGCAAGAATACTGCATGACACCTTAATCATTTCACAATCTTTCACATTCCTGCTTCCAAGGTAACAATTGGTTCCCTCAGATGCTTTTCCTGGTTATGGTTTCCTTTTGTTCTGTGCCTTTACCATGTTATTCTTTGCCTACTCATACAACAATTTCCCTCTCAGCTGCTTTGAAAAGCCTGTTCTTGGCCCTTGTCTCCCTGATGGTGGTTGTGTCTGGCTCTCACTTCAGGTAGGTGGTATGGAGCAGCAGTCACGTCCAATGAATGATGGCATAGGACTTTTTTTACATGCTGTCTGGCTCAGCTATACCTTTGTGTTCACCTCTGCCACTGAGAAGTCAGTTTAATAGTAAATGAAGCATATTTCTAAAACACCACATATTAGCTGCATAGTTAATATTGCAAATCCACTTTCATCGTACACCTGGAAGAAATCACTGCTATTAACTTATTTTCCCCAAGCATTAAAATTACACAAGACCAAATTAACATGAAATTCCTCTTCAAAAGACTCTGTAATAAGTGATTGGGAAAGTGAAGTTAAAAATTTCCCCTCGACAACATTTTTACTGTTTACAAAGGTCAGTCTTCACCGAAAGCTTGTATAGGCAATTAATCACTGGAATACCTTGCCTAGAATGAAGGAAATTTTCCTCTGCTTTCAGTTATTTTGTCACGATTTTGACAGCAGAATTCAGAACTTAGTATAAGCATTACTGAGTAACTGTCTACAGCACATTGTCTGCAGGAAGCAGATGAACCATGTCTATATGCTTGACCTTGAAATTTATGACCATATAACACTTAAAAAATAATAATCACTGTCTAGTGTCTAGTGCAACTTTTCCATTTTGTTCTGAGGAATTTATTATCCGGAGTAAGGGTTCTGAAACATTTAGTATGGAGCAGACCACAAATAAGTACATAAATTCCTATACAGGCACTTCCCCTTTGCATTATGAACCTGCTAGCCACTTGTTTCTCTCTCAATCCCTGGGATGTCTCTGTGCCAAATACTGTGAAAGCTTCCAGCAGCAAATATCATCAAAAAACTGTAGTAAGTGTAGTGTTCCTTACAACAACCTTAGAAATTGGAAACAAGCAGAATACCAATCAGCATTCAATAAGCCACCACTCGATGGAGGAGACACGAGTTCTCCTCAGACATTAGATTTCCACCGACTGCAGTCCAGAAAGTTCAAAAATGTCAAACATCATAAGATCATACCTTAGTTCACCAGTAATTTCAGGGCTGCAAGTTATTTGGACCATGTATGAAAACATCCAATTCTAGCAGTCAACTGCATTAATCTCTATTAGCTGTGGATTTAACCCATTATCACTGATTTTCAGCCTCCTCCTTAAGTCAGTTAAAGGAAGAGCTTAGATATATGGAAGCATTAAATCCTGCTGCCTCATGTCCAAAGGAAAGAGTACCAGTCTTTGTTAAGGCTGACCTCTGCTCTGCAATAGCTCAGCTGCCATATCCCAGTGGCAAAGAAGTGGCTCTGAAGTATGAGAGACATCAAAGGAAAAATTCATTCATCTCAACCAGAAAAAAAGTAAACAGCAACAGCAAGAATAAAATGCATTGCAAAAAACAAGGCCAGATTTCCATCTGGGGAAGCAACACCATTTTTAAAAAAGGGATTGGATATGAAATAAAGCTTTATCTAATCCTAGTGTTGTTAACACTAAACTGTGATCCCGTGACACTGTTTGTGGGCTGCTTTCTGAGTTCGTACAACTCCACACTGGTGGGAATCAGGCACAAGCTTCCCATTGGCAAAGACCAGCTTCAGGGCCAGTAAGGCACAGAAATGCAGTTTCCCTGTAACCAGCTGGAGGTGTGAATATACTGGAGTTTACACTAGCAAGTGCATTGTGAACACGGCTCAGGAAGTCTATTTAGAAACAGCCATTAATAAAAATAGCTCAGGAAAATAAAACACAGCGATTTGATGCAAACCATGTGCTGGCCCTGGCCTGCACCGCTGCTCACAGGCACGGAGTCCAAGGCCACGGCTGCCGAACTGCGTGAGGCTCTTCAGCGCTCAGCATGGGGCTCTCGCTCAGGTCTGAGCAGTCAGCACTTCACGGCTGCTGCCTGGAGGAAAACCAGACAATGTGGAGGAAAGATCCAAAGAGGCAGCCAGAGACACGCACAGGATGGAGGGAGTGATGCTGACGGAGCCGGGTGGAAGAAAGGTGACAGCAGAATTGCAACCCCCATCTCCAGGACAAGGGGAGCTGCTCCAGCCCTACTTTCCCCATCACTGGACCTGGGAACCCAGTTGCAAGTAGCCTTGGAAAATGAAACATGTCAGCCTCATGATTCACGTCTGTGTTCAGCCAGTTTTCACACCAGTGGAATTAACACCGGCGTGAAACGAGCCATCCAGGCCCAGTGCACACGTGCGAGCCTGGAGCCATCCTTGTAAACCTCCCATGCAGGACTCGGTTCAGTGCTGCCCAGCCACACGTTAGAAACATGACAAGCTTGTTATTCCTGACTTGGCAAAGCAGTTCACCGTGCACTTAAAGTAGTTTGTGTTTTAACTCGTGCTCTGCTGCGCTGTGGGCCCGGTGGTTTCAGGAGATGCAGAATTCTCTCCTGAGGCCCTGCACCATGCATCTGGAACGGCTGCAGGGTTTCTCTTCCCCATCGCTACCAGGCCAGCCTTATGGCTGGATCTGAGACACATTTGAAGGTTTCATGGAAACATGTTTGCCCAGATTGATCCCTTGCAAAGTTTGTCCTAGGGACACAGAACACCATTTCCTGAAGCAATCTCTCCAGCACTTTATATTCATGCTTCAAAAAGAGAGAGAATGATAAGACAGGAGAAAGGATTTTAGCATGTAGCAGGATTTTTATTTTTATTTTTTTATGGTAATTACTTTAACCCCATCTTACTCCCACTCTTTGCCCCTATCTTTTTGCCTCTGTGGGTGTCCCCCCCCCCAGTCCTTGCAGCGGTGTCCCCAGAGAGAGCCTTGGTCCCCTGCAACCCTCCACAGTCCGGATGTCCCTGTCAGTGACAGCAGTGCAGACCTGCCCAGGGCTCCCAAGCTGCAGGCAATTTCTGGTGGTGCTGACCAGCTGCATGCTCCCAGAAGGTGATTTTCTGTAATACTTCTGTTTCTCTGCTGCACTCAGAACATCTTGAGAGTGCATAATCACTAGTACTATCACCAAATAATCACTACAATAGTAGTGAGCTGTCAGGATGGAAGTGGGATTTACAGTGCGGGCTTTTCTGGGAGAAGATACAGATGGTAAATGATCTTCTGGGTCATTGCTGAAGTACTCAGTACAGTGCCAGGGAAAAAGGGGTTGGAGATTTAGGAGGAAGACAGAAGGCAGAGTTTGCATCATCCCATTCAGTGCTGACCTGGAATGCCAATACAGACAGTCACCCCATCTACCTGATCAGAGAGAACCTTTGGCACATGGTAAAATGTTCTCTGTCTATTTGTTGGCCATAACAACATGACATCTAGCTTGTCTTGATGATGGTAGTGTGCCTCTGCTTTCACCTGTGTGATTTGGGTTTTGCACAGGGGTATAGAGGAAAAAAAAAATCTTCCCTTTCCTATAATACTAATTTGAGAAGTTTATTCATTAATGTGATGTGTATCTGAGCATATAGAATCAGGTCCACAACCAAAAATAAGATGAACACATCTGAAGGTTTCAGTCTATTTTTTCAGTGTCGTATCCAATTAAAATAGAAATCCAAATGATTTGCCTCGTTTCCCATTGAGAGCCTGCAACTATACAGAGGCACAGTGAGCAAATTGTGTGATTATTGCTTTTCCCAGAGAAATTGTTCTCTGTTAAGATGAGATATTAAAGTCAGGGCCTGCTGTGCAGAAAACAGGCTGAAGCAAGCCAAGCTTTTGGATGTTCTGCTGTGGTTTGTACTGTTTCCCAGCAATATTGTCATTCTAGCTGTGATTGCTAGCCGACAGAAAAGAATACTACCTACAAATATTTTGGAGGAAAAGTTAGGAATTGTATTAGGTACAACAAGAAAAGTAGCATTGTGGTAAGAAACAAAAACCTTTGATCACTAGTTCATTGTATCTTTACATTTTGTGGTGGTTTTATTGTTTGTGAAAAATGCCAAACTAGCACTGCAGACATTTTGTTCTGGGATCCCCCAGGAGGGCCAGCTACCTTTGTGCTGGGGATGGAGATGGGAAAGAGCCATGCAAAGCTGCATGCCTGCACAGCAATGCATTCTTGCCCTCCCTCTGCAGCCCCACGATGTGACTGGTGGAGGGATGCTGAGAGAGGGACATGAAATGGTGATCAAATGAGGGAACCTCATGCATAATTCATGAGGTGAAGCAAACCTTTGTACCAGACAAGATCACCCATTGAATTGCACTTCAATGGACCATTGCTTGCTTATACCATGCAAGATCGTCTCACTCCATACTGTCTGAATAGGAGCAGTACCAGTCTTTCTTACATTATTCTGAAACAATACACCAATCTTTCTTTTAGCAGCAAGTAGGCAATTTGGACTACAAAGCTCAATCAATCCCTACTTCTTCTTCTAAGGATGCCAGCAGAGAAGCTAATTACCAGCTCTTCTTCAAGGGTAGGTTCATTGTCGGCTAGGGATGAGGATGAGGCCTCTATTCACTCCTCAATATATTATGTTCAAGGACTAACCAGACTGACATTAGTCCTGATTTACAGAAACTCTTTAAGAGAAAGCTGGATTTGAACCAAAGCAACTGCAATGCACGAGGAAAATGTTCCTCCACTCCCTAAAGAGACTGGGTATGGTTCATTTCTCCAGGTCCCTCTCCAAAGTGAAATTTCTTTTCTATACATTATTATGGATCCAGGGAGGAAGGAGAGGAAAAAAAAAAAAAAAAAAAAAAAAAAAAAAAAAAAGCATTATAAAAACTGACTAGAAAGAAATGCCATGTTTTTATTCTAATGATTAAGTTAAAAGTTCTGTTCTGATTTCTAAAATAAAATATCTACTAACTCTTGAAGATTTCACTTTAATTTATTTTTGTCTTTTTTCCTGTAATCTTTCTTCCATCAATAAATAAATAAATAAATAAATAAAAATAAAAAGGTAGACTCGGTGATCTTATGTTTTCTTCAGACCTTTGTGCTTGGGGGTCACCAGTGCCAACTGAAATCCAAGTCAAAATGATCTCATTAGAGACACCCAACATGGAGCACAGAGTGGAGAGATGAAATCCTGCATACAAGAAAAGAGCAGCCCCAAGCTGGTATACCAGAAGGAGATACCTTAGAGGAGAAGAAAAGAAAATAACAACATCATCTTCAACCTGCCCTCCTGCCGTGAAACTGTATCGGGGAATGAACAGTTTCCCTGATGTGAGCCAATCTTGCCATAATGCAATCAGGTGGGGGCAACTGAGTGTAGAGAAAAACAGCTGAGCTGTTAGTTATCTGGATTTACTTTATTTTTTTTCCCCAGGCAAAGAAAATAAACATTTTCTCACATTAGATCATGAACCTTATACATTTATCATCTGCTCTCTGCTTGCAACAAAATGTCATTTATCTTTCTCTTTGTGCTCTGTTTGGGTTAAGAAAGGGTTTGGAATCTGCAAGTCTACATGCACTCTCGTGTTGCTGTTGTCTTATTCTATTTTCATTAATGTGAGTTCTTTAAAAGCTCCAGAGGCTAAAGGGCCAAGTCTCCTGTTAGGACATGTTCAGAGAGGTTAATGTAAATGTAACGCTGTGTAAAATGCTGCCTCTGGTTGATGCCAGCAGGGGATTGGGTCCACTCTACCTGAGCTGTGCATTAAGTGTACTGCTGGTTTTCAGGATCAAGCAGGAAGCTACTACAAAAGTTTCAGCAGGCTTCAGAAGTTCATCAGGAACTGCAGGTGAAGGAAGCGAGGGAATTTTTTCCATGCTGATGAAAGATGCTCCACTTGAAGTCCTGAGCTTACCCGAAGAACATGCAGGGCCTGATCAGAAGCAAAGACATGATTCCTCACACTGGTCTGCCTGGCTTAGCCAGCTCTAGACAAAGTGCCCTCAGCCATGACCTGAACCCTTACAAGGAGGAGGATTGCTTGGTCTCCACATTCATTTTCCTCTGTCCTCTTGCGTAAAAACAGACAGATGATGGGCTGAAACATGGAGGTGCTTTTTTTATGATGTGAAAAATAAGAGTTGAATGGGGAAAGCCAAACTTGTTCTGAGCATCCTTCACTTCAGAGCCATCTCACAGTCTTCAGGTGGCAGCAACATAGCACTGATAAGATGCTAGTCAGATGGAGCAGCCTGGACATCAGATATTTGGCAGATCTCTTCTGATTCTGAGCTGTACCAGTCCCTGGGCTCTAGTGTGACAGTAATGTCCTCAATAATGTTCTCACAAACAGACGATTGTCCCAGCTTTTCTTCCCTAAGGGCCTTTACAGAGGTCTCAAGGATACCCATCAAAAAGACAATCATTTTACTTTGGTTAGAAAAGGCAGAAAATATTAGTAGATCATTTAGCATAGAATCCAAATATAATTACAAGCTGTCTGATTCCAAAAAGTCCTCCCTTCAGAAACTGGAAAGTTTCACATTCTCTTACCACCATGGTTGTGCTGTTTCACTGGTTAGAGAGACCCGTGAGAGCCTAGGGATCCAACTTTGTGTTCATACCAAGCTCTTTTTCATCTTAAAAGTGTAGGACCTATCATGGCATTTTTAAGCATAGGTAGAACCTGAATTTTTAGTGTCAGAACCAAATGATTCAGTAGGAAAAAAAAAATCAAAATTTGTGGTAGATTGGTTTGTCATTTCTGATCGCCCCACAGTTTAATCAAGACTGTAAAAATACAAATCAGAATGATATCAGGAAATGAGTTTTTCAACCTTAAAAAATGTGCCTGTTTGATTCCATTAACCAAACTCTTCCTCTGAACATATAAATTTGTCACTGAAACTTAAGGGGTATATTCAGGAGCTGATAGTAACACCGTCTACTGATCAGCACAGCGTGTCTTCTTTAAGATGATGGTTAATTTGTGTCTCCTAAATTTGGGACCATGTACATATGTATCTGGCTCACAACTGAAGACATCCAGGGCCAGCTTATATCTTTAGGCTTGCTATACAAAGTCCTCATTTGTGACAGCCAACGAACTATATATGGGGGTATATAGGGACTGCACATAGCAACAGCCTGGCAAAAGTAAAGGGAGACACTTGCATGACAGCTGGCTCTATGTAGTCACATTTGATTCATTTCATAACTGAAAAGCCTTATGTTGAAATGTTTGTAAGCAAACTCCCTGGTCTGTTAAAGCTAGATAAAGAGGGTGGCTGAAAGTCAAAGGACTAGCTCCACTGAGCAAAATAGAAAACCCCTGTTTTCTTTGAAAACAAGCACATTTATTGCTTCTTGATACATCAGGTTTTGGCTTTGCATCTGTTCTTCTTCCGTTTGAGGGCACAGGATGGATGTTGCCCTCCCTTATCATCCAGAGGTGAAACTACATGGTACAGCTGGTGCTGGGATCTCCCTGGCAAACAGCAGGGCCACACATAACTGTCACCAAAGTTCAGGAAAAGCCTCTAACTTGGGTTTCTTCTCATGTGAAGCAAAACCATCAATGTCTTGACTCCTTTACATTCTGTCTGTGACTAGATTGTTCCCAGATACCTTACGGTAACCACAGGTTCAAAATTGTCTTATCTTCTTTGTGATTTAGAGAGCCTGAGGTGTTATACTGCTGCTCCTACGAAACAGTGGGGGAATGCCAAGTGGTGTTATGTTGGGCCCTGTCTCTGTAGGCCCCACTTGTGGAGGAGTGTGCCAAGGCAACGTCCCCAAGGGCTTGTTTTTGTGCCCTTTGTGGAGGCAGATCTCTGTGGAAATGGCAAGTGATGAATACTATTGCAATGCATAGAGAGGAATACTTCTGTCATGGGAAGGGGCCGGAGGAAAAAATCTCACTTTAGCAAGTAAATAACTAAGAGAAAAAAGACCACATTACAGCCTCCTGTCAGGATGTTCTTCTTGCCATTGTTTACAAACTGCAGGCATCTTTACTGCTAGTTTTCTCCTTAGAGATGACACCCGGGGACCTAAAAGTGTCAGACTAGATATTTGGAAAATTTGCAGGCTGCTTCAGGACACTGATTTATATTCAACCCAGTCCTTTCCAAGAAAGTGGTTCTTCTGAAAAGAATAAAGCTAGAGCTACCTCAACAACAACAAAAAATGTCATTGTCACTAAACCAAAAGGAATGTGACTGAAGCTCCATGTCATTCTGGGAACTTCTGATGTATCACAAGCTTCTGTGGAGAGCTAACTACTTAGTACTTCCCTCGGGCCACACAAAAATAGGTTACTGCAAAAGAAGAAAAAGCAGATAAAATCATCATCACATCTTCTGGTTAGGAATCAGCCTTAGATGTTATGTGACTAACACCTTTTGCATATGATGCAAGGAAAAACTTGTATGACACCCAAATAAAAAGATTTTCTTCTGTTCTCTGAGCTCTGAAGCCATTATTCAAAGGAAATTACTGAGAGGAGAGTGTCTGAGTACAGCCACTGGCCTGATTTGCTTCCTTGTGCTCCCTGAGAGGGAGGTACAGGGAGGGCAGCTTAAAAACTTCTCCATTTCTTCGTTGTGAATATACAAAGCCGTTACTACACCACAAAACTCTGTGCTGTATTCTGGAGCAGTACTTTTTAGAAGCCACATAAGCTTCAAAGCTTTTAATAGGTACCTCAGAGCCTTTCTGCACTCTTTTGGACACATGGGAGAAGCCATTGGTGGCTCTAACATCTGGGCCATCAGCATTATGTTAGAGTTGCATTGGAGCCATTTTAACTCACAAAATTGTTTCTAAGTTTCCCTGAGAAACCTTTCACTAGTAGAAGATCAAGACAAATGTACCATTCTCAGCGGCATCTTTCCTTCCACTTTAGCTGAAGGTAAGATCAGAGAAGTGTATCAATCTTGTCTTTTTCTAAATACACACATATATATACATTTAAGCTGAAAAACACTCTTTTTCAGAGAACTGGAATGTCTTTGTTTCTGTCTGAACCACTAATAAAAATATCCCTCTCAATAATATACTGTCCAGCTTTAATATTTCTATCTTCTTGAATCAGCTTTCAGGTAATTCTACCTGGAAGAAATGTGGGTGAAGGAGTTTAATTTTCCTAGTCCACCACAGCTTTTGGGAACTTGCTGTTACAGCTGCACCTAATTTCTGGTGAAAACCATGAGCATCAGGAGCATCGCTCTCTCAGGCCACTGCCCACCATCTAACTGGTGCTAACCCCAACAATGTGCCATCCAAAGACCCCAAATACTCTCAGAAGAGCTGCCTTCAAGACCACCTCACCCTATTCTCTCATGTCCTTGCCCTCCTATCTCTCCTTCCATGTCCACACACACAGTTGTGTTGAGAGAGAAGAGAAGTTATGCTAGGCAGGACCAGTCCAAACAGTGTCCAGAGGGAGAGACTGTATATGACTTCCTTGCTTTCTAAGCATTTAATATCGGCTAATATTGTCTTCTGTTGACAATGACATGATCGCCAATCTGACTCTCCATGCTTCTTCTAGGGCTACGTCTCACCTTCAGGTGCTGCCTGGTCCTTCCCCAAGATCTTTGGCTTCACTGTGGAGATTACTTCCCTTGAGCCCACCTCTTCTACTAACACTGTTGCCTTTTTAGCAATATCTTTAAATCTGCAGGTCTTTTTATTTCCACTCAGGGTCCTGTGTCTGTATGCATATATGGAGGGTTGTTTTTTTTTATATAAAGAAATGTCTTTTACTGTTTCCTTTTGCTTTTCTCTTACAAAGCCTCTAATGTGTTGTGCTAAAGGTGGGTGGTTTAAAAGAGGCTGGTTTCATTAGTTTTTTATTGTGTTTAAAATGTGGTTCCATTTATTGTGCTAAACACTTGGCAGCCTTTGTCACGCCATGTCTCATGAAGGCACTTGGAAATGAGCACACACATAGAAAGCTGCATCAATTTCCCCCCCGAGCAAGATATGCAGGAGATCATGAAAGCTTTGTTTCTTTAGCTGGCAGTTAATCCTTCCAAACTTGGCCCCCTTTCTGAAATTAACTCATCGAATAATGGACATGCTCCATTAAAGTGATGAAGATAAAAACTCTGCCAGTGTCTGACTTAGTGAGAAAACCATCTTAGTTGCAGGCCAAAAGAACACACTTGAGCTGTGACAAAGAATCTGTGTAATTGAGAGCCAAGACTCCCCTCCTGTTTATTTTGATGAGTTGGTATTCATTGACTCTCTACATTTCTTTTTGTACTTAGGAAACAGGTCATGCATTTCTGGTGGAAAGATTAAAAAAAAAAAAAGTGCAGAAACTTCAAGATAAATTTTGCTTCATCCATCCTTAGACATGTATGTTTTTCACATCTATTGGTACTATTAAGATTTTAATTTACTGACAGTTGGTGCTTTGATTACAGATCCAGACAGGGATTCAAGTTCACGTATGCTTGGTTCCCAACTCTGTCACTGACTTAATGTGTACTATGAGGCAAGACACTTATCCCTTCACTTCCATACAAAAAAAAAAAAACAAAAAACAAAACAAAACAAAAAAAAAAAAAAAAAAAAAAAAAAAACACTTTTTCATATCCCCTGGGAGCTGCAAAATAAAAATTGCTAATACCTGTCAGGAAACATTATTGTTGGTATGCTACTGTGATGAGGGCGATGAGGCATATGTATATAACAAAACATCAAATTCAGTCCATGTTAAAAAACAAGCAAAAAAAAATTAACAAAAAAAAACACCTTTATGATTAGACACGTCTTTTCTGTATGGAAATGGAAATAACTTAAGAAGTCTCATGGCAACATTCCTCAGCCTTTTCATGAGGACACAGTTGTCTCAGTCCTGACCCTTCAGACTTCTTTGAACCATGAAAAAGATGAAAATTCCTCCTTTTTGTTAGTCCAAGACAGGGAAGATGGACCTGATACCTACAAGTGACCGCTCTTCTAGAGAAGCCAGAGAACAATGACCTATGACCCGTGAGTTGCAGACTCATAGCATTTGCTGCCCAGGAGATGCTGTGACATTCTTCATGGCTATAGAAAATTGAAACCCCTTTAAACTGAGAAAACGGTGGATATGACCCAGGTTGGCAGGGAGAGGAAAGATGTTCTTCGCATTACTCATTCATTGCTTCTGCTTACAAAAAAATAAAGACTGGGAGCTACAAGAACAGAAAATCCAATAATGAAGAGAAGTAATAACCCATGAATTAGAATGACCCCACACACCAAAAGTCAAATAGAACAGATATCTTGCTAGCAATGTAGAGGCATGGAAGTGTCTACTGGATTAATTTTATCTGTTTTTATACACTTTAAGGCCATAAAAGAGGATTATCTCATTGAGTCTAACCTCTCACATAATGCAGGCAATAAAAAAGTATTCAGTTACTGCTGCATGGAGTCCAATAATTTGTGTTTGACTAATGTAGTTCTTTCACTAGAACCCTTGACTTTGAAGATTCAGTACTAGGAAAGACCAATTCTCTTCTGAACAAACTTGCAACTTGACCAATATATAGTGTGGAAGAAGTTCTCAGCAGCATCTATTTCTCAGTGCTAAATCCATATCATATATGGAAGTGTAGTGCCCACTATTGGTGGATCTCTCTCTGTAGGTGACATTCAGTCATAGTTTCATGTTCAATTTCAAGCCAGCATAAGCTAACATAGCAATAATAGAGCAAGCCTTCATCCTCCTCTGTCCCTACAGAACCTCCTTCCATGTGCCAACACAAGCATTGTGCAACCACACACCAAACAGGTTAAGAGAGATGATTCAAACTAATCAATTCAGTGTTTGGGTTTTTGTTGGCTGAATTATATGTCCTGGGCAGGAACAAATGATGGGAGATGTGACTGCCTCTTTCAACAGCACTGCTGGTTTATGCCAGTTTATATGAACCTACTGTTTTGCATTATTTGTCTGTTTTAATGCATTCAGGTCTTTTTGCACCTCCTGAATGCAAAGAGCCTAAATATCCAGAGAAAATGACACCCAATGTTCATGAAGTATTACACTGAAGGAAAGTCCTATCAGATATAAGGGATTATTTATAACATTTGGAATAACAATCTACATACAAAATATGCTATATATTTTTATGGAACAAAAGGCAACCATTTTTCCTAAATTACAGAAATACGAACCAAATAATAATCTGCATACATGCTGAAATTTCAGTCTGCTTCTTCACATCATTTCAAAACCAAGTACGATCCTTTTCTTCTCAATCCCCCTGCTCCCTGCCTTGTGGATCTTATGCAGTAACACAATCTCAAATGTGCTAATAGCCACATTTCCATGATATTCATAATTCATGCCAGGGAAATGGCCTCGAGAAATAAAAACTTCCTGCCTCATCAGATCCCCTTGAATAAAAAAAGTTCCTAGGCTACCCGTTACTGAAAGTAGAGCTATTGCCTCCATTTTCTCTTGCAGACACAGCCCAAGGCAAAGCAATACAAGTGTCAAACTCTGTTCTTGTAGCATTAAAAAGGCAAGGAAAGAAAGACAAATATAAGGTAAATTCTATTTCACTTCGGCATCCAGGAGATGAAGAAAATCAAAATGATAACCCATTGGCAGCACAGGAAAACAACAACAGAAAAATAGTTAACACCTTGTATTTCACTTTCTATTATACTTTTAATTGGGTACAAATACTTTGCTGCCCATCACCAAAGCACTCCAAGACATGCTACTGTTCCCACCTCACAAACTAATCAACGTCCCTGTTGATCAGAAGTGTGACCCATCTCACAACAGTATTTAGTCATACAGAAATCCAAGATTTACTCAGATTTAGACTAGTCAGCTCAGCTCCTTCTTCCATCAGTAGGAAAGATACCTACTGATAGCAAACACTGTTTCTTTATCCCAGGCTATTTACCTACAAATCCCCCACCAGGAATTTCTATAAAGTTATTGTTTATAGAATGTGATCGCTTATCTAACTCAGTTTAGACACCTAACTTTTTAGATGGCTGAAGTTAGGTGAAACTAATCCCATTTGATGAGACTAATGATAAGTTTAACCACATACAAAAGCCTCATCCAAAATCTATCAATATTATGGGAAGCTATCTAATAGGTTCTATATAAGGTATTGCAGCAGAGGGGTTTCTTAGTGTTTGTTGTTGTTGTAGCTGTTTAAGAGTACAGATCTTTAAAATTCCATTCATTATGAACTTTTAATGACACATTTCATCAGGTTTTCATGATGGGATAAAAATGTAACTTGTAGCAAACAAATAATCCTGGGTTTTGGTCAGCTGTGCAGGACAGAAATTCTCAGTAATATGAAATTGTTCCTGAAGGTGGTTGTTTCTGTTGTTGTTTGTTTGTTTGTTTGTGTTTTTCTTGCATATAGTATCAATTTTGCCAAAATATAAGGATTACTTTGTTTGTTTGGTATTGATTTTCTTTACCTTTTTGTATAGATTTGAAGAGAAATTAGCATAAAGAGCAGTGCCTTACCAAAACACAGAATGATGTTTGCAGTCCTAAGACAGAAATTGTAATTATAGGATAAACTTTAAAATCCTATAGCACTTTTTCTATAGGAAAAGGTATTAACTCTTTGATCCTGCCAATCCCTAAATGAGGTGCCTAATCTATTTCGTTCAAGATAGGTTGCCTCATGATTAAACTTGTCACTAATTCTCCATGTCTCTCTTCTTCTCTGAAAGGTTGATTTTAAAGGATTTTTGTTTTGGTGTTGAGTTGGTGATTTTGGTTTATAAAATATAAAGGTCTTTGGAAACTTTGAGAGAAAAACACATTATTTCAGCTTTTCTTTATTATTATTGAGGGATGTCTGTTGAAGAATTTTTCTGTGCTATATCAACTATCTTAAAATGACTTTTCTTGGATGAGAAATTTATTGTCCACTCAGTAATTACAGGTAAAGATTGATGTTGCAGGGCATTAAAGGGGATCTAAATGCTGCCTGTGTCGTGCCACATTCACCCACCACAACTCTCTTCACTAATGCAAGCTGGCAGGAGTCAACTCCAAACACGGTGCTCTCCTGACACTTGGATGTCAGTGGGATTTCCAGCGCTCACTTGGTTGCTCCCTCCAGAGCCTCGGTGCACCTTTTCTGCTGCACGGTGAGCCCTCAGAGTTCCTTTCACAGTGGTGGACATGATAGGCTGTGACACCTATCATCTCAGCAAATTGCTGTCTCAAACAATATGAGAAGATGTCACTTAGAGCTTTCCAGCTGGAAGATAAACTAGGTGGCACTGATGCAAAGAACTATTTATATCAGCCCAGCATAACTTCAGTTCTGTGAAGTGCAAGCTATGCTTTGGAGCATAATGAGGGCTAATAAAATTAAATCTGTTCATAGTGAGGATTATTTTCCCTTTCTTTCTAGTACAACTATATGATTGTACCTGATGGTGCTCTTCAACTGCTGGAACATGGAATGATACTTCATGAAGAAAGGCTCTTTTGATCAGCACAAAATGCACTGTGTTATTCATTTGTCGTATGCTGTGGAGCTATCCCATCCCTGGTCCTCCTGAGTCTGTGGTAAAGAGGTTAAGCTGTTTAACACCTAATCAGATGACCTGACATATACCACCAAATGTGTCTGTTGCCCTGACTTTGTCTGCTTACTCTTCCCTTGCATGCTTCAGCTGTTCTTCATAGCACATTAGAGGGTTGCTGTCTTTATTAGTCACCAATAATGCATTAATACATTCCTTCTCCTATTACCTCGGACACTAATTTGGCGGAATTGGATACTGACAGTACATTGATGTTGTTAAGGTTAATGACCCAGAGATTTACAAGAGAAGTTGCATTAGAAGTCAAATTGATTGTAATAATTGTTTCACTGAACAGTGTCAACATTAAGTACAGTACGTTGTGCCATGCCATTCAGGGAGGCCCTGTGGCTGTTACAATAACTACAACACTGTCTACATGTACTCCTTACAAGACAACTCACAATGAAATATATTCAGGTAAATGCAGTTCTAATAGTGGATGCCTAAGACATTATAAGATATTGAGGCACTGTGTTTCTAGTCTCTGCATGCCTTCAAACATATTTTGCACTTGCATCCAATTCTGAGGAAATAATTGCTTTCCTCAGCCAGGGATGAGCAGAAAGCAAAATGTGGTGGCTGTTGCCTCCTTTTGGCCTGAATTGTGAGACAATGCATAATACCTCTGCTGTTCAGTCCTAAATTTTACTCAGAAGAGGAGGTGTTTGGCAGTTCAGATGTTCTGCAGTTATACTGTTTTAAATATTCACGCTGTGATATATTTTAGGAAATAACATTGCTATTAAAGTTGTATTCAACTCGACAGTGAAAGGCAGAAATTGAAGCTGTGATGTTATGGGAAACTCCCAGAAGTGTTACCCTTCACCATAAAGTTGTGTGATCAGCTTTGTGCAATTATTAGGAAAACAAAAAAAAAAAAAAAGAGACAACACAAAGAAAACAAAAAATTGTGTCCTTTTTGTGTCCTTTTTGCACAGTCGATTCCACTCCTTTCCTTCCCTTCTCTGTCCTGAATGTATTTCTGCTCTTTGTCTGCCTCACATTCCTCCTTCCTCTGCTTCTTCTCATTCAGTGTATTGATCTTGCAACTGCATAGGTCACTGTTGAGTGCTGAGTGGCACCCCAAGTTGTGAAATAAAAGGTCCTTGTCATGCAGGAGTCCTGTACAGTCATCTGCACTCCCACGGGACTTGACTCACCCATTTTTGCTACAGTAGTGTCAGCTCTGACTGCAGGGTGCTCACAGCAATGCTGACGATGGTGAGTTATGAGTAGAGCTGAGGGTCAGGAAATTAACCTCTCATACTTTTCACTGACACTTTCTTCACACATCTTGTGTTGTTTCTCAGTCTTTTTTGCAATAATTCAAGACTTCAACCAAACAATATATTTTCCAAGTAGATTCCAATTTTGGCAAGAGCAACAAACGTTCCATGGAAAGAAAAACACTCTCAGTAAAAAAATGTCTGTTTGTTTTGGCTCCAATAATACACACTAATCATATCAACCCTTCTTTCCTCTCTCCCAGTCCCAGCTTGTCTTCTTTCTCAACTAATTTACATACTATATGTTAACTTGGAGAGCTAAAATTGCAAGAGGAAACATAGAAAATGCAGAGGGATTTGTACGCAGGTGGAATTTGTGTGACTAAGTGCAGATGCTTGCAATGTTGACATCTAAACTAGTCACCTTTGGCTCCTCTTACTAGCAGTAGGGAAAATGAAACCTCTTGGCATGACTCATCTCAGTCCAGGTTGGATGAACTGCTGCCCAAAAGTATGGCTGGATACAGAGCCTGGCTTTCTAGGCACCTGCAGTGTGAGCCTACAGGTTACAGCTCTCATGAAGGCAACTGGGGTGAAAATCACGTACTTTGGGGCACAGAGTCCTAGTGTAATAAAATTGTACTACAGCTTCTCTTTTGCGCCAGAAAAATAAATAAATAAATAAATAAATGTTGCACTCTGCTCCTGCCTGGAAAAGCTTCACTGTTTAGCTAGTGCTTTGACAGATTGTTTGTTAGTGCTGAAGGTCCACCAATTAATCTTTCATTAAGCAGCCACTCTGAAGGCACCTAGATTTGAAGAAATGGCCTATAGATTTGGTTCATCTGTAAACACCGTCATATAGAAGAAGCCAAACCAAAAGTCATAGTGCTCTGGATCTTACCACTGTTTATATAACACATCAATAATACACTAAACACTGACTTTTGCTATATATAGCATGTTGTACAGCTTGCTCTCTATACCACGGGCTTGTTTTGTGGCTGATGCATAAGCTGGGATATTACTTATAAAATATATTTTAGTGGCATCATGTATTCTACAACAGGCCTGTCAAAATACAGTGTCAACCTCTCATATGTCACATAAAATCTGTTTGATGTTCTCCTCACTTGAACTCCTACTTTGCATTGTAATTAGGAGAGATCTTGACTGGGTGAACTTGCTGGATTTTTACATGCACAAGCCTAAGGACACTTTAATTAAAGTAAGAGGGAAACCTGAAAGCACATACAACAAGAAATAAGACTAAAAATAACCTGTTCAAAACTGTTGTAGAGAAGCCAGAGGGACAGGACAGGTCACATATAGGCAACATTTTGTTCAGGGGGAACATATCTATTCTTTCCCCAAAAGTAGCATGTAATGATTATAATTATAAATCATGCTTCACCTCTTGCCATATGCCAGTACTGGCAAAACAGAACGGCAAAATTACTGACTAGTAAAGCTGTCCAAGAAACAGAAAACTCTTTTTTGAAAGACCAAGATCCTTAGTTTTAATTGTTTTAGAGGAGAAGGAAGCTCCCCACGTCCATATGAAAAACAAAGAGTTATCTTTCATTTTGTGGAAATAACCTACTGAAATTGTTCTGAAAGATCATTGTAATGTTTGATCTTCCTTATTTTTGTTTTCCCATGGAAAATTTCATTTCGTTTCATTTCAATTTCATTTTCCATGGGAAAACAAAAAATTTTGGGAAGCATGGGAAATTTTGTTTTCCCATGAAAATCAGTCTTATAACAAATTTCAAAAATTTCAAAAATTTTCATAGAGAATATGACTTTTATTCCCTTTAAAGAATATGTTGATAGATAACAGTGTATACAGTGACCTCTTGTTTCTGTTTTTTTCTTTTTTTTTTTTTTTTTAATCAATGTAAGTAATTTCCTTTGTCCTGATTTTTGTGCTGTCTTAATTATTTAGTTCTTGCCTAGCTACTTCTGTCCCTTTGAATGTCCATATCTCACAATGCAAATAAGTTAGACAGTATTGATGCAAAATCCATTTTCCAAAACCACGGACACATACACCTCACACATTCTTTGTTCTGTTTTATCTCCTGTACCACATTCTGTGACTCAGATACTATTTGATATGAAAAGCAACATGTTGCAAGACATAAATCTCTGTATGTTCCTACTTGTAAAACTCTTCCTTGTATGAGAAGTCCAGTTTCCCAATGAATCTTAATGTAATTATTTATTTAAGATAGGATTCAGATCACAGACTGAGACACCTACATTTAGCTGTCTACATGTGAGATAATCTCTGTACAATCCAAAACTCATTTCAGCTGACTAAATGTAGATACCAGGTGCTTAAATTTTCTAGAATATAGCATAATCTCTAATTTTGATTGAGAGGAGCGTGTCTCTCCTGTATGTCCCGGATCACATCTGCCAGCCCCAGGCAAATGTCTCAAACAATAAAAAGCATCTCAGATGGCAATGTACTGGGTCTGGCTGGGATGGAGTTAACTTTCCTTGCAGCAGCCCATACAGTAGAAGACCAGTAAAGTATTTTGGTAACTGAATCAAGCCTCTCCGCAGTGCAAGAGGCTGAACAATGACTGTTCAGACAACCAGAGCATCCATACAATGAACTGAATATTATACCAACCTTTGTTGACTGTATTTACTAATTCTATACTGATTTCAGTTTCAGGTACTGGGAGCTTAGGCACCTAACTCACATGGGGACACCCTCATCTGAACACTGATTTGTGACCTGTTCTCTCCCTTGAGTACTCCTGAGCTGGTTAGTCCATCATTGCTTTCTAAACCATTTCTAGATTTTCATTTGCCAATGATTTCATTTTATTCCTAAGACTACACTCTTCAAAATTTTCACTTTGCCAGGATACTACAGTGAATCTATAACCTTGTCCTTATTCAGAAACAGCATTGACCTTGTCATTCCCTGCCTTCTCAACTACTTCAGAGCACAGTATTTAATTTGACAGTTGTATTGGGTTTACATGGCAAGGTTTTGGTAGCAGAAGGCTGCAGGGGTGGCCTCTGTGAGAAGAGTCTGGAGGCTGCCCCATGTTAGATAAGAGCCACTTTCAGCTGCCTCCAAAGGGACCCACTGCTAGGCAGAGCAGAGCCAGTAAGCCATGTTGTTTGCACCTCTGTGAGAGCATATTTAAGGAAAAAAAAAAAAATGATGCATCATAGCAGCTGGGAGAGCAAAGAGT
Organism: Aythya marila; assembly: GCF_965140915.1. Classification (NCBI taxonomy): domain Eukaryota; kingdom Metazoa; phylum Chordata; class Aves; order Anseriformes; family Anatidae; genus Aythya; species Aythya marila. Next base: position 3,931,446 of record NC_139080.1, on the reverse strand, counting down.
GAGAACCAGCCCAGCAGCCCCCAAGGTCAGTGCAGAAAGAGGGCAGGAGGTGCTCCAGGCAGGCAGCAGCAGTTACCCTGTGGCCTGCGGAGACGCCCCTGGTGGAGCAGGCTGTCCCCCTGCAGTCCATGGGTCCCACATGGAGCAGATCTCCACGCTGCAGCCCATGGAGGAGCCCCCGGTGGAGCCAGTGAATGTGGCCTGGAGGAGGCTGCGGCCCATGGAGAGCCCCCGCAGGAGCAAGGAGTCTAGGGGGAGCTGCTGCCCATGGGGGACCCATGCTGGAGCAGTTAGCTCCTGGGGGTTGGACCCTGTGGTACAGAGCCATGTGGGAGCAGTTCTTGAAGAGCTGCTTCCTGTGGACAGCCCCCGCAGAATCATTTTGGGAAGAACAGCTTCTCGTGGGAGGAACCCTATGTGGAGCAGGGGCAGAGAGTGACCGTGAAAGAATGGTGGAGATGAAGCATTACGGACAGACTGCAGTACCCATTCCATGTTCCCCTGTGCAACGTGGGGGGAGAAGGTAAAAGAGGGTGAATATGGTGGGAAGCTGTTTTTAGATTGTTCGTAGTTTTTCACTGCTCTAGCTTGTTAGTAATAAGTAATAAATTATATTAATCTCTCTAAGCTGAGTCTGTTTTGCCCATGACAATAGTTGTTGAGTGATCTCTCTGTCCTTATCTCAACCCTTGGACCCTTCTTGTAGTATTTTCTCTCCCTTTCCCTTTGAGGAGGGGGAGTGAGAGAGTGGTTGTTGTGGAGCTCAACTGTCCAGCTGAGTAAAACCATCACAACGGTGAAGTCTGCTCTTTGTGGTTACACACCTCTTCTAAGAGCAAATATCTTCCCTTTACAGTTCATTCTTGTGCGCCCTGGATATAGTAAGAGTTAGATCTGCTTAATTGCAGACCTCAGCAGGTACAGGTTGAGTTGTTTGTTTTCATCTGCTGTGTCCTGACTTGTTTAGAACTAGTCTTGGTTTGCAAGTTCAGGATTCATTTCCATTTTATTTCTCTAAATTTCTCACTGGCGACTTGTTTGTTTTAACTCTCAGTCTCTTTGCCTTCCTTTGTGTGGAGCAAATAATGAGATTATCACCTCACTCACAAGCAGTGCCAGAGGGCCCTAGAAGCATATGTATGCTTACTTGAGCAGTACAATAAAGGGCTGCAGACCTCTACCCACTGTCCCAGATATGTCTTCCTCAGCATCTTTTGCAATTAATGACATAGATACTTCCTTAGGTTTCACAGGAAAATCTAAGTTAACCTCCTACAGCAGGTTGGCTCCTGCATCTTGCCGTGACTGCACAGAAAAACAGACACTAGAAGCCTTGGTTAGGAGTTGGTCTGAATCACTCATCACTGCCTCAAGCTTAATGCTTATATATGTATGTAAACCACCTACGGCCCTGTGCAACCCACAGAGGCAGCATGACAGAAGCTGTGGCAGGTCACAATCACAATCCCATCTGTTCACAAGAAAAAGTCACTGAATACATTTGAAAGCGAGTACAAACAAAATGAAGACAGGGTTGCAACTGGTTGAAATACAATGGATTGAACACTTCATATGCTTTATCTGCTTTAACGATTTCCAATAATTTCAAAAGTATAAAAATTTTATAAAAAACATCCACATAAAAGTAGATTTAAATGATTATTACTGTTAAGAATTATAAAGTAAATGTCTTCTAAACTTCTCAAATGTCTTTTAGTCCTTCATACCTCAACTCAAAAATAGTCCTCCTTAAAATGGTTATTTGATTCAGCTATCATATATTTCAAAAAAACTGCTAGCTGCCTCTCTATGCTGAGAAGACAATATAGAAAAAGAAACTATACAGAGTGACATAAATAAAGCATGGCTTACAGCATTATTCCTACCAGGGAACATATCATAAGCTTTGCATAAATGATACTATGACCAACATGAAGGTGTGCTCTCTTTTCAGGGAAGGGGAACCGTTTGAAGAAAATGGTTAAAACCCATTTTCTGCATGAGTTCCATGCATGTTACTGAGCCTGTAGTCTCTCATGCAATGAAATGAGATGCATAAAGTTGGCTTCTTATCCAGAAAAGTCTGCACATTGAAAATATGAAAGTAAACTAGCATATGAGATTCTCAACTGGAGGAAACTAAAGAAAACATGAAAAGATATGAAAATCCTCAGCCAAGTTGGCTTGTTTGTCATTTCCAAGGCAAGTAAAAGATTTGTTGATTATCTACCAGGAAATATATCCAGCTGTCAATGTACTATTCTGTTAGAGTTGACAGTCACACAGAAGGCTAGATTAGCTTTCAGAAATACTGGAAGCATCATGATGGGGGAGTAAAAGACACAAAGTACTATCACAGATGCAGTCAGTTGAATTATAACACTGATCACTGAAAGCAGGAGCTATCTCAGGAATCCATAACAGAAGTCTACAAGAGCAGTATCTTGTCTAAATATGTCCAAGAACATGAGAGATCTAGTTAGCATGGGTGACACATGGACAAAAGCAGAGTAAGCAAAAAGATACACAAAGTGCAAAGCTTTCCCACAAGATGAACAGAAGCAGGGTTGGAAGGGATAGTTCCAACTTACGAAGCTGGAACTTCATTCCAACTTATTCAAAGTATACTAATACACAGACATCTGGGAAATAAATGAACTGCCAGACATTACTACTGGGATACTGTAAGTCAAGCTATGTAGTACTTCAGAAACCAAAGCATCCCAAAATATTTAATTTCAGTCCCAGTTTACTGGCAGAGTTTTGTTATTTATATGAGAGTGGGAATTTGGTCACATCACATCATCTCCGTACGTTAGCCATCAGCTTGACAGATCAAATTGCTAAGCTGCTCATAAAGAAATTCACAGAAGTCTTTAACAGAAGCCTGGTCCAACACTCAATATTGAGTTGTAGAGACATTTCCATGGCTATAGCTGCAGATCTTGTTAGGATCAAGTTATTTCTCCAGGACAAACCACACATTGTGAAGCAAGTTAAATGCCTTGAACAGATAAAAACTCAAGCTTCTAACATGACAATGGGCAGTAAGATTATTTCATCCAAGCTTCCAATTATTCTGTTTCCACGAAACCCAAGACAAAACCATGGGGAATACAAACTAGTGAAATGTACTTTCCCATGAGACATGGTGAACAGACCACGGAAAGAACAGCAGTTATCCGATGACTTCAAATTACCAGAAAAGACCACAAATACCACCAAATGCTTGAGGCATCTTGCAGTCACAGGAAAAATTCACACTTAACCCTACTGTGAGGTGTACCACACAAGGTTTTGATACAGAGGAAGGAGAAAACAACCCTCCAAACTTTGAAGAACTGTTTTAGATTTGAAGTTAAAATGTAGTAAAATTAATTAGTACACAAACATACCTAAAATGACAAAAAATAAATGAAAATTGGCATGCATTCTAGTTGTAAATTTTGGGATGTTATAACATCTTCCTAATGTTGTCATTATAGTATGACAGTCTGACAAGGACAAACTCTGAAATTACAACTTTGATACACTATCACTGGAAAATCTCAGGCTAGTGTATTTGGATGTTGGTGCTTTTTGGTTGTCTGACACAGTTCTGCCCTAGAAATTACAACTTGGGAATTTCTTTAGGTATGCTTTGGGATGTGGTAATTATCCCTTTTTACAATACTTACTTGTTGAAAATCATAAGATTATAAATCAAGGCAGCATAAAGATTGAATAGTTTATGAATACTAGAATAGTTTAAGAATAGATAAGGGACACTTTCTATGGAAACATTATGCCAAAACAAGTGGACATTGGGCAAATTAAAATGTGTTCCTCTCCTAGATAGCTACTTTATGGAATTTGCAAGCATGAGAACCTGTAACTGTTTACGTACACCCAGAACTTCAAATAAACATAAAATTCTGCTATTACTATGAGAATAATATTTTAGATCTGTGATGCAAAGCTCTTTGTGTCCAATATGAATAAGCACATTAACTATCAATCAAAAACAAAACAAACAACCAAACAAAAAATGTGAAAACAAAACAGCAACCAGAAGCAAGGTAACCTCACCACGTGGTTGGCTCTTGAAATCCATGTTTCAGAAATGTTAACTCTGCTCTACCAGGAACCTCTGGTCTCCCTAAATCAGGTAGAACATCACACTACAAAAGTGCACAAAGTAGATCATGAGGAAACCACAATTATGTTTGCATTCAAGACAGACAAAAAGACTGGGAATCTATTTTCTCATCAAAAGCTTTAAGTATTCTTACTCATTGAGCATTGTACAGCTTATCTCCTTCACTAACACTGGTGGATACTGGATCTTTGTTTTCCTACTTGTGCCCTTGTGAGGAACAGTTGGGCTTAAAAGAGGGGAATAGTGATCGACAACCTTGACACAAGTGAACATCTGAAACTTGGATCCTTCTGAAAAGTAAGTCTCAGACTCAGAAGTCAGTACCTTACATATATACATTGACTTTCTTTCCTTTCTCTGGAATTCCTGAATCTAATTTTTAGGATGTTATTTATAATTTCAATGCAAATTAGAAAGAGATAAATATCAACTGGCAAATATCTAACTTCATGTATGTAAGGAGGTGGAAGTGGAGTTGTAACTTCTGAAGTCTAGCACATCTTTGTCCATAAAACATGAATGCTGACCCTGAAAGACTGCTGAAAACTCTTACCAGGTCACCATAGTAATAACAGTTTAGATTTTTTTGTTTTGTCTGTGGGTCAGAAGATATCAGGGCATTCCTTCTGCACTTTGAGAGCTGAAGACAACTAGGAGCTGTGCCTTAGTGATACCAGCTGAAAGGAAGGAGAGGCAGTCACATATCCACTTCACCAGACTGAACATCAAAACATTTTGCCATGGTTTTACAGAATTACCATACATAAATGACCTTGTGTATGATCTTAGTGTATGCTGGTTTTGTGATCCTCTGTCTCACATCAGACTGCAGTGAAGAGCATTAAATTAACTTGTTATAATATTCCTTAATATAATATTAACTTGTTGTAATATTCCATTGGATGCAGGCTAAATGTATAAATACAGGCAATAACCACAGCTCAGATAACCCAAAGAAACTTATTAAACTGTAGTAGCTTCCTTAAATGTGTGAGTCATAAAATTTAACCAAGATATAAATATCTTGGTTTTACCACAGGTTTCCCATTTTAAAATGACCGCCCAGATACAGTACAAGTTTTCTTGTGCCTAAAGATGTTTATATTCAGAATATAAAGTTTTATAAATAAAGTAGCAATAGGGAATTAGAAAAAGTTACAGTGCAAAATTGTCCCTCTCCATCTAGCTGTTCTATCAAAAGAGAAATTTCACTGAAGGTGTCCATCTGTTTCTTAGCCTAAACGTTGAACTCTTTTGCAAGGGTGTTACATAGGGTAACTTGTGCAATGATGGATCTTGTGATACATTTTTCTATCTTGCACAGCACGTCAGAGATTATCTACTCCATTTCTCTTGGAATTTTATAGGAAATAAATACTGCTGTTTTTAGGGAAAAGTTGCATAAAAACATTTTATGAGTGAGCTTATTGGGTTTCCTCACATATGTGAAGAGAGAGGAAGATAGAGATTAATTATTTTGTCAGGAAATCCATATTTCCATAGCTGTACCTAAAGTGAGAGCAAGTTCAGCAAGTCAAAGGCTTTTATCAAAGTCAATAAAGCTTGAGAAATGGGTTCTCAGTATCAGGGCCCTGCAACAACAGAAATGGAACTAGAGAGCAATTATCCATCCCCTTTCTCCCCCTTCTTTCAAGGAAATGAAATCTTCAAGGCAAAAGGATTAAAGTGAAAACTACTGGTACAGAAATGGAAATTTCTTCCTGAAGATGATTTGCATATTTTCCACATACCCTTTATCACATCCAGAGCTTTTGGCACCCATGTTCAAGGCTTTGATGTAGGTCTGCAAGTGGCAGGGGGCAAAAGAGAACAGCACTGAAGACACTTTGACTCCTGGCAAGTGCATCAGACCAGCATAAATGACCATAATCATATTATAGCATGGTGACATTGAAACGGTCACAGTTAAGTAAGTGCAGGGAAGTCACAGAGACTAAAATGTCATCAGCTGCTTTTATAGTCATGATTTCTACTTTCCAGCTTCCTACACCTGTGGGAGGGGATCCAGTTTTCATGATTACACTTGCCACTACATCTCTATGCTTTAACTAAATTATTATTTCAATTTAAATCATTAGAATAACTCAAAGTTTGAGGCTATGTCAATAAGTCTTTGCAATATCTGCTGGTTTTTAACAATGGCTACAGATGCAAAATTCATGTCTGGATCTGCATCTTATGTAGCCAGACTTAAAATGCTTCAATGTCATTCCTCTCCAATATTAATATTCTAGACAGGTGATTTATCACTTTGTAACATTACATATTAAATATCATTATATTGTTATTTAGATTATAAAGCAATACTCAGTTATGGTTATTTCTCAACTTTTCTCTAATATGTTACAAAAATAAGCACATTGACAATGCTAGGCCTGAACTTACAGAACAATCACAAAAACAAAAACCACCACAAATGAAATGATTCTTCTCCTCCTTCTTTAAGTCATCCCTTACTTGAATTCTCTTCAGCGTGTGTGCCATGTCAAATGTCCTGGAGGAAAATGCGCTTATTAGCTGTCAGGCTTTCAAGCTTTTTTATCAGTTCTTTCAAGCTCTGAAGATATGAAGAGCTGTCAGCTGAGAAGATCCCAAATTGTCCAGGTACACAGAGCAGGAAAGAATTCCCTTACATTATCTAGTGGGATTTTAATATAATTTTCATAGAATCATAGAATATCCCAAGTTGGAAAGGACCTATAAGGATTATCGAGTCCAAATGCTGGCACCACACAGGTCTACCCAGAATTTTAGACCATGTGACTAAGTGCACAGTCCAAATGCTTCTTAAATTCAGACAGGCTTGGTGCAGTGACTACTTCAGTGGAGAGCCTGTTCCAGTGTACAACCACCCTCTTGGTGAAGAACCTCTTCCTGATGCCTAGCTTAAACCTCCCCTGCCTCTGCTTAACACCATTTTTACATTTGTTTTCTATAGTATTATCATTTTTCTATGTACCCCATAGAAATAGTTTGAAATGGGTCAGACACTGCATCTGAATCCATTAATTCATATACCACCTTGTACACCAAGCATTGTCACTCAGCCATAATACAGATTAATTTGTTCAGAGACAACTCAGAGTGATGTCACCCATCTATAAAGCAGAGCTGAATGGGAAGTAGCTTAGGACAAAAAAGCCAAATATCCAGGGTAAGTGTTATGCATTGCTTATGTTAGATGATACTACACTGATAACATTTAATTGCATTTGGTACTGAACAAGTGCACTTAGTTATAGTGAGCTATATATAAAAGGATACTGGCAATTCAATTTCAGCAGTGCCAAATATTGCTATTTTCCTCTGATTTTACTGTTCTTAGAGTTATACTTTGTTAATCCAGTTTAAATGTATTCTTTCACATTGAAAATCAGTAAGAGATTCATTTATGCATTTTCCACAAACTCTGCAGGAATAGATTGTTTAATCATCACAACATAAGACATAACTAAGGAAAAAGAATCTTCTTATCAATGAACCTCTGTGAAGCATCAAGATTTGCAGTTGTAAGTTGAAATGTTGTTGGTAGGCATGCAAGTGTAAAAGCTGTGGGGAGGAACACAGTTTCCCCTTAGTCTTTCCATCAAAGCTGGCCTCTTTCAAATAAGAAAGGAAATGCATGATAAATATAAAATGACTTGGAGTTCCACACTGCATTTCTTTGTCATGTGCTAAACAGGAGAAAAAAGGATACACAAGGCCCACTCAGGCCTCAGAGGTAAGTAGAGGACTTTGTCATGACCGTAGTGTCTTTCCCTTTTGCTGCATGTATTTTAATAAGGTAAGAGATTTTTACCTTTTAATTTTTTATCCTTCCTGTGTGTTGTACTCTTGTCTGTCCTAAACTGTACTAATAACTTACTTGACTTTCTTTTTAATTAGAGTGGTGCAGATATGTATTTGAGGCATAACAGTGTCCTTTCCAAGGTTGTGTACAGCTATTATGTATTATTCTAGGTGAGGGAAGGACATGGCACCATCAGGTATCATTCTTCCATCAACTATTTGGCAAACAGCACAAAATTGTCATGGAAGAGGTAATCTTAATTCTTAATTTCTAGATAAATTCCTGACAGAATTGTGTGCAGAAATAAATATAGCCCATATTATGTACCTGATACAATCTTCCACAATGTGTAATATACAAAAAGTTATTATCAATTAGCTGGGAAAAAATAAAAAAAATAAAAATAAAAAAATAAGCACCTAATAATTATCTAAAATTAAAATGTAGACATTCATTTTTCTTTTTTGTTTGTTTTGTTTGTTTGTTCATTTGTTTTCAATTGGATGTCTTTCTTTGCTTATTTTATAAACTGAGGAAAGTGGTAAGCAGTCAATGCAGGAAGTTAATTCTTCAGATGGGGCAATTTTACTGTAAAATGTATTGCACAGGAGACAGAATTCAATACATCACCTGAAACTGGAAAAGCCTTGACAGAAAAGTTCCCAGACTTGGAAAACATTTGTATGTCTGTTATGCATTTACAGATGAAGCTCAGCAAAACGTTGCAAATTTAAGCACCTGCACAGTCAAGACCTTAGTAGCAGATATAAATGTTTAGCTAAAGGATTTACAAATCTCAGACTTCAGGACATAAGATGAGCTTCTTAGGAGGGAGATATGAATCATATCTATGTAACAGCACTTTTAGACACTGTAATCGTTGTTCCTAGTAGAAAAATGCTTCTTAATTAGAGGCAGATGTTGAAAATTTTGAGTTACATGAAAATGTCACAAGCCAACTCTCTCAAAGAAAATAATATCTTACTTCTTGGACTGTCTTTAGAAATTAAGAAATATTGAATCGATAAAATTACACTGAAAATGTATGTTTCTTTTCTGTATTCAGCAATGTTTGTTGCTTTAAGCTAGGCTGAAATAGAAGTCAAGAGTGTAAGATTAAGTGTAGTTTTGGGATAGATGGGAATCCTCTCCCGAAAACTTTAGGTTTATAACCAGCTGAAAAACTGAAATGGACACCTACAAAAAGCAGTTTCTCTCTAAAGCCTTATACTTTCACCAAATTAAATCCATGCCACTTGCTCCCCTTTGCAAGACAGAAAATAATAAAATTAAATAAATAAAATTAAATAAATAAAATTAAATAAAATTAAAATTAAAATAAATCTTTTCTATACATCTCTCCTGCATGGTCTTTGCAGACCTGGCTACTTCATTTGAATACAGTGAAGTGTTACAGTCCTGGAGCAGTCCCTTCGGAAGAGATTGCTCAAGTTTTCTCTGGCCTCCCCCTTACCAGTAATACCTTTAGCACTTTCTTTCCCCCCTCTCTTTTCCCCAAAGAAATAAACTCCTAGTTTCTTTAGATCCATTTAACAGAAAAGCAGAGAACTCCTTCTAGGGTCCTATAGAGATAATTTGTAATGCAACCAACACATAGTGCAATGTCATTCTCTTCATAGCATGGCATCCTTACATGTCAGAATCTCTTAAAATATAGCCTAATGCAAATCCCACGGCTTATCCCACAAGGTGGTGTTTAAACCTGTTTTCCAGCTCTAAGATGTTCATGTACAGCAGTTCTTTACTCTGAAAGACAATGTGTCCCCTGCACCTGTATCAACAGAACAGCAATCCTTTCTTCCTGCTTCTCCCAGTCAGATGTATGGCCATCGCCAGATTTCATATATAAATGACTAGCATAAGAGATCACACTCTGCTCTCTTTCAAATTTTAAGGAACATCTTTTCTGAAGTATGTGTATGTACTGCAGAGAATTTTTTCCATCGTGGGATCAAATCCCTTCTATTATTTTTGTGTCAGTTTTGCATGGTTACGCTCACAGTGAATACACATCCATGCTAGGGAAAGAGACTATAGTTAATGAAGGAATCTCTCTGAAAGAGAAAATAATAAAAACAAAAATAAATAAATAAATAAATAAATAAAAGTCATTATAAATATATTCTCAAATATTGGCCTAGAAGTAAACTAGAAGTAAAATTAAATTGTAAAAACTTTTTTTTTTCTTTTTTTTTTCTTTTTTTTAACTCTGTGAGATGGTGGGAATGAACAGAAACATGAAGCTGTTGTTAGCTGTTAAACTGCAATGCAATTTCACCTCATAAATGGTAATTTGAGTATTCTTAAATGTATAAACATACACAGGAACATTTGTAACTGGTAGTGTAATCCATGAATGAAAGTCACTTGTGACCAGGATTGACTCATGGTAAGAACTGGGTATCTAAACACACCTGGAAACCTCTGCCATTACCACTTGGAGTGGTGCCATCTGCATTTGTATTTTATAATCTATCTATATTCAGAGAACTTTTCCTAAAAGCAGAGCTGTGTTTGCTACCACAAAGCTTTCTTCTTGTTTAAGGAGTAGAATACAACTTCTGGAAGACATAATGTGTGCCGTAAGAGTCCTACTCCTGTTGGACTGTGTGATAGAGGGTGACCAGTTCCTGTTCACCATTTATTGCCCATCCTGCCAGCCAAGGGAAACCAGCCAAACCACAGGGAGGAAGACTACCTGCTGCCTGGTCTGGGCTCCTGCCCTCCAGTTCAAGTGAAGATATAACCTCTTTCTCCTTTGTGGAGAACAGCCGAGGGCAGAGGGGGCTTACATGAACGGTCCAGTAGGCAAGGAGCCAGCAGGGTCTTTGGGGCAGGAAGAGAAGAGTAGCAAGCAAGCACACAGTCAGGTGTGCAGTTGCTGAAGGAAACTTTCCTATGGGTCCTGGTAAGGACTGTGCAGTTCCTTACAGTCCAAGAAGCCACAAGTGGAAGAAACACTGAAGAAACACTACAGTAGAGTTGTTGACCCTCACAGACCCTGTAGATATGTAAAAGCTGCTTTTTGTCCCTGTAAATCTGAGTTGTGTCTGTTTGAAAACCTTGCTCTTTTCCATGATCTAGTCAAATGTAGTCTTAGAGACTTGAAACCTTTGGATGGCCCATTTCAGCTTGCTCAAGAAAAGATAAAGGCAGTTCCATTTCTGAGTTCTGCTGGATTTGTGATCTATGTTCATTTCATATTTGTTGGTGTTGTTAAAAGACCCACTTACTGAATTACTTTGCACACTTAGAGAAATAATTCAGTTATTGCTGGAGGCTGATAGTTATCCAAGTTATCTATGTGTTATCCTCATGTTACACGAGATGATCTTATTTATAAAAAGACCCTTAGTTCAAGAAATTTGGGCACATAAATGGCTGCTCTAGGTAGAAGAATCCTTGGAAAAACCTGTGGAGAGGTGTGAGATAAGGATGAAGTATTATTTTAATGTTGAAAGGAAAAAAAAAAAAAAAAAGATAATTTAAATATCAAATTAAACATTCCTCATCGAATGCTGGTGATGCATTCTGGCAAATCAGTGATACTTACTGAACAATTTTTAGCATAGTTTCTTCAGGAAATGAGGCTTGGATGATCATTCTGTCTGTCAGTCCCACTTAATAACTGCTGGATCCATTTATCAGCTGCAAACCTGACAGAGGAGTGATGCTGTCAGATCTACCCAATCCTCAGCATTCTCAAAAAGAGAATTTCCACTGCTGGGTGGAAAGTGCCTAATTATTAAGCTGAAAAATTTTAACAGGTTAAACATTCAAACTTAAAAGAGTGAATAAATAAAAAATGGGAGAAACAGAAATGCTGTAACCATACAAAAGCAAAGAGGCTTTTTTCTTAGTCAAGGGTATTGTGTGGATTCTCTGGTGTCTAGTAAGGGACTGTGCATTCAGTACACAGTATTTTAACCCAATGTTCAGAAGACAAATACTTTAGAAACTGAAAGTCATGAGTTCTGATACTCAAATTATTCCTCATTCTTCTTAAACTGTGTTATATTTTCATAGGCAAGTTATATCAGAGGCCCTCTGTCACTGACATGCAAAAAGCATGTTGTATGTCTCAGACACGCTTTCATTAATTCCATCGTGCTTTAATAAATTAATGCAAACTAAGAAAGGAAGAACTTTGATTATGGTAGTTTATATTATTTACATTTCTCTGTCAGAAAAGCATCCTTAACATTCTCTAGGTAATAAGGGAATCGATGCTTTGATGCAATGACAGGATCCAGCACCTTCTATTGGCTGCAGTTTTCTAACATGTGTTACTCTCCTGGCTGTTAAATGTTACACACACTAAATTGAGTCATAAAGGAGCATGCACTAGCTAGTGGGTAAAACCAACAACACAGAAAGTCGCTTAGCTGATTAATGTCTTTTGCGCCTGATTTTTGAGGTTTCCATTAATTAAAATGAATTTCATCTCTTGCAGGACTGTATATGTTATATATTCCTTCTCCCCAGAGCAGATATAATAAGCTGTCTTCACATGGGAGTGTGAAGTATCTCTCGTTTCACTTTTTGGAGAGCTCCATGCAGACACATTCCTTCATGGCATTTTCCAAACACTTTTGAAAGGTTCCAGGCCAAGCAGAAAATCCATGAGAGTTTTTCAGTGAATTCATTTTCTGCAACTTGCTCTGAGCTGGAATAACAGTGCACTGAACAACTTCAGAGGCTGCATTTTCAGGAAAGAAAGGAACCCCCCTTCTCTGTCTTTATTCATTTATATTATTATTTCTCACAATGTTCATATGCACACACACATCAAACATAAATAATACCTCTGATCTGTCAAACAAAGCAACATTGGATGAAGTAATCTGAAGGTGGATGAAGGAGCTTTGTGTCATACTAGTTTCTACCAGTAAAAGGGAACAGATCCTCATGCTTTTATGAGTGGCTCCAATACTCACAGGAGCAATGATGCTGGTTGGGCTGGGGGTCACCAAACTGGTGTTCTGCTCTTATGTGCTACATGGCCACAACATCAGTATCTGCGCTATCCATTGCTATTGATTTGTTTAAACTATGCAAATTATGCCTCCAAACTATATGCAAAAGACTTTACTATGTGTCAATTTCTGTATCGGTAGGTAGTTTCTTAGAAGTGTTTTATTTATGTGCAATTGCATACAAAGAGTGACTGTGTGACAATCTGGGCACAGCGGGAGCTGGAGGATCTGGGTTATCTCCAGGTTCATCTAAAATCTTCAGCTGGAGAGCTGCCACACCAATTAGACAGATAATTTGCTGTGATGGTGGCTAAGAGATCAGTCAACAACCTTGTCCCAAGTCAGGCCATCACTTCAAACCAATCCCTTTTTCATCTGTGCAAAGACAAGCTGAGGCCTTCCAGGACCAGGCAGGGGATTCATGACAAAGTACATGTGCTGTGCTCAGAGGCATGCCCCCGAAACCCTGTGATAATTACAGGGCAAGGCAAGAGCTTTTCCTTCATTTTTTCTATGAAGCTGTTCTCCCTAAGTTAGTATTTAGCATGCAAAGGACAAAGAATTCAGTACCAACTTTTGCAATTTATTTGCCTCCCATTCAGGCTACATTTCTGAGCAAAGCATTCTGCTTTGTCAATAAATGGGGAAATATTCTCAGTATTCTTCTCTAACATCTAACAAATTAACCAGGATCATGAATGCCAGACAGGCAGTGGGAAACCTTTGTTTAGATATTGAGATTGCTCTCTCGTACAAGTGCTAGCCAAATATTTCCTTTGCCACTTCTGTGTCTAGACCAAAAGATTCTTATGTTACAAGAGGAAGTATTTGTGGTAAATTGAAGTTGATCTTTCAAGTCCTTTAAAGTCTTGCTAGCAAGGTTGCCAACATCATCTAGTGAAATATCACCTTATGCCTGACATCTGATGCTCAAATAAGAAGTACCCTGATTCCCTGATGGCATTGTGTCCAGGGAAACTAAGCCTAGGTACAGACCAGTGTGTTACTTACAGGAAGCAAAGTGACACAAGACTTCCTAAAATGACACTGTCCATCTCTTTCCATAAACCTAACACATAGTTGCCAGAAATGTTCATACTTGTTAAAGCTTCTTGTTGATCCTGTATTTCTATTGGTGTAATTTGCAACAAGTTAAACAAAGGATAGCATCGCGGTGTTTCTGGTATGCCCCAGTGGTCTCCACAGGAGTACAGGTCAGAGTATACGGATCTGCAAAGATGTGTGTGACTGAATATCTGTGTGCACTTTGATTCTAAAAAGCCCTGAGTGGAATGGAGGATGCCACAGAGTGAAAGCTGTGTGTGAACTGTTGCGTGTTTTACTTCTGACTCTGAAAACATATATCTATTATTTACTCTTCCTACTAGTGGGAGGTTATGGCTACTTTTTAATAAAATGAAAAAAAAAATAAAATAGAATAAGAACTTTTTTTTGTTTGTTTGTTTGCTTTTATGTTTTTCTTAATTCATCAAAATTGAAGACATCTTCAGGAACAAGAAGGCAATGGTACAGGTCCTCGTGTTCCCAAAAGACAGAGAGGGGCTCCATTAAAGAAGGCCTGAATCTGAAGTGTCTTCTCAAAGCTTTATATGAAAAAAGGATACTCCCTGCTGTTCTCTGAGGACTGTAACAGCAACACAACAAAAATCTCTCTGAGTGCAGGAGCTATTCTAAAGGGAGTAAATAAGCATCTTCTGCGGCATACACGATGTAAACAGCAGCTCCAAAGGAAACATAACCTCCACTTCAGTGCTCTCTTAGCTGTTTATTTCCTTTGCCTACTGATCTGAATGATCTCACTTGAAGTGAGAAGGCAGCTGCATTCCTGTTTTTCTCAGGAGCCTCTGTAGTTAGTGGATGCAGGAACAGAATGGCAAATAGAGACATGTTTGTTCTAACTTTCTGCAAGGTGCTTGCATGGTTTTCCTGACTGCAGTCTCTCACTCTAATTGATAGCTCTTCCTCAGCTTAATGATGATAGCTACCTCTCTCTTGTTTTACAGAAAGAAAATGTAGTCTGGGGGAAGCAAGACCTTGCAGTAGTATCCACATAACAAGTACTTGTGATACAGCAAGGTCCCAGAGCCCTCTGCTATAAACTCTCCATCCTTCCTTACAGTCAAGAATAATACACCAGTCCCCAAAGTCAAAGCTGCTAAAATAGTCCTTAAGGATTCTGCTAGAGGCTGAGCAGAAAACAAAATGCTGCTGGTGCCATGCAGCTGAGACAGACTCAGCCAGATTCATCAAATTGTGAACTGAGAATTTTAAATCTGAAAGGTCTTTAATTAAAGACTTTTTTCTCTGAAGCTCTGATCCCTAAATTAGTATTTAGCATACAAAGGATTATCATCCTGATTTAGCATACAAAGAATTCAGTACCAACTTTTTCAGTATCTTTGCCTCCCTTTAAAAATTAAAAGTCTTATTTAAAGACTTTTCAGTTGTTTGTCTTAGGGCAGGTGAAGTCTGGTTTTGCTCCTTAGAATCCTGTTTTCCTCTAGGTATGTAATATTGGTACTACGAGAGACTGAATGGAAAGTAAAGGAAAAGGAATTGGAGACATTTGTCTGATCACCAAAGTATTTATTTTTTTTTCCTGAAAATTGCAGACAGATAGTGGAATATAGTTCACTGCCATGTTTTAGCAAAGCCCATTTCAATCACCATACATATTTAATTTCTATTCATGTGGCATAAGGAGGCAATATTTGTATTGATCTTTCATATGGAAAAGAAAGGTTTTTTATTCACCCTCCCTATATTGATACTATTTTTGCCTACTATTTTCGGCTGAAAAATCACTGAGAAATACTGAAATGCACACTCATGGGTGACTCCCAGAAAAGCAGGCTGTTCTTCTGTTGCAGTGCTAAGCCCCATGTTTCTAAGGCTCATATTTCAGCAAAAGGATTTCAGTTCTGGAAGAGGAATTGCAAGGTCAGGAGGGCCACTGTGAAGCTGCTGAAAGCCAGAGACCCGTTAACTTTGTGTTCATACATTTAGGCTACTGCCTAGCTGTAAGACGTGTGTTAAAGTCTTTAAATTTAGACACAAGGCAGGTAGAAAATTTGCATGAGAAATAGCAAGCCAGGTGGATAAAACCTTGTCACAGCAAGTACAGAACAAGTTTGTTTAATGCCAACTACCCTCCTTTAAATAGCAGTATTTCCACAGAAAGAAGGACATGCAGGGAGGGATGCGTGGAGCGTTTCCCTTGCAGGGGCAGTGATTTGGAGATGATCCCTTGCTGCAAGGACCCTGTTGCTGGGAGGCAGGAGGAGGTATTTAATGTCTCTTGGCCCTGTCTACTGATCCCACAATGCACATTGTTTCACTTTGTTTTATAGAGAATGCAGGAATCCTTCTCACAGGAGGCACAGTAATATCAGCGTGTTACATTTCTTCCGGTTCAGAGCTGCCTCTCTGCCTGCAGAACTGAGAAATCTGCACTTTCCTCTACTGCATTCAGCCTTCCCCAAAGTCTCTCGCTGCTGCATTCAGCCCAGGCAACTGGGCATGAAAGAAATGGATGTGTGTATTTTGTTTGTTTTCGCTGTCCACAATGAACTTCTAATCTGGGTCTCAGTGTGACCCACCTCACTTGGCTTCCTCTGGCCCACACTGCACAACACTTACTGCTGCAGCTACAGCCCTGGCTGTGGGGGATTTGGACAAGGATACAATCGTGACAGCCCAGAGGTTCAGAGTATTCAGACCACATGTGCTCTAAAGGACCACACATTTGTTGAAGTCACTGAAAATTGCCCCCAAGGCTGTCCTCACTGGACAGCCCTTCTGCTGTCTGGAGTGTGTCATAGATCAGCATCGTTGGCTTATTTCTTTTCATATTGAGCCTGAGAGGAGCCATGTGATATCTACAGCCTGGTCCTTCTGCAGAAATAGAGGACTAGACTCTTGCTGCTAAGAATGTAAATAATACAGGGATTAACTTTGATTGGGAAAAAAAGATAAGTAATAATAATAATAATAATAATAATAATAATAATAATAATAATAATAAAGTCAAGGAGCTTATGAAGGATTTGAGGATTTAAGTTTTCTTTTCACATGTGATCTAAAATCCCTAATCCCCAGGAAGAGACCTAAGGAATCCTGCCCAGGCATGGTTTCAGGCAAGAATGATACCCTCTTGTTATATTGCAGCAGTCTAACTCCTTTTTCAGAATGTGTAAATGCAGCCACCAGTCTGTCAGTCTTTCTGTCCCAAGCTTTATAACAACTTTCAGTGTTTCTCAAAAATGGCACATATTTCCTCCCTATATCAGGAATGATGGATGATAGAAAGATCTTGTCCATATAATTTTTCCATGGCATGGACATCATCAAATCAAGGAACACATCTTGGCTTGCATGTCACTTACTGAAAGAGCTCATGGGAATGATGACATTTGATGGGAAGGAGACTCTTTGGGCCTCTGAGGCAGAGAATTCTGCAATACATAGTTCTTACTGCATTTTTTTTTCTCACCAAAATTAATGACCTGGCTTCATAGTTGATGTGAAATACATGATAAATATCCCCTTTCTATATAAAATTAAATTTCTTTTATTCACCATAATACAGGAATTAAAATGGGTTTTCATCTTGAATTCAAATCTTCTCTGTGTCTTTTCTGTGAAGTCAGTCATATCTGATGCTGACCAAATCTATGCACATGATCTTGAAAAGAAGTAGGGTATAAAGTCAGGTTGATTTCTGATGTGTCAGGTCTCCTTTGGGTGGCAATAGACTTCAGGGTAGATGAGATCAAAAGTTCTACAGCAGCCAGAAATAAGCCATCTGAAAGTCAAATTTACCAGCTTCTTAGTCACCCCAGTGAGATAATCTTGATTCTGGATCTGTGGCCAGGCTTGAAGGATGCTGTCTTTAGCTTTTTTTTCTAGTCTTCACTAAACAAACTGCTGTGTGACCTCACTTACTTTCCCTGTCCCTCTTTTCAATATTCCATCCCTAAGAACACCAGACCTTTGTGTGAATTAATCTCTGGGATATATACAATGATGTCGTACCTTAAAAAGGATGGACCTGCAGAGATTTGAAAGCCTACTCCTGACGGAAGCATTTTCTGATGGAGTAGTTCTTTCTTTTACACTGTCTGCATAAGTATGTGTAATTAGAGGATCAGATATACATGACAAGCCCATGATTTTTCTTCTCAGCAGATAGTTTGTCACTGCAGATACTGTATACTTCACCATGTCTGCAGCTCTAATAGAGATGTCACTCACCATAACTTTCCTGCAGAAATGTCAAACTACTGGCTGTATCTCTTCTAAGTCAGTAGATACTCAAAGCTGGCAGGGAGTTATAAGGCAGATTCTAGAGGTTTTTTCCTGGTACCCTCTATGCATAGTACAGAATCTAAACCTGGACAATATCAAGCTGGCTTGTATATTAATACCGTGTCTTGATAGTCTATTTGCTTCAGCTATAGCCATGAATACTTAAGGTCTGTACTTTATCTCCAATTTCCTCAACTGATAACGAACAAATTACCATTGTTTTAAAATAAAAAAACACATATTTTTAAAAGCTAAATCTTGAAGGGAAATAATATGGACTTTAAATGAACAATATGTTCTGTTTCCCAGTATTCCTTTCCCTAAAGAATAATTCCTTATATTAAAGACACTCAGTTTAGAGTTATGCATGATCAAGTAATCTCATCACAACTCAGTTGTATCTGATTGCTTTCTATTCTGTCCTCTTCTTCCTACCCCTTTATAGCTTCAGCCTCACCTTCTCTCTCCTGGACCATTGTCCTATCACTGAAGAAAATCCAAGTCCAGTTTGATCATAGCTCTTGGCACTGCTCACAGTCAGGGAAGTTCACATTTGCCAGTCCCAGTCTTTACTGTTGTGGTTGATTTACCAATTTTCCCTAGCTGCTGCAATAATATTTTTGCCTAGTGTTTGCTTAGTATTAGTAGTATTATAGGTTATAGCATTACAATATTATAGTTTAGTAGTATTATAGTTTGCTTCGTGTTGTGAAATTGCAATTCAACTAATATCTTGTAAAACCTAATTGCATTGTGATTCTGTTTGTATTCATACTATAATTTTGACTCTGGATATCTAACTCCAGGAACATTTAAAAATCAACAAGCACCAAAAACAAAACAAAACAAAACAAAACTTTATTTTACATTCAGGTTTTGAGTATATAACTAGGAAAATCTACCAAGATTTTTGTTTCAGCTGCCCCACCTTTTAAAGAGTTTTGAAGTCTCACTGTATTTATTTTCAGAGGCAGATATTAGAGCTCCAAGCACCCACATCAATCTGGTAACCTGTGTAGCTTTTCCAAACATTGTGGGAAATTCAAGAGCTGTTTGGAGGTCTTTCATTAGAATCATAGAGTCATTAAGATTGGAAAAGACCTCCAGGGTCACCTGGTCCAACCATCCCCTTAACACCAATGTCACCCATTAAACCATGTCACTAAGCACCAGGTCCAATCTTTCCTTGAACACCCCCAGGGGCAGTGACTCCACCAACTCCCTGGGCAACCCCTTCCAATGCTTAATGACTCCTTGTGAGAAGAAATTTCTCCTAATTTCTGACATGAACCTCCCCTGGCTCAACTTGAGGCTATTCCTTCTTGTCATATAGCTAGTTATCTGCGAGAAGAGGCCAAAACATCAACATTTCTAAATCATTAGATGATTTAGAAACTAGTAGACCATGTTCACATCTATCATGCCTGTTTCACACCCTGTTGTGAAAAGAATTTTTACTGAGAGGTTAGCAGGAAGATATGCCCACCAAACATAAAGTAGCTGCTTCTTGACACAAGCATGAAAAGCCTTCCTAACTGCAGCTGACTTATTTTGTCTCAGATCTGAAGTTCTCCTCCTTCTAGTTACACTTTGACTATAATTTTTGGTATCTACAAGTATGAAGTATACTGAACTTTTTCCTAGTTGAGGGTGGTGGGAGGTCAAGAAGTATTTTTCATGCTAGGAAAGCAAGATGCGTGAGCTCCTATCTCCAATCAGATGTGTAAGCCCTCATACATTATTTCTAAGTACACAAAGTTTGTAAAATTTTAACCACGCTATAATGAATTTCCTCCTTTCTCACAATAAAGATTTAGGATTGCCCAGGTAGAACTTCAACTTATATCTGAAATCAGGTAGATCCAGATACAGAAAATCTGATATATCTGATATCTGAATCCAGATAGTTGTAGCAAAGTACTGTGGCATTGTGAAAAATGCCTATCAATTAACTTAATGGGCATAGAAGATTTTCACAAAGCAAGAACAACCTCTGGCTTATTAACATCCAGGCTGTTATCTGATTGTTCAAGTAGAACAAGATGTTAACACCAGCATCGTGCAATCTGATATGAAAGTATTTGAAATCCACTCTTTATGTGATTGCTTGCATCTGATTGCAAAACTTCATTTATTTAATATCTTTAACAGAAGCAACAACAGCAAAAAATAATGTTTGTTATCTTATTTCAATGGGTTGAACAAGAAACAGCCATCTCATGCAGATGTTTGTCTGCACACATATATAAATTCACAAAAGCTACTTCATGACTTTCTTGAAACATCTAGTAAGCTGGCTTTGAGGTAAGATGCATGTCTAATAATTTCATCTCTAATTTGCAGACATTTGAAAATGTGAAACATTTTCTTGTCCTTTCTGCATTAAAGATGGAAATAAATTTGATTTTAAGAGTTAGTGTTTATTTGTAACATTAAAAATAAATTTCCAAATGTGCATACAGAATTCTTCATGACCACTAAAAATTTTGACATTTTTTTTTAAAGATAGGTACTTTAGCTTTTACCCTACTTGTAATTACTTTATTATTACTTGTTATTACTTTATTATATTTGTTTGTTATTGATTTTATGCATTTATTGTTTCAAGATCTTTTGGGACCATCTTGCAGTTTTGTTTCAGAAAAACATTGCTTATCCTGAATAAGTTAGTTCTCTCTTTTTTTTTTTTTTTTTTTTTTTTTTCTCCACTCTATATGGCTTACTTACTTAATTCAATAAATACATAAAAATAAATAAAAAATAAACAAACAGACAACAACAAAAAAAGATTTACAAAACCTCTGAGAAAAAATCTAATACACTTACGCATACAGATTACGTAGTTCTGAATATAAGATTCTGGGGGGAGGTATTTGTTTTTTCTCATCAAAGAGAACGAGTGTGTCAGACAGTCTAACACATGAATTTGTAACTTGGTGCTCTCGTATGCCAACGGTGTGGTTGTTTAGTGCATGCTTTGAGAGTTGATTTTAAAGGTCTTAAAGAGTCTGTTTTAATAATTCATATTGATTCAGTAGGGGAAGAAGATGCTTGACATGTTAAATGATTAGCATTTACATTATGAACATGTTAATTACTGTATTTTTAATGCTACCAGCTTTTACGAACCAAGATAAGAGCATTCTTAAAGGGACACCGGAAGATTTGAAAGATGCTGGAAACCAGTTATACAAAACAGTGATAGATATATTTCCCCAATTTCTTTTCACTCTTCTGTCTCTTCTTTTGGAAGCATGGAAGTTTTAGTTGTTTGGCTCTTGCACAGCACATCAACCCCAATCTAAAATAAAAGACCCAGGAAGCTAAAGAGACTATAAAGTTATTTGGTCATTCAGTTTGCATTGATCTGTGGTGACACAGTGCTGAATGGGGTTGCAGCTTCCCCAGCCTCCCTCAGCCACATAGCAGAGGATGCTCTTACAGCCCCAGCCACATTGGTTTGGTTTTAAGGTGAAGTTAAAAACCTTTATCTGCTGCAGTGCTGAATTCACAATGGTGACCATCAAAATAACAGAGTTAAACAATTCACAAATATGCACTAAAGCAGAAGGGAAATTATTTTTGAGCAATGCAGCTTGATACAACATTGTGTTCCAGACCACAGCACTAACTTTTTCCTATATCACAGCACTAACTTTTTCCTATATCTCAGGGCCATTGCAGCCACACCTGGACATACATGTGTGTGTATGGCACATACAAATATTCCTTGAGGAATATTTGTGGTGCTAGGGAAGGATGAAAACTTATAGGCAGTCTTGAATGAATGAGGCTGCATGTGGTGGTTTCACACCAATGGCTAACTGAACTCCACCACACCGCTTTCCTACTCCCCTTCCTCAAAGGAAGAGGGGAGAAAATACAATGAAAAAGGGTCAGCTGCTGGGCTCTGTTCACAGAAGCCACCCCTGCAGCTCCCCTGCCACCAAAACCTTGTCACATAAACCCAATACACTGTGATAGACATAAGGCAGTCAGTAAATAGAAGTCTATTAATATTAGTCAGGGATGGAAATAATGTAGGGAGATATGTATGTCAGTACCAGAGATGCAGAAAATGGAAAATATCAGAGTTCAGGAAAACCTCTCAGATCAGGCTGGAGTAGCTAGCCCCCATCTTCACAATATCTAGCTCTTACACTTGTATTTTCAGAGGTGTCCTGAGGCAGGGAGCTCCAGAGGAAGAGTCATTTCCATAAATCAGTGAGAGAAAACCTTTGATAGGGCACCTATATGAGAATAGAGCCAGCAATTCATTACCTGATGCAGAATTCTGGCCATTGGCAAACCACTGGGGCTACTGAATTGTCCCCATGAATAAAGGCCTGCAGGAACTATAGGAGAGGGAAAGTAATGAAGACAGAATTAAATCTGAGGTTTTTCTGCACTTAGTCTTCTTCATTGTATTTGGGATGCTAAAGAACACTGATACACTTCATGGCAACTCTGTATGTCCATATATTTTTTAAAAAAGCCCTAACATAAAAAGAGTACTCATGGGTTTTGCCCCTTCAAAGTGCTCCTGTATATTGTCTGAACAGGGTCTTTAATTGCAGTTAAGGTACATAATGATGTCATTAAATAAAAATGCAGTAGTCAGGCAGCAAGGGAAGAGGCACAGGGCAGCAGCCTGTGAGTTTTGAAATTTAAGGGTAGATTTCTCAATTGGGCATTATGTTTAAGCTTGGGGCTACACCTCTAACAGCATGGGTACACGTTTGTCTGCAGCTTTCATCCCTGTCTCTTGCAGTTTGAAAGCCTGAGGCTTTCAGATGTGCTTCTGCATTTTCTTTCTTTTGGCCAGTCTTAGTATATCATACCATGTTTTAATCTGTAGGAGGGTGGAAGGGAGGAGGTGCTGAAAAGCCCTAGGAAAGCAGTACGTTTCTAATTTCTTCAATCCAACCAAGTGATGGAAAATTCACCAAAAAGATTGTAGTGTGAGTTTCAAGTTTTCAAAAAAAATACCAGATATCCCAAAATTTCTAAAATCCTGAAGAGAAGTTCAAATCATGAGGTATTTTTTTAAGGAAGTACAGCTTTGAGTCTGCCTTGTTTTCTGCTGGAATAACTGTAAAGACTATCTTCTTTTTTTTTTTTTTTCTCTTTTTTTTTTTTTTTTTTTCTTGCAACCAGTATAATTAATATCTTAAGCACTTTTGTTTTGAACTCCTTTGGGTTTTGCTTTGGTTTTGTTACTGTTGTTGACATTGTCAAAAATAAAAAATATTTTGTTATCACCTGAATCCAGGTCCATATGAGAAGAACCAAGCATTCTGAAAGGGGCCAACATAGAAAATAAAATTCATGGGATATTTTCACCCTGTTTCTTGGATTTAGAGAACTCCATCAAATAGAAATGCTGAACTTTCTGAAAGTACAATTGCCTGATTCAATAACAAAATGTTAATAACCAAGTTTGCCCCCCCTATTGCCTGTATGTTATAGCCTAGCATATGCATCCTCAGTCTACCCAGATAATCCACCACAGAGCTGCAATTCCAGCTCAGTAAGTGTTTGTGCAGCCCAAGACATCCTTTGGTTAGAAACCTTACATAAGGAGATTGCAGGCTGCTTGGTGCAATTTTACGTGAGCAGATTAACAGCCTTCCTGGTGGGTTTTTATTTCTTCGACCAGGTTTTTAGCCTAACACCGTTATTCTTGTCATTTTACGCATGTTCTAAAGGATGTTTCTCATACATCTTGAGCAGTCTATGAGTCAGTATTTTTAAACTTGAAATTAGGCTCCTAAAACTATATTCAGGAATATAAATACCGTCACAGTTTTGGAAAGTGTTAAATATCCTGTAAATGTCACCAATCCAGAGTTTTAAAATTTAATTAGCTTATAATATATAGCTACTTTCCAGAAGGCATTTCTCTGAAAACATATTGGAGATGAATGAAAAAGGCAGGAATTGGTAATCAAAAATGAAATTTCCAGTTGCCCAAATCTTCTGCATTGTCACTTCTGTTTTTGTGGTCTATGATTGTGCATTGTTTTCTTTTAATCAAAACTAAAACCCATGTGAAGGCTCTGACAAGCACTAAAAATGAATTTGCAGTCCTTTTCCCATTTTTTTCTTTACAGGAAGTGCTTCTCTTTTATAAATGTTTTTGACATTTTGAATATGGAAAATAATAATAATAATAATATGCCTAAAATTTTTGAAATGAGCCTTGCAAATTAGCAACATATGTCCTGATGATGAGGTTTAAAGAGGAGCTTTGGCCACAAAGGTGTTTATGTGATTTTCAATAATAAGCAATTACTTTAATTTTTGCTTAGGAGTTTTTGGTTTCTTCTGAAGCCTGTCAGGAAGTTTCTGTGCCCTGGACAACAATTCTTAAATGTGTACTTACTCCAGACATGGTTTTAAATCACCTCTAAGTGAACAGAAGCATAGTATTAAAGCCCATATTAAACATTACTGCTGGAGAAGGTCCTGAGAAGTGATGGATTTAAATGCACACACAAGTCATGTATTTATCCTGCCTCAGACCACACATTGTATGTGAAATTATAATTCCCCTTTTCCCAAACTCTTGGACAAATGGGAAGTAGCACATAAAAAAATTAAGTTTGAATAACCTAATGTGAAACAAATACAAATAATACAACTTGGCCTTCAAATGGGATGAGCAACTAGCCATAATGCATCTGCTCTTTTCACTTAGGTCCAAGCAGCTTTTCCTGGAGCAGTTTCCTGGGCTGGATTTCTCATCACTGCCACTGACTGCCACCTGAACCACCACACCATTTTGTCATTAAAATGAGATGCTCCAACTAGTCTGTAAGTGAGCAATAGAAATAAATGTAATGAGGAGATGAATACTGCATAGCCCCAGTGACCAGCAGGAGCTGCTGTAGGTAATCTGGGTTCTTGCAGAGCCAAGATAATGGATTTGGGGCTAAGGCTGTGTCTGGAGTTGAATGTGTTTTGATGTCTTCATATATTTCCCTAATCATCAAGTAACTTTTATTCCCCCCACCCATCCAAAAAGTGAAACAAACAAACAAACAAAAAGTAACTAAGGAACTGAAAAGAAATATTAAAAATGTCTACAGTAGAAACAGTGCTCAGTGAGTGATTCTCTAACTCATTGAGACATGGGAACAGAAAGGGTTCAGGACAACAGTCCATAGCCAGGGAAAAGGCAATGCCAAAGTTGCACCAAGTTACTGGTTTGTGCAGTTACAATCAAGATCATAGGTTTATTCAGGATGTATATTTTGAGCAATGTCTGCAGCAGTTATAAAAAATTCTCCAGGTCATTTGTGGTAACTAAGAAGAGCTGGGCTCCATGTTCAGCACAAGGGCTGTTGTGTGTTACTCTGCAATCTGGTAACATTTTCACACATTCTTCAAACAAATGCCTGCTTTGCTGAAGTCCTTACTGATGCTGCAGACACTGACAGGCAGGGATGCAGGCCACCCTTGCAGAAAATACATCCTTTCATGTCTTAATTCTCACTTTTAAACTCCTGTGTTTTAGGTAGACACCTAACTTTCAACTCAACTCACCAAACATTTCATTTTTTGTTTGTTTGTTTGTTTGTTTTGTTTTGTTTTGTTTTGTTTTGACAAACTGATCCCCTGATCCCTTACAGCAGAGCACTTTTTTTTTTTTTTTTTTTGTGGCAACTGTTGATATAATTCCTGGCCATAATAGTTATTTCTTTTTCATGTTGTCTTTTTCTAAATAAGGATAAACCTCTTCAATCCCATAAGGTACTGTGAAGTTGTATGTTCTCTAAGTCATATTAAAGTATTATCAATTGCTTCAGGGATACCCACGGAACCAGCAAATAAGGTTTAATAGAAAATTATGATCCTTCCCGTTGAGTGCAATGTAGCAGGTCTCCTTCCCATAAGATAAGGCATCTAATAAAGGGATTGTTTCAGCCTCTCTAGAAACTGTAGACTTACCGAGTGATTTGTCATTTGGCTTTTCTCTTAAATGCCACAAAACTTTTCCATAAGAAAAAATCTTAAATGTAAATATTTACAGATATGCCTCTTGCTTGCTTCTAAGTTTGTCGAGATCATTTGTTTGGTTTATGGTTTAGTGGAAACAAGTATTTTTTGACTTTTTTCTTTCTTGATCCAAACAGAATTTCAGAATGCTGTTTTGAAACCATGTTTTTTTCTCAGATGACAGCCATTATAGCTAAGCCTTTGTTGGTAAAAAGTGTTGTGTATGTTTGCTTCTACAAGTGGGCTCTGGTTTCAGAGTGGCATTTGAGAGACCTTGATTTGTGCCGATAAATGTAGATTTTTACCTCTGATGAGCACTGCGAGAACAAAAATCCAGGTATAGACCTGTATATTGGAGCTGTAACAGCACTTGCTGTGAGTAACTGCAAAGGTAAGATCTGGTGCTGCTTCTCTGTGTGCACATTTGCATTTCCTGAACACTACAGATTTGACTTGTGCACATACTTGCAAAGCTTTTTTTCTTTTTCTCTTTCTGTCAGAAAGCCTTATGTGTCCTTGTCTTTATCTTCTATATCAATCTCTCCCTATACCAAGACATTAAAGTTAAGATACAGGATCGCTTTGTCTCCAGGAGCACACTCAGACTAGTTTTCCAGACTAATTTTCTGCTTGGGTTACTTTCCTAATTATAATTTGTGTTCTCATCATGTCGTGGAAGAGTACATTTTAAATGAGCTTGCATTACACAGTGTAGAATACCAGCTTTATAGCACTGTCCGTAACCTAGAATACCAATTTTTAATATGTCATAATGCAAATGCCGTAATGATTACAAGTGTGCAGCCTGAGTTCTATTTTTTTCCCCAGTAAACTGAAGGTGCACTTTCCTACTCCATACATACACGTAAGACTGTTGGTGCAGGATGTTGATCTACCTTTGAACAATCAGGGCTGTGTACATTATACACCGTATTCCAAAACACTTAAATATGTGTAAAGGGAAAAAAAATAATTAAAAAATTAAAAAAAAAATGCCTTATTTAGTTGTTGTATACTTGCTAATAAGTTTTCAATGGTCTGTTTAGGTCTTTATATTAGTAACCACAGGGGGAAAAATAAAGAAAAAAAAAAAAAAAAGAAAAAATAGTAATGCTCTGAATTAATACTAGAAATATTCTCTGGGAATAGAGAACTCATTTTTATTGAGTGATAGTAATATGATACCTGATTCTAGTGAAAGTAGGATAAGGTAAGCTTTCAACCCTGAGTAAACCACCTACTCCTTTGAAACAGTCTCAAGCAAAATTTTCAGGGGCATCTCATTTAAAACAATTCCTGAGAGACTATTGAGTCTAGAGAGACACTTGAGAAGAGCAGGGCCATTCACAAAAGCATGTGTTTACAAAAAAAAATAAAAATAAAGTGATACGGAGTGCTATACAAATTTGCATTAATATCCTTGTATATATACCTTGCCTAGCATGATTAACTTAATATATCTACAGGTACATCATTGAACCAGGGTTTTGTATTATGCAGACCAATGTTGCCTATGTAGTGATGCTCACATGAATACTGATGTATTTTGTAATCTAAGGGGTCATATCCTGCTGTTAGCCTACACCAGGACAAACAGCAGCTCCCTCTCCACTGTGTTGGGCTTGCTATTGGTGATGTTAGAGAGGGTGCCCAGCTTCCACTTCTCCCTGGCCTCACATTGTTTCTGCTGATCTGAGCATATATTGGTCCTAGTTAGTCCCTGTGTGGCAATATTTGTTCCACATCCTTTGTAGCCATCTAGGCAAAATCTTAACATAGCCCTGGTGGATAATAGTTATAGTTCATTAGTTGCAAGTTTAATTCACTTTGAATGTATAAGATAACATGAGTGGTTTTTGTCCCAGTGCAACCATATTCCTTTGAGGATTTTTCATGACAAATACAAATATTTTAGATCTGGATATGGATGATTTGTTTTGTGTTGTCAAATATCTGGGTATTGCCTCATGAATGTTGAAGGGGTGCTCCCCAATATACAGTGGGCTCAGGAGGAAGAGAGTGGAGACCTTCTCAGCCTGCCCACTGCACGTAGCCCAAAAGAAGGACAACTACTGTCCAAAGGAAAAAAGAGTCATTCTTCCCTTCTCTCTCTGTACCTAGGGGCCTTTGCCCCTTGTACAGCCTGCCAAAATACAGACAATGGATCTCAGAAATGAACTTGTCTGAGAGAGACCATATGTAATGTTCCACTACCAGGCATGGCAGTAGAAGGGTAGACACAGGTCCTCAGGAAAGTGTAGCTCAGCGCTTCAATCATCTCCCCAGCCTTGAGCAGCTGAGCTGTGGAAATCACTTTGA
Organism: Aythya marila; assembly: GCF_965140915.1. Classification (NCBI taxonomy): domain Eukaryota; kingdom Metazoa; phylum Chordata; class Aves; order Anseriformes; family Anatidae; genus Aythya; species Aythya marila. Next base: position 3,902,852 of record NC_139080.1, on the reverse strand, counting down.
CATAAATCTCTCAGCAGCTTTTTTGTCTGAAATAAATGGTGCATAAAGGAAATGCAAAATTGTTTGGTGGACAGGATTATCTATGTGTTTACTGCTCTCAGCACTTTTCTTTTGTCTTTTGACTATGTAGTTCTTATTGGTGTGAATAGCTGTGCATGAAGTTAAAGCTCCTGAACGTGAGCAGGGCGTAAGAGAGCTCTCTAAACCTGTGACAGCTCTGCACTTCTGGTTGCAAGAAATGTCAGCTTAGAAGAATTACTAGAAGCAGAAAGTAATTATTTTTCATTTTCAAGGTTCTCTGTTCAGTGTTAATGCAAATGTAAACTTTCTATAATTCTTCATTGTTATCATTGTTAGCAGGCTGGGCGATCTTCAAGAGGGAAATCTTAATGGCGCAGGAACGGTCTGTCCCCACGTGCCCAAAGACGAGCTGGCGGGGAAGAAGACCGGCCTGGCTCAACAGAGAATTGTGGCTTGATCTTAGGAGGAAAAAGAGGGTTTATAAGCTTTGGAAAAGTGGGCAGGCCACTAAGGAGGACTTTAAAGAAGTAGCGAGGCTGTGCAGGGACAAAATTAGGAAGGCCAAAGCTCATCTGGAGCTCAATCTGGCTACTGCCGTTAAAGATAACAAAAAATGTTTCTATAAATACATCAACACAAAAAGGAGGACTAAGGAGAATCTCCATCCTTTACTGGATGCGGGGGGAAACTTAGTTACAAGAGATGAGGAAAAGGCGGAGGTGCTCAATGCCTTCTTTGCCTCAGTCTTTAGCGGCAATACCGGATGTTCTCTGGATACCCAGTACCCTGAGCTGGTGGAAGGGGATGGGGAACAGGATGTGGCCCTCATTATCCATGAAGAACTGGTTGGTGACCTGCTACGGCACTTAGATGTGCACAAGTCGATGGGGCCGGATGGGATCCACCCAAGGGTACTGAGGGAACTGGCAGAGGAGCTGGCCAAGCCACTGTCCATCATTTATCAACAGTCCTGGCTATCGGGGGAGGTCCCAATCGACTGGTGGCTAGCAAACGTGACGCCCATCTACAAGAAGGGCCGGAGGGCAGACCCGGGAAACTACAGGCCTGTCAGTTTGACCTCAGTGCCAGGAAAGCTCATGGAGCAGATCCTCCTGAGAGTCATCATGCAGCACTTGAAGGGGAAGCAGGCGATCAGGCCCAGTCAGCATGGCTTTATGAAAGGCAGGTCATGCCTGACGAACCTGATCTCCTTCTATGACAGAGTGACGCGCTGGGTGGATGAGGGAAAGGCTGTGGATGTGGTCTACCTTGACTTCAGCAAGGCTTTTGACACTGTTTCCCACAGCATTCTCCTCAAGAAACTGGCTGCTCTTGGCTTGGACTGGCGCACGCTTCATTGGGTTAGAAACTGGCTGGATAGCCGGGCCCAAAGAGTCGTGGTGAATGGAGCCAAGTCCAGTTGGAGGCCAGTCACTAGTGGCGTCCCCCAGGGCTCGGTGCTGGGGCCGGTCCTCTTTAATATCTTCATCGATGGTCTGGACGAGGGCATCGAGTGCACCCTCAGTAAGTTCGCAGATGACACCAAGTTAGGTGCGTGTGTCGATCTGCTTGAGGGTAGGAAAGCTCTGCAGGAGGATCTGGATAGGCTGCACCGATGGGCTGAGGTCAACTGCATGAAGTTTAACAAGGCCAAGTGCCGGGTCCTGCACCTGGGGCGCAATAACCCCAAGCAGAGCTACAGACTGGGAGAGGAATGGTTGGAAAGCTGCCAGGCAGAGAAGGACCTGGGAGTGATGGTTGACAGTCGGCTGAATATGAGCCAGCAGTGTGCTCAGGTGGCCAAGAAGGCCAACGGCATCCTGGCTTGTATTAGGAACAGCGTGACCAGCAGGGCTAGGGAGGTGATCGTCCCCCTGTACTCAGCTCTGGTGAGGCCGCACCTCGAGTACTGTGTTCAGTTTTGGGCCCCTCGCTACAAGAAGGACATCGAGGTGCTTGAGCGGGTGCAGAGAAGGGCGACGAAGCTGGTGAGGGGCCTGGAGAACAAGTCCTACGAGGAGCGGCTGAGGGAGCTGGGCTTGTTCAGCCTGGAGAAGAGGAGGCTCAGGGGTGACCTTATCGCTCTTTTTAGGTACCTCAAGGGAGGCTGTAGCGAGGTGGGGGTTGGCCTGTTCTCCCACGTGCCTGGTGACAGGATGAGGGGGAATGGGTTTAAGTTGAGCCAGGGGAGTTTTAGGTTAGATGTTAGGAAGAACTTCTTCACTGAAAGGGTTGTGAGGCATTGGAACAGGCTGCCCAGGGAAGTGGTGGAGTCACCATCCCTGGAAGTCTTCAAAAGACGTTTAGATGTAGAGCTTAGGGATATGGTTTAGTGGAGGGCTGTTAGCGTTAGGTTGGAGGTTGGACTCGATGACCTTGAGGTCTCTTCCAACCTAGGAAATTCTGTGTGATTCTGTGTGTGATCATCCCCCTGGATGTATTACTTTTATTTCCATTTTCTGCTTTACATATACACCCCCATCACACACACACAGTACACAGTCATGGCATCTCATAATGATTTTTGTATTATTACATCCCTTCTGGTCTATCTTGTTATGTATCATTCTGTTGCCATAATCTGCTGATGATATACAATATTTGTATAAAGATTCAAATCAATGTTTATCACATCAGAGCACTATCATTCAAAAGTAAAGTACAAATCAATAATTCATTAAGCAAGAGAGAAATGAATGATTTCAAATTGCTGTTCTTTTCTCCTTTAATATTTGCAAAAGGAATTGTACTGTTTTAATGAAGTTTGTTCACTTTTTAGACTGAGATTGAATTAATGTATCTGATGGTATTCAGGATATATACCATAGGATAAGTTGCACAACAGCAAAAATAAACAGATAGATTTCAGTTTTCTAAAACTTCAGATTCATTAAAACTAATCAATGACATAAAAAAAATAACAATAAAAATTTTGGTGGGGAAAGGTGAGCTATATGGTTTTCCAGGTTGAACAAATAAGTTTTTTAAGACATAAATAAAATGATTAATTTCAAGTTGGAATGATCCATTTTTAAAAGGCTCATACACACACACACACACAAAATAAATAGAATTATTTTTAAATTGAGAATTTTGATCTTTATACAGGGAAATATTCAATCTACTATATATTAGGAAGTGTAATACTTCTTGAAAAAATGTAGATGTTTTGTTTTGGGTTTGGATTTCTGATTGAAACAAGCAGAGGAATAGACATAACTGCACAGCATAAATGACTAAGCAGACTAGCTCAGTCTGGGGCTTTGCTGCTGGCCACTATCAGACAGGGGATGCTGAGCTGGACCGAACTGTGGCTTGACCTAGTACAGCTGCTTTTGTGTTCCTGATAAAAACAAAGGACTTACCTGAGGATTCACATAAACAGAGTAGAAGTGGCAACATTTGCTGAATGATTATGCTTTTGAGATGATCACAGGTAATCCATATTAACGGAACAAGAGAAGACAGTATCACTGTTTGTACTGGTAGCTCTTTACGGGACTTTAGATAGAATTACAGTAACTGCTCTATAAATTAAGAATCTGGTAATAACTAAAACTGGAAAAAAACTTTTAATTTTCTGATTCATATCTTTAATCAATTGCAACATATCACAATTGCATTTTAGTTGTAGCTTTCAAATTGTTTGCTCAATAGAGATTGCTCCATTGCTTTTGATTGACACAATGTTATTGCATTTTTATTGACTTTTACAGTAGTTTTAACAACATTCAAGGTGCATAAGTTAAACAGAAAAGTAACATAGCAACATTTCAAAATGGAAGAAGGCCATAAAGATGCAGAATAGGTATAATTTACTATAACAGGAAATTACAAATTAAGGATAACTTCCTTGCCCTCATGACTAGTTAGTCCCCTTGTACATGTTTGTGACATATGTCAGTAAAACATGAAATGTTTGCCTCCTGTAAAAAGTTAATGGATGACGGAGTTGGCAAATACTTTAGGGTTGTTATTAAGATTATTTTACATACAATTCAGCTGAAATTCAGCTGAAGCCAAGTACCTATACAGGATTTCTTAGTTGTAAAAATGTTAATTATTTGAAGAACTGGGTTTGGTCTAAATCAAGCAAAGCCAATAAAAAAAAAATAAAAATGTGGAGATATAAGTAAGTACATGTAAGGAACATAAGCATAAATATAATCTTGAAAACAGACAAATGCTCCTTGCAAGCTCTCTGAATACAAGTTGTTTCAGACAAGCCATTAGGGTTCAATAGAGTGTGTGCATTGCCTCTCTTTATGAAAGAGAAGTTATGTGGAAAACTTCAAAGCATGTACTCACTGCGCTTTTTTTTTCTTTTAACTGTATATGTAGTTATATGCACCCTCTGACTACTTGTAACTGCCTTTCCATTCAATGGATTCCATTAAGACTGTGTCCTTTTAGGAGTCTCTCTTCCTTCTTTTGGAGAGCACTTACCTACCTTTTTACATCAATAGTCTTCTAACTGATGAGACCCTGCAGAAGAATTTTTAAAATAATTATTACCAACGATTTTGCAGTGCTCACAATGTCATCTTCTGATATCTATGATTCCTCATATATCAAACAGAAAACATACATTACAAGACTTTACATTATCAGCTGGCTAATACTTTAAGAGTTATGATGTTAATAAAATTTTGCACAATTCTTTCTTTTCTGAAGCAAAGACTGACTTTTTTATCAAATAAGAAGCTTCTGTAGGACTATGCCATTTCACATAGAAGTTCAAAAGAGATTTTTCAACCAGAAACCTGAAGTAGTTTTATTTTGAAAGTACCACTACAGTATTGATAGCAATGTCAAACACATTGATCAGATCTACCTATCAGGTCTCTATTGGGAAAAAAAGAACAAAGTCAAACTACAGAACAGTTCTTCATTATCACCTAAATAAATGTAGTTGGCTTTTTGATCTAGCACCTCTGTTTTCAATTTATTGTGAGAAAGAGGGAAGTTTCTAAGCTTAAGTCATAGCATCCTAAATTAATCTTGCAAAGTTGGTGAAAGGAGTTCATGTAGAATAACCACAAAGAGGACTCAGGGTGACCAGCTCATGAGTAGGTAATCTGACTGTCACCCTGAGACCAGGGTGGACCATGGTAGACCTTTTTATAACACACATCTTTTATGAGTTCCCCAGGGAATTTCTCCTGGGAACAACACCTGTAGACAAAGTGTGTGTTAGTCTCAGCAAGCTAGGGTAAAGAGTTCTGTCCAAAGTGCTCAGAGGACCTAAGCCTTACATTTTCCAAACTAAGTTCAATGAGTGAGAAGAAAAAGCTGATGATATGCAGATATGAAAACCCCCATGGGAAAGAGCATCCCTGTGGCCAAAGGGAGCACATCTGCATATCTGCTAAAAGAGCCATGTGCTAAGTCCAGTAGCAAATAACATTTCTTGGAGGGGTGTTTTATCTATACAAAAACCTTTGCCATGGACCCAGTGTTTCCATTAGCTGGACCAGTCCAAAAGCAGAATAATAATAGAAGGAAGATTATAGTTGTTTTATAAATTCTGTAGAGCTTTCCTATAAAATGATTGCAAAGACTTCTATTCATAATCCAGCATTTTGCCAATTAAGCATTATTATGTTGTCTTTACACGTGGGACTCACTGCAGTTGTTGTGACCACAGAACTTTCTCTCAGGCATCAACCCACATCTTATTATGATCAAAAATCCTCATCATTAATCCCATTACATTGTTCTTGGCCATGGGATAAATTCGTCAATGGATGATCTCACCCTGTTTAATCTCGTTAGTTTAGCATATTTCTTTTCTAGATTTTCTTACCATAATCTTATCATCACAACCCTTGGGAAGTTTGGCCCCAACTGTGTTGCAATGAGTGTTTGTTTAATATTTCACTATTTGATAAGAAAGTTTGCATTTAACCCTCAGTTTCCTCTGTTGAGATAAGCAAAAACTGCAGAAACAAAACTGCAGATCACTGCACATTATGGATCTCATTAGCTTCCCCTTGGTAGGACCTTGATTTTTGCAGATCTGCTTCTGTGTATCTCTGTTTCTCATAGGCATCTGGAAAGAGGCATAATTTGCAGTCTGCTGCACACTGACTATATTCCTGATGACATCACTATATTTCTATAGAACCTGCTCAGTTATACTGATCTGTGCATTTCTTGAGAGCAGTCAAAAATACAAGCCCGAAAATATTATCTTAACTGCTAGCTAATATTGGATAAGCCTAAATTCCATCTTTTTGGAGGGCAGGCAGGGGGGGTGGGGGTGGGGGGAGGAGGAGAGTACGGAAAAGGTGTCTCACATCTGAGTTCTTTATTTCTGTAGTGTTTAAAAGGTAAAGGAGGAAAAGCAATTTATATTTTAAAAGTCAGACTAGCCCTAGTCATTGGAACACTTGGCTCTTGGAGAAGCCAAGGTTCAAGTTCACTTTTACCTAAAGGGGTTCAAAAGAAAACGTCACAGTTCCTGCAGGGATCCCTACACTCACCAGATCATGCTGTAATAGACACCTCCCTTTTCTTTTCTTTTCTTTTCTTTTCTTTTCTTTTCTTTTCTTTTCTTTTCTTTTCTTTTCTTTTCTTTTCTTTTCTTTTCTTTTCTTTTCTTTTCTTTTCTCTTCTCTTCTCTTCTCTTCTCTTCTCTTCTCTTCTCTTCTCTTCTCTTCTCTTCTCTTCTCTTCTCTTCTCTTCTCTTCTCTTCTCTTCTCTTCTCTTCTCTTCATGCTTGCTTTAGAGAGGAGATAGATCTGTGCTCTCAGCTGTTTTTCAAAGACTGTTTATGCATTTTATCTAATGACTCTTTCATGTAAATTTTGCTCTCCCTCTGGGTTAGATTAGTGCTCTTGGAATAACAAAATGAGGTGAGGCATAAATGAATATGTGGATTTACTTCTCTTCTCTTCTGAGGTCTCATAAGGTTATTCAAGAGTATATGAATGACCAGTCTATTTTGTTATCTGTTTGTCTATTTCGATATCCCTTGTATTCCACAAATGTCACTTTTCTGAATATTTAAATGTTATTCATGATTCAATATTGGCCATTATGCTTATCAAGTCACTAGTTACATTATCATTCACCAGTCTAGGAACAGAACAATGCTATATGGCTGAAGTAACGCATTATGCGTAATGTACAGTTCAGGGTAAGAAGGTGCTATTCATGAATACCTCCTAGTCCAGAAACTGTTTGTCAAAGCTGCTTAGTGAATGTTTATGAATAAATCAATTTTCAGAAATCAATACTAGCTTGTGAACAATTTCTGAGAATAAAAACAAAGTATTGATAACAACAATCCAGATTGCTCTGAGAAGATTCTCCTTGGAATTACAAATCTGTTTGAGCAAATATGCAAATCATTCATGATCTCAGTCACCCCCAACAATTCAAATAAGCTGATCACAGACAACATGTGCAGCTGTATGAGATGAACTTAATGTGTTTTATTGTTTGGTATAGTTGAACAGATCATTTGCCACACATTTCCAGGCCTCGTATGGCTTCATATGGTCTAGGGAACACCACTATAGAATCATTGCAGTAATAAATCTGGTTTCCTAGTCTTTGTGGTTTAGCCAGATTTTGCCTTCACTACTGTTAAGTGAATGAATTCAGCTATCAACTATTAACATACGCTTTAGTAATATGTCCTTCCATACCTCATGTTTCTGTTTTTATTTCCTCAGACATGCATCTTTTTGTTGTTGTTGTTGTTGTTTGTTTTCCCTTTTCTTCTTTGCTTATACTGTGACAGTGTTGAGTCACAGTCAAAACATTAATTCCTTAAGCTGTAGTCCACAGCTTCTTATGAGGGAATGCCACTAATATTTTTCTCAGTCCTATCTTCCTTTTTTTTTTTTTTCATATACCACCTCTCAGTAAGAACCTTTTGTTACTTCACAACACCCATAAACATTTAGATAAAGCTTTTCTTCTCTTCTTTTCTTTCTGTGAAATTAAACACTTTCCAGAAAATCAATACAGTGACCATACACCATTTAAAATCTTAATCAAATTTAACTTGACGAACTGATGTGGTCCATATGCTTTTGGTGTCCAACCAGTAATTCTCCAGTGTTGCACAATAAGTTTACAACAGGCAGATGCTTGTCAAAACATGGGGAAGTGTCAGCAATCCAGACATCTGTCAAAACCTTATCCAGCTTCAGTTGCATCCAAGAACCTTGTCCAAGAATTAAGAACAAACCACACACATTAAGTCTCATTTGCATGCATGCATACAGGTCAGCTATCAAGGTATATGAAATAGAGATTTATTTTTTTATTATTATTTTTTTGTGGGGTGGGGATGGGAGAGGAGGTTGTAATTTTTGTGTAAATGGTTGAGTTTCTCTCTGGCAAGAAAAAAAAATCCTTTCACTAGGTGAACTAATTTCTAACTATTATGTTGTGGGCAAGGAGATATTTCTAGTTTGCTGTGCTCAAGAATCTGAATTTCTGAAGTCCTCAGAAATACTGTTGAAGGAAGGAGTTTTAAATTTGAATTCCAAGGAGAGATTAGTACTTTAAAGGGACATAATTCCAAACCAAGATCCTCTTCAGTGAGGGAAGTTATACATTCTTCCCTTAGGAATGGAGATGAGAGGTGGAGGGAAAAAAAAAAAAAAAAAAAAAAATTTGCACAATTGTCATTTGTGGGCATCCATTTCTGAAACAAATGTCAAAAGCATTTGATAGCAAATATCCCTTTTTTTCCTTTAATGTTTGTCTTCTATTAAGGGTTATTAAGGGGTATCTGGTGAATAAGAGTTCTGTTCTTACAGGTGAGGTCTATAATTACAACAAAGGGTCATTCTCCCATCACCAGCACCTTGACAAAAGTTTCAAGGGTATCCAGAAAACAGTAGCATTGTACGTCCATGTTTCGAGGAGTAACCAAAACAGTGCGTCATTGTGAAAGAAACATCTCCAGTGGTGCTTTGTCATACTGCAGGACAGTAAAGAAAACACACAGCCTTTGAAGGTCTCCTATGAATTTGTAACAGGAACCAGTGTACCATCTCAACCTCTGTATCTCTTTTGGAAAAGTAACAAAAAGAGAAAAATGCTGTAACCAGTTGTATCAGCCATTCACCAGTCAACACAAATGGACAACACTGACACATTTTTTATTTCTACGTGTGCCCACAAATGAAGCCATGTGGAATAAATTAAAGCTTATGTAAATTCTGTTACTCTGGAAAACAAACAAATAAATAAATAAATGTTGGGTGGCCGTTTGTTAATTAGCTATAATAATTACACTTCCACTAAGCAAAAACAGATCAGTCAGGATTTAGGCTGAAGTAGAGTGGTGTTCAATAAATGCTCTCTCTGACCCCTGCGGCAGTCTGATGCATTCCTGGAAGCTGTTTATCCTGTAAAAGGCAGGAGTGTAACTTGTTCTCAGGAATAAGCCCAGCAAAGATTAAAGGAATAATTAAAGACCAAAACTTCATGCTATATACTATAAAAACCTCTTAACGACATTGGCTATAATGAAGGTTTATATTATAAATAGATTGAAATACTAGGTTGGCTTTCCAAGCACTCTATTTTCAGATATATTGCTGAACTGAGGGTTTTCATTGGATAATTAGTTGTGGTAGAACAAATTTCTGCACCTTACGTTGATTTAGTCCTCAGAGTCTCTGTCTGAGTTTCTGAAAACAGAAAGTATGTATATAATTGCTCAGCAATCTGGCTGGAGAGTTGTAAGAAACTGCAAGTTAATACCCGTTAAGTGCATTTGAAAAACCTTCTGTGTAGGTAAGCTAAACACAGCAAGATCAGTACACAAGAGAAAATGGCATATTCACACATTTGTTCACTCATGCAGGACAGACCACCATGCAAATTGTGTGACCCTGGGAGGAGGAAAAATGCATTTTCCCTTTTGTTCTGCTGCTAGCTGATGATTTGGGGCAAGAAATCTATCTGCTTTGTGCCAGGATTCCTCTGTGTATGCAGTGCTCCCCTCCTGTCCCTGTGGAATATTGGGGTGGGGAAACATGAAGCAATATCTGACACCCCAACCTATACACCAGGCTCCCAGTATCCAGTTCCATGGAGGTATGCACTGTCATTGACCCCTGATAACCAGAAGTTTTCCCTTTTATAACTTTCAAGAAAATAAATCATTTGCAAATTCTATGACTTTAAAAATAGTATACACAGACATGAGTATGTACTGAAACCCATCAGCTGTACCGTCTTGCTTGCATGGGCACAGGCACAGAGCTACAACATCATCCACATCTGTACTAAACCATGCACAGACCTGGGTTTCAGAGGAAAAGCTTGCAGTGTATGAAATTCACCATGGGTGTGAAGCTTGGCATGGTCATTGCCTTTGTTTGCAATCTCTCAAAGTCAGGAAGGGAGTGGGTAAGGGAATCTGTGTTTTATTACAAAGGCACAACTGGGGGCAGTACTGTAATATACAATAAATAATAATAATAGTGCCAAAGTAGATGTCTTCTATCAAACAGTCTGTTTGGTGTGTAAAATATTTAATTTAAGCATTTGTCTTCTTTCCTGTGTCTTTGAAAAGCTATTTTTAACAAAAAATCTGACAGCATTCATCCATCTTCTCTGATTTAATTTTACCATTTCAGGGCTCACAATGCAAAATTTCAAGGCTTATTTTTCAGGAGGTCAGACTAGAGAAGAATAGTGATCCCTTTTGGCCCTAAAACATAGAAAGGAGAATATTCTATATATTCACATTGATTTCTCTGTTTAACACAAAAGAGAAGCAAAGCTCTATTTCTAACACATATAACAGCACATGAAAAGAAATTACTGATCTGTTAATTTGGGGGTACAAAGTCTATTTTCTAAATAGTCGTCCATAAGGAGCCAAACAGTGCTATTGGACTATGTACAGTAAAACCAGTGTTAGTGGGAATGTTACTACTGAAAAGAAATAGAAACTTTGGAAGCTCTTTGGAAATGAGTAATAATAGCTCTTTGGAAATGAGTGTTGTCCACCTTATACTCATGAATATCAGTAAATTATTAAAAAGGACATTGCTATAATCCTAAAGATGCAAAGTACAATCCCAGCACAGAAACTATGATAGCTGCTGCTCTGGGCCCATCAGATCCTGGTGACATGATGCTGAGGAGGATTTCTATCTTTCCATCTCACTCCTTATTTTCATGTAATTTCATTCTAGAAGGGTGTAAAATAGCTGGAAAGTCATCCTCATGCATGAAGAATATGTCTGAAATGGCCAAGGTGAGAGGAACAAGCAGGACCAATTTGAAAGTTCACACAGGAGTTCATGTATTCATTTTCATATCAGCTACATGGAGCATTGTGGTAGGCATGTGAATGCGGGAGGGCGAGATAGCCCCTAGCAAGCACCTCAGCATGCCTCTTGTTCTCTTGGATTCTGTGTAGAAAACTTGCCTGTACAACTATTTCTTTTGGCTTGAGGCTCTGCAGTTCTGAAACTTCTTAAAAAAAAAAAAAAAAAAAAAAAAAAAGAGAGAGAGAGACAGAGAGAGAAAAGAAAGAAAGTATCCCTAAAGGCCTAGTTCCATGATTTGAAAGCCAATTTTTAACAGCACACATAGCTTTCAAGATTAGATGCCCTGAAGCAAAGTGAAGTTCAGAAAGTTTGGTTTTTTGCTCCACAGGAAATATTTGGAAGTTCCATGAAAATGTGTGCGGCGAGTCCTGGCGAGGGGCGGGTGGGGCAAACCCCAAAATGCTGAAGCGCAAAGGAAGGAATGCTTTAAATAATACAGTGTCCGACAGCTGTCTTGGAGGAGAAACATGCTTCAGGTCTGAAAGGTTCAAGTGTTTGTCCCATCATTTTAATCACTGAGAGGCTTCAACCGACAGACCCCTTGCAGTGATATTGTGCCTCATTCAGATCTGTTTTACAGCTGCTTGGACTGATGTAAGCCATTTCATTTAATGAAGCTCCTCCTGATTTACATCATGATAAGTACAGTTGGAAGAAGCCAGGGAGTGTAATTCTGGCAAAAGCAGTTCCACATGAAATTTCATTAACCTACATTCATGCAAAGATGCTGTTTCTTCCTTTTCTCCCTTTAATTTCTATTATGTTCAGTTCTGAATTATGAAGCTGGAAGTTGGTCCATTCCTGTCTTCACACTTAAGATAAATAGCATAACAGATGTGTCACTGTGAAGCCCTACATGGATAGCTATTTTTCTCCCACTGAATTGCAGCTTGGAAACAATGTTAGATGACAGTTGTGGACATTGAAAATTGCTTGAAATGTGAGGGGAATATTAAATCCTGAACCTGGTCCAGTCTTTAATAATGTGCCAGCCTTTGTCATCAGTTACTTAACAATAGATATGCATTCTACTAGAAAAAAAAAAAAAAAAAAAAAAAAGAAAAAGAAAAAAACAACAACAACAAAAAAAACCTCCATGGTATTATCTCAGTATACATGTATTGCAAATTATATATGGCACTTCAGAACAATTACACATGGGTGCAACATGGTCCCTTATAATTCTTTGGCTTTTGTCTGCTGGAACGTTCTTTGTGTAACACAATTCGGCAAAACACAATTCGGCATCCAGCAGGGAACAGGAGTTGCAAGGCATCCTCCACTTTACAGGTGATTGTTGTCATTACTCATGTGGTGCTATTGTGTTGTGTGGTGATTTTTTGTTTTGTTTTGTTTTGTTTGTTTTGCTTTTTTTTTTTTTCCCCACATGTATTTGTATTATGGCAAAGCTGAACATCATGGTTCCTTTGTGCTGGATACTGCAAAATTCTTCCACAGCTATTGTAGCTCTCAATGGGGTTTCTCCATGCATGTAAATATATGGCCAACAGGTCATTAGAGATAGGAAGAACACAAAGAAACTGTGAGGGTACCAGTATCACTGAATTAAAGCGCGTTTGTGGTAAGCATCACAGATGGAAATAAGACTTCTCCCCGTGTATATGTAAGGCACAACAGAAGGAGGTGATATAAAGATTCAAGAGGGTGGGAATGCTTAAAGGCAGCTAGAGAAGAAGAAATGCAGCTACTAAAAACAATTTCAATATAATTTCAGTAATAACTACTTCCATAGGAGAAATTCACCATTTAAGCACATGCAGATGACAGCAGAAAGTCTCTGTTAACAAGTGCATGTCTCTTAATTCCTCAGGTTCTTGGAAAACTGGATTAAATTCATTTTCTGTGACACAACACCTTACAGAGGAAAATTTCTCTTAGTAATAAAAAATAATATATAAAATAAAATAAAATAAAATAAATAAAATAAAATAAAATAAAATAAAATAAATAAAATAAAATAAAATAAAATAAAATAAAATAAAATAAAATAAAATAAAATAAAATAAAATAAAATAAAATAAAATAAAATAAAATAAAATAAAGAAAGGCAAACATTTTATTTTGTAGAAACCATAGTGGTATTTTTGAAACCATTCCACACCAGGAGGCTTATTGCTGACTTCAGTGGGAGCAGAGGTAGGCATTTGCTGAAAGAAAAACAAAATTGTCTAAATGTTTTATAGCTAGTACATTGCCTTACACACATTGCAGGCTTCTTAAAATATTGAAACAATGACATTCTAATGTTGAACTTATATTTTATAATTTATGCTGCTTGATTACTTTTGGCATCTCATTCAGTGAGGACAATGAGAAGGAGGCCAGTCAATTCTATGTTTGTTTTTATTGATTGCTATTATTTATTCATTAGCTCGTTTATTTGTGCCATGCTGGCAATATGTATGATGCTATACAGCCACATAAGAAAGCATTGACAATCAATATGCAAATGTAGAAAGGAAGATGAAATTCAACACAGGTGACCTGACTAACCACAGTCTCACTAACTGTAGTATTTTTAAGAATGCTGGGTTCCGGCAATTTTTATTGCCCTTTTTCTGACCGATGTCAGCAAGACTCAGCTGGAGTTTCTGCACTGATTTCGACATGACTCAGTGACAATCTACAGGAGGCTGGGGAGAAGTACAGCTTAATAGGGGTATTATGAAAAAAAGGTTTGATGGACTGGAAAGGGGATACAGAACCCTCTCTGTCCCTTGAGGACTGGTAAAACAAGCAAGCAGCACAATGGATGTAAAATTTTATAGAATTATACTAAATATTTAATATTAGACTTTGGGAAAACCTCAAAGTCATGTCTGTGAGTAACCAAGAATACCTTCTAATTCTTTACATCAGCCACAGCACAAAATGTGATTAATAGTATGCTATAGCACAGATTTTGATCACTCCAAAAATATGACTGTTTTTAAGGGAATATTTTTGTTGTTGTTGTTTTTTACTTTGTTTTAAATTGATCAATATTAACATATATTTAACACCTGAAAAAGAGCACTAAAATCACCAGAGAATTGGGTTCCCAGGCCTAGCCTTGTGCAGCCTTTCCAGATTCCATAGTCCATTGTTTAAGACATCATTTTCTAAAGGTGTTGGAGATTTAAATTCAAGTTCATACTTTCAAGCAGAGAGAAAATTTAAACCCCAATTTCCTTCTTCCCAGGTGATTACCCTGCTCATTTGGGCTAACATGGAAAAATACAAATTTATTTGCCACTTCTTTTTAAGACGTTGTGGATGGCATCTAAATTAATTTGTCTGTCTAGCTCCCCAAACTTAAAATATTGTATGTAGTAATGTGTATTTTGAGCATTTCCAATTGTCCTTCACCCCTGTTTCCCTATTGACTCACTAAGTATAACACAAATATGTGAAAATTTTAGGCTGAAATGGTACCTTCAGGAAATAAATGCTTTCCTGAAGAGAAACTATTCACCACGCTGCACTCTAGGCTCAGCCCTGCAATGATTTATGTCTGCACTTAATTTTGCACTAGGGGTAGATATACTGAAGTCATTGGGACAACTCAAGAGTTCAGAAAGTTAAGCACATACATAAGATTTTGTGGGCCTGAGACTGTGAAGAAGGACTCTGCCATTAACAGGAATTACAAAGTGAGGAGAGGTATGTGAAGGAGCATAACAAATACATACAGTCCATACAGCATCCCTTAGCCCAGCTATTATATCTTGGGTACTTCTTGCATAGTTTATGAGAGCCATAACAGAAGCAGTCCTTAAAGATTCAAAGTCCTTGAGATCCTTTCTGACTGGTTGGATTAATATCACAGCTGTTCTTTCCCTCCAAATTACCTATATGAGTGCATACTTTGTGTGTGTATTCTGACATGTCAGAGACCATGTTTCTGGAGAGGTTCAAAGATTTCTGAGAACCATTGCTTGGGCATAGTACCACAGCGAACAGAGGTGACTTAAATCCATTAACTTCAAAACTTTTCCAGGATTCTTATAAGTCTTTTAAAAGGCATCCATGTGAAAATATATGCACTTACATTGGTGTTAGGAATTCATAAATTAAATGACAATGAAATAATATATGTTATTCCTTACCACTGCTGATTACTCTTATGATACTTTTTACTTAAGAATAGAGGACATAAGTCTGGAAGCTAGCTCCTAGACCATGAAAGCAATGCCTGCTGTTGCCTTCAGTCATGACCAGCCAAACCTTCCCTCTATATGGAAGCCTGAAAGAGACTTAATATTGTCTGATATTTGCTTTTTCCATCCTTGAACTTCAGATATATGGCTGTTTCACACACACAAATAAAAATAAATGATTAAATAAATAAGAAGTAATAAAAATAAAAAAGATTTTTCTCCATTGTGACTTTGGCCCTTAGATAAAGGGATTAATCAACGGTCAGGAAAAGGATCACCCTGCAGTTAGGAGATGGTGGCTTCAGGTCAGCTGCTTCCATTCCAACATTTCCTCTGTCATTGCACAAATCACAAGTCCAAGCTCCTTAACCCTACTTTGTGTCTGCCACTAACTGAGTTCTAAGGGATTTAACTATCAAAATGGTCTTGAGGACCTGGACTTAAGTATGTTTGAGGTTTTGATTCCAATAGATAAACACAGGGAGAATAATTCTTCAATACTGTTTAGAGAAGAGTGTGCCTTTCAATACCTTAAGAAATTTAGGGTAGGAAATATTAATAGTGATGTTAAAAATCTTTTATATATCTGTAAAAATTAAACTTGAATTTGGACAGTTGAAAGTTAGTGGGACAGATTGGTCACATTTAATCACCCAAATGTCTCCTTTAAAAACAGCTGAATAGATATGATTTGGCCAATTACCTATTAAAAAACCTGCTTAAGAGTATGTTTAATTTACTACCTAGTGTTTGTTTCCTAATGCTTTATACCAAGTGAAGAACAAAGATAGAAATACATAATATGAAATCAATTCTGTTCAAAGCCAGTAAGCACAAATAGCATTAGGATATTTGAATTATTTCCCTCTGCCCCCCACCATCTTATATTTATTAAATAGAAATCAAACTGAGGTTTTATAGAATCTTTTGGGAATAAAAATGATCTGATGATTTTTCTTAATAAACCGTAACACCTAGAAATTTGATTTCTGGCTGAATCTTGTATTTGGCAGGGATGTTGTTTGTCATGGAGCACTGCTTCCAGACTGGTTCATTATAAGCTTTGATTTCACAGGTAAGAAATTAAATCAATATGTTTCCCACAAATCCAACTTTCTGTGCTTTGGGGATGAACCAGCTGATGGGGATGTCAGGGAAAGAGGATGAAGAAAAGAAACCATTGCAAACAGATGTGCATTTGTAGAAAACAGCTTTGATTTCTAAAATGATGGTTGTGTGGTTTATCTCAAACCGCTTATATAGTGCTTTGTATAAGCACAGTATCATTAGAGTTACTATCCTCCATACCCCAAGAAATAGAAAGCATGGTACAGAGGTGATGCAAGACCTGTTTTTCTAAAATATATCTATGCTAAATTCAGATAAACTGCTGTATCTACAGGAATGTTACCCCAGAAATGAATATTTAATCCAAAGGAAAAGTTTGCTGACTGGGTACCGACAGTGAAGTGTCCTCAAATGTAGTCAGTCCTGAATACAGAGAACAGGTAATATTATGTCTGTAAGGCTGTTTAAAATTCTTTGTTTCCTTCTTGCACTTCTAAACCAAGTAATTTTTCTAGACTTGCTGATCTGAATTGTTGTATGCATGCTAGTTAGCTGCCAAGCTCTGCCTAACCTATGGCTTCATTTCAGGAGTAGAGTGAGTTCTCTCTCTGACACTTCTCTCTTTTGTATGTGTGCCTATAAATATATAGAAGTATTTAAAATAAAGTTTATCTGCATTTGTTGCCAATATAAGAAAGGGAAAATAAAACTGAAAGGTCTGAAAAGTACATAAAGAAGCCTCAGGCATCTTTGAAAGTCAATCTCATCTCTCCAAGAGAATCAGTAGGTGTGGTGAAATGACATAGTCTTTATGGGAAAGAAGATATCAGTATGGGACTTAGAGGAATCACTAGTGGTACATGTTCCTGAAAAAGTCTCTGAAACTTTTGAGCATGCTTCTGATAGCGAAATCCCATATGTCCTTAAGTCTATGATGAAACTTTTGGCTAAAGCTTTTTAAAATATCTCCTTTTTAAAATTAATTCCCTTTTTGAGACTTCAGTTACCATTCTGAGACATCTGATAAACTATGACTTGCAAACATATCCCTTATGAATTACTGCTATTAATCATTCTCCACCCCATGGCCTTTAAAACCTTTTGGGCATATATGGGTAAAGAACCATTAATCAGAATCAATATATGAAGGCAGATATGCAGCAGCAGTTCACTTCCAGAGAAACTGTGCAGCCATCTAGCAATGTTCATAGCATGTCCTGCAGTTTCCTCATCCAATAAACAACCAGACTTAGCAAGGAGAATCTTCTATATTTTTGTCTATACTGCGATAAAACTACAAACATTCGTTGTGTGTGTGTTAGAGGCTCTGTTATGTGAAATATAAGGTCTTTTGAAGCAAAGGTTTAATCAGATTGTTTCTCTTAATCTTTTCACAATAAAGAATTGTGTTTGGCACTGCAATACCAATTGTTTGTTGTGCTCACTAACAGCACAAGAAACCTGGGTTAGGTGATCAGCACGGATACATGCAGACCACAATAAAAAGTCCACTCTACAATAGTAATCTAATTGGTACACCCAGCAGAAATGTTACTTAAAGCTTCCACCGTAATCAGTGAAGGAAAAAAATAGGTCCCCATTACACGCTGAATGTCCCTTTATCAGTGCCCATCCATTGTTACTGAAGATGTAACAAATCTAGGTTTGAAGCTCAAAGATTAGGCAAGAATAGTCTTGGCTTTATCATCAGTGGGTATGGATATGGATATGATTTGTGTAGGTCTTCTCTTGTCCCCTCTAGCTCCTGATTTGTGCATTTCTACAGTAAAACCGGAATACTGCATCCAAATCAACGTTTTAAATTGCAGGTTGAAAAACTGCAGTTGCCGAAGAAAGGCATGCAGTTATTTAAAAGCTAGGAAAAAAAAAAAAAAAATCTTAGGCACTTAGGGAATAAAATCTGCTTAATTTATCAAAAAGTGTCCTGAGAGTTAATTGAGTACCTTTAAAGGGATAAAATATCAAAAGTCTTTAAAAAAAAAAAAAAAAAAAGCAATACAAAAGGTTTAACAAGCCTAGAAGCTGATGCCAGACAAATTCTAATGGGAAATTATGCACAAAAGTTCTTTGTTCTGTTTGTTTGTTTGTTTGTTTAAACAGTCATTCACTTTTTTATTTTCAGACTTTTATTTTTATTTTTCAGCTAGGAAAGGCAAACTAACAAATGAAGAATTGACTTCTCCAGCTCTTAACACGTAGACTACAGCTGGACTCGTATCTGGAAGGCATGTTTTTTTCAAACACAAGTTATGCGTTAGGCTAAACACCAGTTACATGGTTCAGCTCATTATCTTGCTGAAGTGTGTGGTACACCAGTGGAGGTCAGCAGCAGTGACCTTCTGCTGTCTCCTGCAGACAACCTCTGGCTTCTGCAGCAGGCCCTTTCCATCTGTGATAGATATGGCACAGTCCCAACCAGCTATGTTGGATATATTCCACCTGAGGCAGTCTCCTGAGACCTGGGAAATCTTTGACCAGCCATCAAGGGACCAAAGGAGTAGGCCAAGATCTTGGGTGAAAAGAAAAATAAAAAGGGAAGAAAATATTGTAGAGATTGGAAAAAAATAATCTCAAGCCACTAAACAACTTTCTCGTATTTTCCTCTCTTCTTTCTTCTCTCCTTTTACTGTTTCCTGCATTGTGAAGCTTCCCAAAATATAAGTTGGAGGAGGATGGAAGGAGCAATATTTAGGGGGTGAAGCTGGCAAGTCAGGATGGAAAGAAGAGCTGGAGGAAAGTGAGGGAAAAAAAAAAAAAAAATTCTTACAAAATATGCTGGAGCCACTGGTTCTTACAGCAGGGTGATTCGCGGCCAGGCATACATTATAGCCAGGGAAAGTAAATAATAGCAATAAAGCCATAATTTCTGCAGTAATTGGAAGTGGTGCACAGGAACTTATTTTCAATTTGGTAACTATGTGAGACTTTCGATAGCTATTAGGAGGATAATTAGGGGTGAAATGAACATTAAATCAATGTTTGCAAGCAAAAGCTCTATGTGTATTCATATGAGCATGTGTATTTTTGTCTTTATTCAAAAGCAAAAAAGACTTTTTCCCTTAAAGTCTTTTTTTTCCCCCCGTAAAAGCACATTTTGTCTCATTTTCTGCACTAAAACCGCATTATTTCCTTTTCAAGCATTTTTATTATGTTCCTTAATTCCTTATGGCTACACTTGTGTAGGAAAGAACTCTGTTAGGTGGCAAAAGGAGAACAAGTCACACTGTCAACATGAAATCTCAGGGGTAAATCAGTTACTGATGCAAATCAGAAACCTCCCAGGCACAGACTGGAACAAAAAAGGATTTGGAGGCAGGGAACAATACACATGCATGAGTCTGCTTAAAATCAGCTCTGGCTGTACTTCACATTTGGATAGACTGTCTTTCAGTGGACAAGCATTTTCTATTGATGACACTGGGCTCACTGAGCTATCAAAACTCCCTTTCAGAGAGCACCATCATCTCCTGCGTACATTCAATACTCCTCCTTATAGCGTGCATTTAACAGAAAGCACCTTATTACAACAAGCAGAGAAATGGTAACACAGAGGTGCTTGGCTAAATGGAGCAGCTGCTTTTGGCCTGAATAGCTGTTCAGTGTAAATAAGCCATGGCAGTTTTTCAATTGGGTTCAGAGCCGATGCAATAAGGCAAGAGAAGAACAAAACTAACTTGGTAATTAAGAAAAAAAAAAAAATCAAGGAGGGGAGAGAGGGTTGTGATCTGAAAAATAGCATAAAATAAAACCCAAAGTCCCTCTTGGGCTTTCATTTGAGCAGGGTGGAGTGCACTTCCCCCTAGCCCCTCCAAACTGATGGTCTAAAGAAGATGTCTGTGCTGTCAGGGCGTGATGAAGAGCTTCCAAGCCACAGGGCAGGGCTTCACGCAGCCTTCACACGGGGAAAGTTTTCTGCGCTTGTCTGTGCAGCAACACACATTCTCACAGATTAATTCCAGCTGTGCAGTGCCTTGCTGGCAGAGTCGTTATGTATTAGTAATGCTATCCAATTTGAGCAAATGGGCTCCCCTCACACAGATCTCTCACCGATGCTCTTCCTCTTGCACATACATGGATACACAAGCCTTTATTATCTTCTCTTCTGCATCTTTTTCCTCAAAAAGGCATCATTTTTCCCTCTCTGCATTCTTCAAGGAAAGTTGTCTTTCTTATTCATGTGAAATCCTTACTTCACCTAGAAATAGCACTGAGCAGGGCTTTGCTGGCAGCTTAGTTGTTTATAGGCAGGGCATTGTAAGCATATTTCTGATGGTATAAAGCTGGAGTAACTCCACCATCAGGGGGTCATCTGGGTGGAAATCTAAACAAGACTAGCATCACGCTGAGAGCACATAGTTACAGAGCTTCAGGATGAAGCCTGATTCTTTATTTGTCAGCATTCTCAGACCAAGTGTCAATTTACCCAGAGCTCATATCTTCAAACATTTACGCTTTGCCTTTCTTAGACATGTCATTTTTAGTATTTTCTTATCTGGAAATACTGCAGTAACCTCTTCTTCAGAATCAGTCTTATTGTCTGTGATGGTGGCAAGAAGGGGGTCACATCTTGGTCACTTCATTTCCACGACAGACATTCCACAGGTCTGAGACTGTCTTCCTTTGAGAACTTTTCAAATACTTGTGGTTTAAGCCATATATACACTGTCACATATATATGTACACAGGCATACATATAAGGAAATTCCAGCAACTGCATCACCAACACAACTGTGAGCCCATCACCATCCTCTTGTCTGCATTCACAGAGGGACAGAGCGATTGCAGTGACTCAATTTCTTCTGAAACTTTGAGCTGAAGTCTTCTCATTTCCAGACTCAGTTTTATTGTAAGTCAATATATATTATGGCACTCTTACTGCTTTACATGTATGTGTGTACTCATGCATATACTGTACATAAGTGTTCTTCTCCTATGCCAACGGCAGTAATAATGAATGTTATCTCTACATCCCAAAGCACTTTGCCATGCACTGTAGGAACCTACATGTTAAACCAAGGCTTATATAGGATGCATCTTGTCACAAGGTATTCCTCAAGGTAGTTTCCCAGAAAGCTTTCCAGCTTCCTTCTTTTCTGAGTGCTTTATCAGTCTGGAAACCTAGACTTGGAGAAAATCATAGAATCATAGAATGGTTTGGGTCAGAAGGGACCTTAAAGATCATCTAATTCTAATCCCCCTGCCATGGTCAGGGACACCTCCCACCAGACCAGGTTGCTCATAGCCCCATCCAGCCTGGTCTTGAGAACTTCCAGGGATAGGGCATTCACAGCTTCTCTGGGCAACCTGTGTCAGTGCCTCACCACCCTCTGAGTGAAGAATTTCTTACTTGTATCTTATCTAAACCTATCCATTTTTAGTTTAAAACTATTCCCCTTTGTTCTATCATTACATTCCCTGACAAAGAGTCCTTCTCCAGCTTTTCTGTAGGCCTCCTCACCTTAAAACTTCCAAAAAATCTGCTGAAATGTATATTTGAAAGGAGACCAGAAATAAAGTTGGAAAATAGGAAAATGTGTTGCAATGCCCTAGTTCCATGTCCTGGCACTATTTTGTGACCCCACATATCAGCTGCTCTTCCCAGCCTTGGGAAGCCATCTATTTTTGCTGCCATAAATTTATGGAATGATCTTGGGTAAATCACCTGGATCTGGATCCCCAAAGACATTCATAACAAAATACTATTCAGCTTTATCTGTTAGTTCTTCATTGTATCTGACTTCAGCAAACACTGTGCTGGAATAAAAGTACACAGAAAACTTGTAATGCTGATAGTCACATTGCTCCAAGGGCACCTGTGTGTGGTTCAGAAATGCCTTAAGCATGTTCTAAGTTTTGGAATAAACATGTACACTGTATCAGACTTAAAATTCACCTCTGAATTTGTATAGTAGCAAGAAACTGCTCAGGAAACCAGAAACATCGGAGCATAGCCATTTTGTAATGTACTCAGATCCTGCCTCTTGTGAGCTCCTTGTGAAGACTCAGTTTGGAATCAGCATAGCTTCAGGCCGTACTGAGAAACCTTATCGTACTGCAGGGAATACAATAGAGGTGGTGGTGCTTTTGTGAGGTTCCTGTGGCTCACACAGCTGTGACTTGCCAGCCATGTGGTTCTGGTTAACATTTAGGAAAGCTGTCCAAAGTGGAAAAATACTGTAAAAGCAGAGAATATTACTGAAGAGCTGCCCAGCTATTCTATCTTGTCTGTGTGGCTGCTTTGGGTGACTGATCTCTCATTGTTTTGGTGTATGCATCCCCATTGGGGAAGTCAGCTTGCACATTTTATATCTGATGCTGGATGAGGAACAGTACCACATCTACTTGGCTGCAGAAGTTTCTCAGGTGCTGTGCTTTGAGATAAGTTGCCCACCCAGACTCTGAAGTGAAGTATGTTTTCTCTAGCCTCTTGTCTTGATTCACAATCTTCTTATCTCCAGGTATTTTAATATTTATCTGACAATATTTATCTCCCTTTCTTGGTAGGTCTGGTCTGTATGAGTAGGTTGCTAAGGTCCCTTGGTAAAAGTATGATTACATTTTATGTTTGCCACTGCAGGAACGTTAAATGTATGGACACATACTGTAAAAAGTTGACTGATCGACTGTTTAGTACATGTGCAGTATAGTTACATGTTCAATAACATGCAAAATTGTAGATATAAAACAATGTGTTAAATTGCATCAGTTGGAAATGATGTTGACTTATTTAGCAGAATGGATGTTTGCAAATTTTTATTTTCAGAGATCAGAGAAAGTTGATCTCCTTCCCTGCCATAAGACACAACATAAAATACGTTCATAACTGATTTGAGACAGAGTGATCAGGAAGAAATATTTTATCTTTGATCTGTCAGTAGCTCTTTGACGTCTTTGGAGCACATTATAATGTATCATTGCTCTCTAATTCTAGAAGCAACCCTGGCACTTCTTTCTTATGAGGAAAGAGAGTCCCTTTTAAATGGTGTTTTTTCTGTGATACAGCTTTTGAAGAAATCAGAGCCAGAGAACTCTGTACCTCTGGCAAGAGCCAATGAGCCTTTCTGCAGGAATATATTTGAGCCAAAGCAATAGCATGTGGAAAAAAATAATAAATAAATAAATAAATAAATAAATAAATAAACAAACCAGCATCTCTGCATAGTGTGAGAAAAGGGGAAAAATAGGTTTCTGTAGTATAATGTAATGCTATTTTATGCCAAACAGTGAGGTTGTACTACCTAAAGATAGCTGGAGTAAAAACGTTGAAAAAAGCAGCGGCAAAATAAAATGTTCCAACTTTGTGACATTGTATTTGGCCAGAAATAATTTAGAATATCATAGGAAGAGGAAGCAAAAGGAGAACTAAAGGTGAAGAGTAAAGATAAGAATGATTCATAAATTGAAAGATGATATTTTTTTCTTTCTTCTTCTTCTAAGGAATAATGCATCCAGTAATGTAACAAGTACTTCTTCAAGGGCACTGAAGGAGTGCAGCTCTTTAGATACTGAAAATAGAAAAACCAAGAAGAATGTGGCCAAAATGTTTGAAGATGGGGGCAATATTTTATTTCTTTAGTAATTGCCATGCATTGAAGCTCAAATTGACTCTGAAGTTGTATTATTGGAAACAGGAACAAAAGAATAAATAGAAGTAATCTGTAGAAACAGGTTGAAGAGGAGTTTGCTCATAACCGTAGGAAAAGAAGAATGAAAATAGGAGGAATGGAGGAACATACCTCTCAACTTCATTCTGTATAAACAGACTCTGGGCACTCCACCTCTTTGAAAGATATGCAGTGTAAAAACACATTATAAAGGCTGCTGAAGGCAGTCATGAACTGCTGGTCAAAATGTGTTTTATTGAATAGATTTATGCTGGGTCCTGCACCTGGGGCGCAATAACCCCAAGCAGAGCTACAGGCTGGGAGAGGAATGGTTGGAGAGCTGCCAGGCAGAGAAGGACCTGGGAGGGATGGTGGATAGTCGGCTGAATATGAGCCAGCAGTGTGCTCAGGTGGCCAAGAAGGCCAACGGCATCCTGGCCTGTATCAGGAACAGTGTGGCCAGCAGGGCTAGGGAGGTGATCGTCCCCCTGTACTCAGCTCTGGTGAGGCCGCACCTCGAGTACTGTGTTCAGTTTTGGGCCCCTCGCTACAAGAAGGACATGGAGGTGCTTGAGCGGGTGCAGAGAAGGGCGACGAAGCTGGTGAGGGGCCTGGAGAACAAGTCCTACAAGGAGCAGCTGAGGGAGCTGGGCTTGTTCAGCCTGGAGAAGAGAAGGCTCAGGGGCGACCTTATCGCTCTCTATAGGTACCTCAAGGGAGGCTGTAGCGAGGTGGGGGTTGGCCTGTTCTCCCACGTGCCTGGTGACAGAACGAGGGGGAATGGGCTTAAGTTGAGCCAGGGGAGTTTTAGGTTGGATCTTAGGAAGAACTTCTTTACTGAAAGGGTTGTGAGGCATTGGAACAGGCTGCCCAGGGAAGTGGTGGAGTCACCATCCCTGGAAGTCTTCAAAAGACGTTTAGATGTAGAGCTTAGGGATATTGTTTAGTGGGAACTGTTAGGGTTAGGTCAGAGGTTGGACTCGATGATCTTGAGGTCTCTTCCAACCTAGAAATTCTGTGATTCTGTGATTTCTACATTCATTATAAATATATGTCCTGTCCAGGTCTTTGCAAGAGAACAGAAAACAAAATTGACACCTGGTCAACCTTGAGTTTAAAAAGTCTCAAATTTTGTGAAAGAGTTGGATCTGGATTT
Organism: Aythya marila; assembly: GCF_965140915.1. Taxonomy (NCBI): domain Eukaryota; kingdom Metazoa; phylum Chordata; class Aves; order Anseriformes; family Anatidae; genus Aythya; species Aythya marila. Next base: position 3,877,507 of record NC_139080.1, on the reverse strand, counting down.
TTATTTTTTTTTTGCAAAACATTGAAGCTTAGAATCAGTGCTCCTGTACTTGAGGCTTGAACTAAAAGTCAGACTTCCAGGATTCCATCCCTTTTATGTGCATCTATGCTGGCTTGTCCACTGTCCTCTTCACTGTTTGTGTTTTGTCTTCTGTCCAGTCAAACATGTTGTCCATGTCCTACTGCAGGGCTTTGGTATCTCAAGAGTCACATCTTCACTGTATTACAAACAACCAACACTCTGCAAGTTCGCCATCATTCACAAGATGAAGAAGTATCATTTCATTAATGAGATAACATAACTTATCCTCTTGTTAAGTATAACCTTACTTTTTCCACTTTTTAATTTATAAACTGAATAGATAATGTTCAAGAGACTTCAGTGTGCTAGGAAGGGAACAGGAGGGACAGCTTTTTAAAGGCACAAGCTTACATGTCTCCTTATAAGCAAGTGAGAAACTACAATTTTCAAGTTCAGGGAGCATGCAGTGGTTCCAGAGATAGTCTAAGGATCAGAAACAGAAAGTAAGAGACATGTATTATTTTGTATGTTTCTCCATTGTTTGGCTGTACCCTGACTCACTGAAGCTCACAGAGACTTGACTGTACTCCAGTTTGTCTCTTTGAAAGACTTGTTTCCCTTTCAGAATTAATTGTATAGAAATATTAAACATATTTTTTCTTAATTAGCCATACAAACTTGAGCATATTGGTTTAAACACAAACTACTGGCATAGGGCCAAATTTTTCTCTTCCTCAAGAACTTAAACAATAATGTTCAGTTTGCCCCCTGACAACAATTTCCTGTTGAGTATTTGTGCTATGACCATGACAGCATCATTTTTTGTGTGTTTCCTCACCCACAAAAACATAATTTTCATTATTTTTGTTTTCTTGTTCAGTAGTCATAAACAGTAATGGTGAAATACAAGTTCCTGGAGTGCTCTTCAAGAGAGGCTTAGAAAATTTTATTGAGAAGTGTTGGTAAAGCGATTGAAATAATTGGATTTATAAGTTCAATACCCTACTCTGTTACAAGCACAGTTTACACCTTTTATGATTGTGAATGGAAATGTTAATTTCTTTTCTCCCTGAGATATTTTTAATAATATTTATGAGGTCCTATAACACCATGCAAATTGGGATCATTACCCAAGAAATCTGTATTTTCTTTGTGAGTAAAAGAATACATGTCCATTTCTAATCTAATCGAATCATTGAAGTTTGATTAAAGTTTGAGGAAGCAACAGTTTAATGGCAAGAGACACAAATTAGGAAGTGAAAGAAACACATTTTCCAACTTGCTGAAGAAGTAGATGTATAGATGAAAGTCATCTATTTTGAAAAGTATTTTTTTTTTATGTTCAGCTGACTTCTAAAATGCAAGTCTGAGATGAGTGCCAAAAGAAGTTGTGAAAAAAGTGATAGGACATCTGAAATAAATCAACATACAATGAAAAGGATGACATGTATGAGTGCAAGGGGTGTATTTTAAAACCTTTTTTGATTGATAGGATAAAATACAGTAATCATCTTAATGCAAATAATCAGTAAGGTTAAAAACAATGAAATTTGAATTAGGAAATGTGTTGAGGACAGAAACAAAACAAACACATGGTATTTGCTACTGATTACTAAATGTTCATACAGTCATGCTAGAAAGTATTTTCTAGGATGTGTCAAATATATTTTAAGTATAAAAATACAGTAGAAGAAGTATCATATGAGATAAAGCTGTGAATGGAATAGAGCAATAACTATCTGCCATAGAGGTAGACATGAGTCACTGTGAGATAATCAGACACGTATAACCAATGTCCAGCAATCTAAAAGGAACTATCTGATTGTCCCCTGATCCAGATTTTAACAAGGCTTTGGAAAGTTGAGGAAATTTCCTAAAGACTGTATGTCTGCCAGTAAAATCCTAGCTTTTGAAAGAAGCAGAAGAGATGACTCAGTAAACCAGTTAGTCAGATGTCAGTCTGGCCAAACTAATGGAACAGTTAATTCAGGACTCTGTCAACAAAGAATTAGAGGCTAAAAATACAATTAATGCTAGTCAACATGTTTACATCGAAAGTGGGTCTTGTCAAGCAAACGTGTTATATGTTTTTTGACAACATTACAGGTCTGGTTGATAAAGACAATGGTGTTGACATAATATACTTGGATTTCTCCAATGAGTTTGATTTAGTACCACATGACATTTAGATTAAAAACCCTACATTATATGGAATTAACAGGGCACACATTAGATGGATTAAAACTCTCTGTCTGACAGGTCTTGAAACAGAGTTTTTAATGGGGAGAAATCAATGAGTTGAGCTGTTACTAATGCAGTCTCCAAGGGATTAGGGTCTTAATCTAGCTCTCTTCAGCATTTTTACCAATGAGATGAATCTTGGCCAGTAGTCTGAAGATGCCACAATGGTTTTTAGTTGACCGATACAGAGTGTAGTGATTATTGTATTTGTAATTGCCTGAGCAAAGACTTAGAATATAACAGACTGAATTCATAAACTAAATAAAATGTGCAATACCCCTCAAAGAGTCTACAGATCAGACAAGACAGAAGACACTGAACTGAGAAATAGAAGCAACTGACAGTCTTAAAAGTAGGAAATACAAGGTGATAACTATTTGAATGTGGGATTTTCATGTGATCTTCTAACAAATATGGTCCTAGAAAATACAGAAATATTAGGGAAGATATGTAATATTGTCACTGTACTATAGTTATAAGAATAACAAATGTTTTTCAAATTTCCAAACAAAATGACACTTGGAAGCAAAAATGGAAATTTTTTTCTTCAGAAAACGTCAACATAAAATATTAGACATTTCCAAATGTTCTTTCGGCTCTTTTGGCCACAGCGATTTATACTGATTTTGACCACACTTCATGAATAACTCCCATCCCTCCAGAACTTCTGTCTTTTCTTTTTCTTTTCTTTTTTTTTTTTTCCCAAAATGAATGCACTCATTCAAAAAAATAAACAGCCATTCAGCTTTGTTCATTACTCAGCATTAGTAGAGAAGCTACTAAATATCTTGCAGTTGTTTAAAGTAAAATGGAATAAGAAAAAAAAAAAAGTTTCTGGAAGGAAAATTTTTTCATTTTATATTTGAAAATAATAAAAAAAATGTCACCATGTGATCTAAGCACTCTACATAGCTGCTGACACATGGAAAATTTGTATAGCAAGGCATTGGGCAAAAAAAAGTGTATTTTAATTTTCCAGATACGAGTATAAGATTATTCTAGAGATAAAACTAAGAGCAAATCAAACGTTAAACAATATCTAATTGTATACACAATTGTATTCAATTGTGTCTGTATATTGGATCAGCGCATCAGCCAACATAGTGGATTCACTGTTATTGGAATGTTTAAGGCAACACTAGACACCTGTCTAAAAAAATATGTGATTTAATTCATCTTCAGGAAAAAAATAAATAAATCAGGCAACAGACTGTGCATACAGTACACAATCATTGCTTTCCTTTCCAACCACAAAAGCTAGACAGTCAAGTCAATCAAACAAAACTAAATCAATCTTATCATTAAAAGAAGAAAAGGAAAAAAAAAATAATTAAAAAAAAAGCTTCTGGAAATGATAAAGCTTTTATAAAAATATTTTAATTTCATCTTTCATAATCTCAAAAATCATGCTCAGATAATCCAGCATATTTCAGATTCCTTCTTAAAGAAAAAATAGTGCAATAATTGACAACTTCTGAACCTCCATCTCAAGCACCAGTGATATTACACTACCATCTCCCTCCCATTGGCCAGGGTAGAACCCATTTTTTCTGCCTGCAAGTGCTGTTCTGCTGCCACATGATCCCCTCCAACCTCATATATAGCACTGCTCTATATTTACTTAATCTCTCATTTCTGAGTACTGTCTATGTTTAATTCCAAGTCATTTTTCTAAATGTATCCATGAATGCATGCACTATACATCCAATTTGGACATCTTATTATGTATGCCCGTTGCATTTGTATACATTCCTTTAACTTGGATCCCGACATGCAGCTCATTACTTCACTCTCCCTGCACCTGACATGTTCACTTATTTTCTTGCTCCAGAAGTCAGCATGCCATGTTGATAAAATGTGATCTACTGAAACATGGCTTTTTTTTTTTCTTTCTGTTTTTAAATAACAGACATCAGAATATAGAAGGATTTGGACACATTGCACTTTTCTATTCCAATATTCTTTCAAACCAAAGTGTTACTGCTACTATCTGAAAGTATGTTGTGAATACTTGCCAGTTACTTCTTTCCCCTTTCTTTGCTATTGCATACATAGTGAGTTGTGGACTCAGAGGATGAAATTCTTCACAGATAAAACTCCCATCAGACTCTGGCTTGTGTTAATACACACCATTGTCTTGATATAAATGTTTAGATAGAGTATGTGTGAAAGAATTTCATACTTAATTTCATACAATAATGATATGCTACAGATATGAAAAATTAGATTTATGGTTCCCCAAATAATTCTTAATTCAGTGTAGATCTAAATATCTATGTAATCCCATGATGTCCCAGTAAATTAGAGAAACAAGGAATTTTTCTACCATATTCCCAAGATGTAAAACTTCAAAGACCTAGACAAGTTGTTGGTTCTGAAAAGATCCTAAAATGCTTATGGAAAAAGACGAAATCCTGAAATTCTTGGGGAAGAATGGAATTTCGAGAGCTGGAAGACTTGGTGGGTGTGTTTGTTTGTTTTTCCTCCAAACCTTGGCAAGCAAGTTTTATAACATGCAGGGCTATTTCACATCTGTGGTGCAAATGCTGTCATATTTCAGAGATGCTTCTGTCTCAGGCAAGGCTGTGATCTATGGCAGGATTCTGTGTTTGTGGTGGCTATCTGTGCCAGCCAAAGTCCTTATGGCTTCCATTGTAGGTTGCACAATTTTCTTGAAAAATGAACTCACCACACATTTTATAAGAAGAGGCCCATGGTGCCTGGCTGATTTGTCTTTCCAAGTGAATAAACCTTTTGCTTATAAATAGACATAATCCTTGCTGAGCATCTGAGACTAACCCTGCCCCTTTTTTCCAGTCAGTATTTTCAATACCTTTAGGTTGTAGGCTACATTTATGGATGTGGTGGAGATGTCCATTGCTGGAGGAAGTGGTAATGGAAACTTCTGATGATAACTAAATTCACTCATCATTTCCTTGATACCTTCCAACCCAGCTAAGTGTGTGATCTAGGATGGGAATAGCCCAAGAATAGCCCTGTTTGTACTACCACATTTTAAAGCTTTGTCAATTTTAACTGACCACTTCCATGTGAGAGCTGCACTCTTTCTTTTTATTTCTTTGACCATCAAAAGGCATTTCTCCAGATTTACATCAGTCAGTTTATCTAAGTTTACCTTACTGGTGGTGAACTTGTGCAGTGCACAGGAAAGGAAGAGATGGCTGAACAAGATCCTAGAGGAAGGGTCTGCTCTGATGACTGAAGTTAGCTGGAATTCCTCCTTTCAAAAAAGGTCAGAATCTAATTCAAAAATAGGGAAATAAAATATCTCATTAATTACCTCAGAGACTATAGTCTGTATCCGTTTGGCAAGAACATTTCCCACTGAAATCAATAAGAGTGTTTGAGAGGGAGGAAAACACATCTGGTACCTAGTGTGACCAGTATATGATTGTTAGAATATGTTGTACCTTTGTGTAAACCTCCTATGTGCACTTTAGTGTTTTTTGTTTGTTTGTTTGTTTGTTTGTTTTGTTTTCTTTTTTCCCCAGCAAGGACAAGGATCATCACATGGTACCATGTGCTCTATGTTATATAATGATGATTCACCCCCAAGAGATAGCATAGGATTGGAGATGATGAAAAGGGTATGCCAAGTTAACAAACACTGTGCATGCATTATCATGTGGCTGTGAATTTCCAAACAGATACCTGGGAAAAAAAATGATAGATGCATGTTGATTTATTGAACAGGTTGTCCAGCCTATGTGTAAAATCTTTGTGACAGCAGAGTACATCATGGCATCCTGCAGCTATCCCTTGGCTTACTCATCACCTACTGGGAAAGGCACCGTCCTTGTTCATTACCGCCTCCTCTTTCCGGAGATACACATTTGCAAGTTGTCTTCCTTTTGTAAAAAAATCAGGCATAAAATTCCTTGTCAGGTTTATTCCCTTGAACATAGTTTAATATATTCTTCCCTTGCACGTGCTCTGAGCTGTTTTCTCTTTGCACATCGCAGCAGCTGCGTGCAGCATTCAAAACTTGAATTTTTTATTTTTATTTTTTTTCTGACAATGAGTTTCTTTGGTGGCTAAATAAGGATGCTTTGGATTTGAAACACTGAATAACCAAAAATGTTGCCTGCTGTGTAAAGGGTCTTCTCAAGGCAATAATGGTGATCCCAGCCAAACTCAACAGATTTGCTTCACCTGACAAAGACAAAACTATTGGCAACAGTCAGCCCTTACAATCGGAGGGGCATTTCCAGATTTGTTGAGAGCCTTGCTAAAAGTGATTTCATTCAAAACAACATTAGAAGGAAAAAAATAAAATAAAATAAAATAAATAAATGAAAGTGGCTTTCAGCCAGATGGAAATGTATTTTGGAAATGTCTGTTTATGACAATATTTTCCCAGTTTTCATCAGCTTTCGTCATCTGTTTAGTTAATTTGTTGTCTGAAAACCTTTGAAAGAAAGTGTTTTCACAAGTGTGAACTTTCCAGCTCTAGTTTTCCTTGTCTTTCAGAAAGAAAATAAAAGATCTATTCCTTCTGTGATCTAGATGTTGTCCTGCTCCTTAAATCACTTTCATTGAACAATTTGTCAGTCTCTCTATGGACTGAGTCAAGAAGTTAATTCCTATCAGAAGGAACTGAAAAGGAAAGGACTATTGGAAAAAGAAAAAGAAAAAAAAAAAAGAAAAAAAAAAAAAAAGAGGGGGGAGAGAGAGAAGAGACAGCAATACTTCATAAAACAAGCAGAAAAATCAATCTGTTTGCCCATTGCTGCCTCCCATGTCCTCAGCCAACCACTTCCCTGGGCCTTAGGGCTCCTGTAAGATGCAAGTGACCTTACTAGAGCATGTGTGCACAGGTATAACTCATCACAACCCTTTTTATCTCCTCCAGTCTAATCAGATGTGTAGACCTAACTAGCATATCAAGTGGAAATAGGAGCTAAAGTCACAGTGAAGCTGCAGTTTATTTGCATATTAACTCCTCATGAAGATCCCATAGCAAGGGGCAGGATGTTTTCCATATTCCAAGGGTTTTACCCAGTTTGATGTTCTCAGCATAGTCTACTGGTTGCTGCAAAGACACTCATGAAAACACTACTGTTTTCATATAGCTGACATATGAATAAGATATATTTGATATATCATGTGAACCTGTTGCTTACCAGATGAGCAGGAACTCATCAACCAAACCACAGCAGGCAGCTAAGCTCATGGCTTCACAAGAGTTGAAATAATGGTGAATTGCTTTAGCAGTGAATTGGTCCTTCTTCCAGAGCAGAAAAAAAAAAAAAAAAAAAAAAAAAAAAAACAACAATGAAAAGCCAGGTTTTTCAAAGCAAAGATGCTTGTTGGCTAAGGTGAGAGGAAGGAAGGAAGGAAGGAAGGAAGGAAGGAAGGAAGGAAGGAAGGAAGGAAGGAAGGAAGGAAGGAAGGAAGGAAGGAAGGAAGGAAGGAAGGAAGGAAGGAAGGAAGGAAGGAAGGAAGGAAGGAAGGAAGAAGGGAGAAAGGAAGGAAGGAAGGAAGGAAGGAAGGAAGGAAGGAAGGAAGGAAGGAAGGAAAGAGAGAGAGAAAGAGAGAAAGAGAGAGAGAAAGAGAGAAAGAGAGAAAGAGAGAAAGAGAGAAAGAGAGAAAGAGAGAAAGAGAGAAAGAAAGAGAGAAAGAAAGAGAGAAAGAAAGAGAGAAAGAGAGAAAGGAAGAGAGAAAGGAAGAGAGAAAGAGAGAAAGAGAGAAAGAGAGAAAGAGAGAAAGAGAGAGAGAGAGAGAGAGAAAGAAAGAAAGAAAGAAAGAAAGAAAGAAAGAAAGAAAGAAAGAAAGAAAGAAAGAAAGAAAGAAAGAAAGAAAGAAAGAAAGAAGGAGAGAAAGTTAGTTTTATTTCTAACAGCTTTGTGATACTTTGAGCTGCTGAGTTCTCAAATCCAAAGTTCTCTTTCATCCAACCATCCTTGTTCCCGCATTCATGACCAATGCTGAACCAAATGCTGGGAGCTAGACTACATTTATAATGGGATTAATGGAGATTTTAATGGATAATTTATGGCTGATCAAATGCTGTTCAGATGGGATGTTGAGCCAAAATGTTATAGCAGACATATTTAAAGGAAAATAATAATGACAAAAAACTTTCATTTCCATTTATAATCTACCTTTGCTTGACCTTAATTCAGTTAGTTTATGCAATATTCATACCAGCAAAAAATCTTTCCTATATCTTTTTAAATAGTTCCACTGTAAGCTTGAGTGGATAGTAAAAGGAAATAGTAATAATGAATAGAGTCTTTTGAAATATTCATAGGGAAATTTAAAGGACTCAGAGTCTGATCCTTCAACTTTGCAAAACTGGAACAATTTCACAAAATTTTCTGTTATATATCACATATTCTTTCAATTAAAAAAAAAAAAAAAAAAAAAAGACAATTTTCTCAGTTCTGGCATTGAGTGCACCCTCAGTAAGTTTGCAGATGACACCAAGTTAGGTGCGTGTGTCGATCTGCTTGAGGGTAGGAAAGCTCTGCAGGAGGATCTGGATAGGCTGCACCGATGGGCAACTTGTTGAACTCAAGTTGAACTCAACTGCATGAAGTTTAACAAGGCCAAGTGCCGGGTCCTGCACCTGGGGCGCAATAACCCCAAGCAGAGCTACAGGCTGGGAGAGGAATGGTTGGAGAGCTGCCAGGCAGAGAAGGACCTGGGAGGGATGGTGGATAGTCAGCTGAATATGAGCCAGCAGTGTGCTCAGGTGGCCAAGAAGGCCAACGGCATCCTGGCTTGTATCAGGAACAGTGTGACCAGCAGGGCTAGGGAGGTGATTGTCCCCCTGTACTCAGCTCTTGTGAGGCCGCACCTCGAGTACTGTGTTCAGTTTTGGGCCCCTCGCTACAAGAAGGACATGGAGGTGCTTGAGCGGGTGCAGAGAAGGGCGACGAAGCTGGTGAGGGGCCTGGAGAACAAGTCCTACAAGGAGCGGCTGAGGGAGCTGGGCTTGTTCAGCCTGGAGAAAAGGAGACTCAGGGGCGACCTTATCGCTCTCTATAGGTACCTCAAGGGAGGCTGTAGCGAGGTGGGGGTTGGCCTGTTCTCCCACGTGCCTGGTGACAGAACGAGGGGGAATGGGCTTAAGTTGAGCCAGGGGAGTTTTAGGTTAGATGTTAGGAAGAACTTCTTTACTGAAAGGGTTGTGAGGCATTGGAATAGGCTGCCCAGGGAAGTGGTGGAGTCACCATCCCTGGAAGTCTTCAAAAGACGTTTAGATGTAGAGCTTAGGGATATTGTTTAGTGGGAACTGTTAGGGTTAGGTCAGAGGTTGGACTCGATGATCTTGAGGTCTCTTCCAACCTAGAAATTCTGTGATTCTGTGATTTGGTCATGACCAGTTTTCACATCACAACTTAGTAAGTGTGACTCTAAGTAGATATTTTTTTATTTAATGGTGAAGTCAAAAAAAACCAAGTATTTTAGTTTATTTACTTTATTTGGGATAATAAATAAAGGTACAGAATTCACCAGTCCAGTGCATTTTAGGAATACATTTATTCCTATTTAAAAACAAAAACAAGACAAAAACACAAGAACAAAACCCGCTAGTGATACATTAAAGCTACTGTCTGCACAGTCCTTACAACTAACTGTAAATACTTTGGATTATACAGAATCTAATGAAAGCTTTCTCTTATCTCTTAATCTTGAGCCCATCATGATATTTTATTAATATCCTCAACTTTGTTTAAATAATTGCAGTCTAGATGAAGTCTGTGAAAATGAGACAGTTTACACCAAATGAAAACCTGGCCTTGAGCCTTTGGTAAACATCACATATCTTCAGTCAACCTAACCTTTGCTATGGAGCTTATTAGTATTTAGAATGTAGTAACAACCACAACACTGAGCATGGCCAACTCTGTGAAAAGCAATCAGTTTGCAAGGCAAATATTATCCTCAGTGCTCTGTTTTGTGAAGAACAAGGGGAAATTCAAACTGGTGGTCGTTGTTATAAGTTTGTTGTCATTAGGCAAATCATCATGGGTTGTGGATACAGAACAAATCATTTTATATTTTTATCATCTTCTCTTGTTATAAGATTACCATATTGTAGTACTCACAACACTGTCCATCAGTCAGTCTCCTGAAAACAGTATCTGGCTTTAGACAAAAGAGGAAAAAAGGCATGTGCTTTGAGGACAATCAAATTTATGAAAAAAAATGGTGAAAAACAAGTTCTGTGGAAATAAGAAAGACCTGAATTGTCCTTGTGAAGTAGAAGAAAGCAGACCTTAATGACTATGCAGTTTATTCTAGCACTCACATTGACACATGCCCATGTTGTGCACCCCATGTCCTGGCTCTTGCTGGAGGAAGGAAGCCTCTGGAAAACCTTATGTTGCTCATGAAATATGTTGTTAGCCAAAAGTTTTAGCAGAAGGAAGGAGTAAGCCTACCAGTCCCACTCCCGAGGGGAAGGCTGGGGAGGTTCCTGCTCACACTGGGAACAAGAGATTTTGTTTTGATTTTTGCAGATTTTTAATTAAAGTGTTTATCATTCCACAGGAGATAAGAAGATGTACGTAGAGTGAGGGGATTTTTTTTTTCCTTTTTCTTATTTATTTTTCTTTAATACTTCCTCCCGTGTGAATAGCACCACTTCAAGTGAAATAAAATTCCCCCCTTGGTCAAACACACCGGAATTTTGTTGGAAACAAAGCATCTGAAGTTGCTCCATTTTATTTCTTTCTCTTCAAATGGTTTGCCCATACACTTTAGGAAGGCAATCCCTTTCATGTCGCATAGCACATCCTCACTGGCAGCTACATCGTGTGCACTTTATTAGAGCATTTTTTCCCCCTAGATATAATGGCACCAATTAAATTACCTTGCAGCCTGACCTTAATCTGGCAGGAATGATTATTCCATGAAACAGTTAGGGCTCTAATTGACATGAAGTGCCTGCAAAATATGTCTTTTGCAGCAGACCCTGTCAAAGTCACATTGATATGCTAATACCTATAGCTGGCAGAATCACTTCATAAAGAGAGACACTGAAAATTGAATTATTTCAATTTCAGTACCTAGGAATCTAGTGATCTGTCTGTATATGTAACTAAGTAGGTGCAGTACTTTATATGGGTAAACAGCTGTACTAGGGCGTTGCCATGGAAACTGCTTGACTCATGACAATTGTGTTAGTGATGAAGTCATTAGTGGTGTGAAATGTACTTTGAGGTTGTCAAGTGTACACTCCAGGAATATTTCAACAGTATTAGTGGAGCCTTTTCATTTGCATAATTTAGGCTTTCACATATGATCTCGTTATGGTGTGGGGAAATGGCATGCCACAACCATGGCACGGTTGTGCTCAACATGAGAGTATTGCTCTTGCGTGATTCTGCAGTGAAATGCAATTGGTTCTTGCATGCAAAATAAAACTCCTTAGAGCTGAACCTTCCTTTCCTTTACTTTTTGTTGGTGGTGGTGTTTTTTAATAAAAAATGTTTTGAGGTATAGCACTGTTCAAAGGATGAACTACTGAAATTTTTAGGGTGGCAAGTGGACTTTGAAGGTCTGGACCTCTATTGTTGTTTCATTGTTATTGTTGTTTTTCTAATACAATATCTCCAGCTTTATTTCAGAGAAACCACAAGTAGGTTCAGGATCATAAGGGGCTACGTTTTCCTCATTTTAGCTTTTCACTATTTATTACAATTTGTGAAATGCCCTATGCTATAAAGCTTAATACTAGGACTTTTCTTGCAGTCACAAGTCATTATTTTCAGTTCAAAGTATTTCAATTTCAGACTATGGAAAGCTGGTGGGTTTTTTGTTGTTGTTGTTGTTGTTTTTTCTTTTTCTTTTTTCTTTTTTTTTTCTTTGCTGATGGGATTATACAAATAAGACCTTAGCAAGTCCTTGACAAAGAATCTGAAGGGATTCCTCTAGTTTATATGGTGTGTCTGGCAGTAGGGTGTCAGTTAATGCTGCAACATTTATTCTTTTATATGGTCTGTCCTTCTTGTGAGGTGCCCCTGAGCAGGTGAGCAGGGAGGGAGGGGAGGTTGCAAATCTGCTTCCTGAAGGCACACTGTCTCTGCCATGGCAGTTGACTATCAGACCCATTTCTGAATAAATAATAATAGTTCACTGAGAGACATGGCTTAAAATTCAATTTCAAAAAAAAAAAAAATT